>NC_070629.1:934500-1246000 GCF_947347685.1 Pleuronectes platessa
CGCAGCAGGATGTGCGCCGCAGGATGTGCGCCCCACAGGATGTGCAAGGACAGTTTTTTTTATTAATTTGATTTAAATATTTTTTTTTAAAAATGTTTTAATATTATTTTTATTTATGTGCGCAGCAGGATGTGCGCCCCAAAGAATTTGCGCCCCACATAATTTGCGCCCCACAGGACGTGCAAGGACAGTTTTTTTATTAATTTGATTTAAAAAAAAAAATTGTAATTTGTTTTTAATATTATTTTTATTTATGTGCGCAGCAGGATGTGCGCCGCAGGATGTGCGCCCCACATAATTTGCGCCCCACAGGATGTGCAAGCACATTTTTTTATTAATTTGATTTAAATATTTTTTTTTGTAAAAATGTTTTAATATTATTTTTATTTATTTGCGCAGCAGGATGTGCGCCGCAGGATGTGCGCCCCACAGAATTTGCGCCCCACAGGACGTGCAAGGACAGTTTTTTTATTAATTTGATTTAAAAAAAAAAATTGTAATTTGTTTTTAATATTATTTTTATTTATGTGCGCAGCAGGATGTGCGCCGCAGGATGTGCGCCCCACAGAATTTGCGCCCCACAGGATGTGCAAGGACAGTTTTTTTATTAATTTGATTTAAATATTTTTTTTGTAAAAATGTTTTAATATTATTTTTATTTATGTGCGCAGCAGGATGTGCGCCGCATGATGTGCGCCCCACAGGATGTGCAAGGACAGTTTTTTTTATTAATTTGATTTAAATATTTTTTTTTGTAAAAATGTTTTAATATTATTTTTATTTATTTGCGCAGCAGGATGTGCGCCGCAGCATGTGCGCCCCACATAATTTGCGCCCCACAGGATGTTCAAGCACAGTTTTTTTATTAATTTGATTTAAATATTTTTTTTTGTAAAAATGTTTTAATATTATTTTTATTTATTTGCGCAGCAGGATGTGCGCCGCAGCATGTGCGCCCCACATAATTTGCGCCCCACAGGATGTGCAAGGACATTTTTTTTATTAATTTGATTTAAATATTTTTTTTGTAATTTGTTTTTAATATTATTTTTATTTATGTGCGCAGCAGGATGTGCGCCGCAGGATGAGCGCCCCACATAATTTGCGCCCCACAGGATGTTCAAGCACAGTTTTTTTAATAATTTGATTTAAATATTTTTTTTTGTAAAAATGTTTTAATATTATTTTTATTTATGTGCGCAGCAGGATGTGCGCCGCAGGATGTGCGCCCCACAGAATTTGCGCCCCACAGGATGTGCAAGCACAGTTTTTTTATTAATTTGATTTAAAAAAAAAAAAAATTGTAAATTGTTTTTAATATTATTTTTATTAATGTGCGCAGCTGGATGTGCGCCCCACAGAATTTGTTTTTTTTATTTATTTGATTTAAAAAAAAAAAATTGTAAATTGTTTTTAATATTATTTTTATTTATGTGCGCAGCAGGATGTGCGCCGCAGGATGTGCGCCGCAGCATGTGCGCCCCACAGAATTTGCGCCCCACAGGATGTGCAAGCACAGTTTTTTTATTAATTTGATTTAAATATTTTTTTTTGTAAAAATGTTTTAATAGTATTTTTATTTATGTGCGCAGCAGGATGTGCGCCCCACAGAATTTGCGCCCCACAGGATGTGCAAGGACAGTTTTTTTATTAATTTGATTTAAATATTTTTTTTGTAAAAATGTTTTAATATTATTTTTATTTATGTGCGCAGCAGGATGTGCGCCCCACAGAATTTGCGCCCCACATAATTTGCGCCCCACAGGACGTGCAAGGACAGTTTTTTTATTAATTTGATTAAAAAAAAAAAATTGTAATTTGTTTTTAATATTATTTTTATTTATGTGCGCAGCAGGATGTGCGCCGCAGGATGTGCGCCCCACAGAATTTGCGCCCCACAGGATGTGCAAGGACATTTTTTTTATTAATTTGATTTAAATATTTTTTTTGTAAAAATGTTTTAATATTATTTTTATTTATGTGCGCAGCAGGATGTGCGCCGCAGGATGTGCGCCCCACAGAATTTGCGCCCCACAGAATTTGCGCCCCACAGGATGTGCAAGGACATTTTTTTTATTAATTTGATTTAAATATTTTTTTTGTAAAAATGTTTTAATATTATTTTTATTTATGTGCGCAGCAGGATGTGCGCCGCAGGATGTGCGCCCCACAGAATTTGCGCCCCACAGGATGTGTAAGCACAGTTTTTTTATTTATTTGATTTAAAAAAGAAAAATTGTAAATTGTTTTTAATATTATTTTTATTAATGTGCGCAGCTGGATGTGCGCCCCACAGAATTCGCGCCCCACAGGATGTGCAACCACAGTTTTTTTATTAATTTGATTTAAAAAAAAAATTGTAATTTGTTTTTAATATTATTTTTATTTATGTGCGCAGCAGGATGTGCGCCGCAGGATGTGCGCCCCACAGAATTTGCGCCCCACATAATTTGCGCCCCACAGGATGTGCAAGCACAGTTTTTGTATTAATTTGATTTAAATATTTTTTTTGTAAAAATGTTTTAATATTATTTTTATTTATGTGCACAGCAGGATGTGCGCGGCAGGATGTGCCACCCACAGAATTTGCGCCCCACAGGATGTGCAAGCACAGCTTTTTTATTAATTTTATTTAAAAAAAAAAAATTGTAAATTGTTTTTAATATTATTTTTATTTATGTGCGCAGCAGGATGTGCGCCGCAGGATGTGCGCCCCACAGAATTTGCGCCCCACAGGATGTGCAAGCACAGTTTTTTTATTAATTTGATTTAAATATTTTTTTTTGTAATAATGTTTTAATATTATTTTTATTTATGTGCGCAGCAGGATGTGCACCGCAGGATGTGCGCCCCACAGAATTTGCGCCCCACAGGATGTGCAAGCAAAGTTTTTGTATTAATTTGATTTAAATATTTTTTTTTGTAAAAATGTTTTATTTTATTTTTATTTATGTGCGCAGCAGGATGTGCGCCGCAGGATGTGCGCCCCACAGAATTTGCGCCCCACATAATTTGCGCCCCACAGGACGTGCAAGGACAGTTTTTTTATTAATTTGATTTAAAAAAAAAAATTGTAATTTGTTTTTAATATTATTTTTATTTATGTGCGCAGCAGGATGTGCGCCCCAGAGAATTTGCGCCCCACAGGATGTGCAAGGACAGTTTTTTTATTAATTTGATTTAAAAAAAAAATTGTAATTTGTTTTTAATATTATTTTTATTTATGTGCGCAGCAGGATGTGCGCCGCAGGATGTGCGCCCCACAGAATTTGCGCCCCACATAATTTGCGCCCCACAGGACGTGCAAGGACAGTTTTTTTATTAATTTGATTTAATAATAAAAATTGTAAATTGTTTTTAATATTATTTTTATTTATGTGCGCAGCAGGATGTGCGCCGCAGGATGTGCGCCCCACAGAATTTGCGCCCCACAGGATGTTCAAGCACAGTTTTTTTATTAATTTGATTTAAATATTTTTTTTTGTAAAAATGTTTTAATATTATTTTTATTAATGTGCGCAGCTGGATGTGCGCCCCACAGAATTTGCGCCCCACAGGATGTGCAAGCACAGTTTTTTTATTAATTTGATTTAAATATTTTTTTTTGTAAAAATGTTTTATTTCATTTTTATTTATGTGCGCAGCAGGATGTGCGCCACAGGATGTGCGCACCACAGAATTTGCGCCCCACAGGATGTGCAAGGACAGTTTTTTTTATTAATTTTATTTAAATATTTTTTTTGTAAAAATGTTTTAATATTATTTTTATTTATGTGCGCAGCAGGATGTGCGCCGCAGGATGTGCGCCCCACAGAATTTGCGCCCCACAGGATGTGCAAGCACAGTTTTTTTATTAATTTGATTTAAAAAAAAAAAAAATTGTAAATTGTTTTTAATATTATTTTTATTAATGTGCGCAGCTGGATGTGCGCCCCACAGAATTTGTTTTTTTTATTTATTTGATTTAAAAAAAAAAAATTGTAAATTGTTTTTAATATTATTTTTATTTATTTGCGCAGCAGGATGTGCGCCGCAGGATGTGCGCCCCACAGATTTTGCGCCCCACAGGATGTGCAAGGACAGTTTTTTTATTAATTTGATTTTTAAAAAAAAATTGTAATTTGTTTTTAATATTATTTTTATTTATGTGCGCAGCAGGATGTGCGCCGCAGGATGTGCGCCCCACATAATTTGCGCCCCACAGGATGTTCAAGCACAGTTTTTTTAATAATTTGATTTAAATATTTTTTTTTGTAAAAATGTTTTAATATTATTTTTATTAATGTGCGCAGCTGGATGTGCGCCCCACAGAATTTGCGCCCCACAGGATGTGCAAGCACAGTTTTTTTATTAATTTGATTTACAAAAAAAAAAATTGTAAATTGTTTTTAATATTATTTTTATTTATGTGCGCAGCAGGATGTGCGTGAGAAGGATGTGCGCCCGACAGAATTTGCGCCCCACAGGATGTGCAAGGACAGTTTTTTTATTAATTTGATTTAAATATTTTTTTTGTAAAAATGTTTTAATATTATTTTTATTCATGTGCGCAGCAGGATGTGCGCCGCAGGATGTGCGCCCCACAGAATTTGCGCCCCACAGGATGTGCAAGCACAGTTTTTTTATTAATTTGATTTTAATCTTTTTTTTTAAAAAAATTTTAATATTTTTTTATTTATGTGCGCAGCAGGATGTGCGCCCCACATAATTTGCGCCCCACAGGATGTGCAAGCACATTTTTTTTATTAATTTGATTTAAAAAAAAAAAATTGTAAATTTTTTTTAATTTTATTTTTATTTATTTGCACAGCAGGATGTGCGCCCCACAGAATTTGCGCCCTACAGGATGTGCAAGCACAATTTTTTTATTAATTTGATTTAAATATTTTTTTTGGTAAAAATGTTTTAATATTATTTTTATTTATGTGCGCAGCAGGATGTGTGCCGCAGGATGTGCGCCCCACAGAATTTGCGCCCCACAGGATGTGCAAGCACAGTTTTTTTATTAATTTGATTTAAATATTTTTTTTTGTAAAAATGTTTTAATATTATTTTTATTTATGTGCGCAGCAGGATGTGCGCCGCAGGATTTGCGGCCCACAGAATTTGCGAGCACAGTTTTTTTATTAATTTGATTTTAATCTTTTTTTTTGAAATTTTTTAATATTTTTTTATTTATGTGCGCAGCAGGATGTGCGCCCCACATAATTTGCGCCCCACAGGATGTGCAAGCACATTTTTTTTATTAATTTGATTTAAAAAAAAAAAATTGTAAATTTTTTTTAATTTTATTTTTATTTATTTGCACAGCAGGATGTGCGCCCCACATAATTTGCGCCCCACAGGATGTGCAAGCACAGTTTTTTTATTAGTTATATTTAAATATTTTTTTTTGTAAAAATGTTTTAATATTATTTTCATTTATGTGCGCAGCAGGATGTGCGCCGCAGGATGTGCGCCCCACAGAATTTGCGCCCCACAGGATGTGCAAGCACAGTTTTTTTATTAATTTGATTTAAATATTTTTTTTTGTAAAAATGTTTTAATATTATTTTTATTCATGTGCGCAGCAGGATTTGCGCCGCAGGATGTGCGCCCCACATAATTTGCGCCCCACAGGATGTGCAAGCACAGTTTTTTTATTAATTTGATTTACAAAAAAAAAAATTGTAAATTGTTTTTAATATTATTTTTATTAATGTGCGCAGCTGGATGTGCGCCGCACAGAATTTGTGCCCCACAGGATGTGCAAGCACAGTTTTTTTATTAATTTGATTAAAAAAAAAAATTGTAATTTGTTTTTAATATAATTTTTATTTATGTGCGCAGCAGGATGTGTGCTGCAGGATGTGCGCCCCACAGAATTTGCGCCCCACAGGATGTGCAAGGACAGTTTTTTTATTAATTTGATTTAAATATTTTTTTTGTAAAAATGTTTTAATATTATTTTTATTCATGTGCGCAGCAGGATGTGCGCCGCAGGATGTGCGCCCCACAGAATTTGCGCCCCACAGGATGTGCAAGCACAGTTTTTTTATTAATTTGATTTTAATCTTTTTTTTTAAAAAAATTTTAATATTTTTTTATTTATGTGCGCAGCAGGATGTGCGCCCCACATAATTTGCGCCCCACAGGATGTGCAAGCACATTTTTTTTATTAATTTGATTTAAAAAAAAAAAATTGTAAATTTTTTTTAATTTTATTTTTATTTATTTGCACAGCAGGATGTGCGCCCCACAGAATTTGCGCCCTACAGGATGTGCAAGCACAATTTTTTTATTAATTTGATTTAAATATTTTTTTTGGTAAAAATGTTTTAATATTATTTTTATTTATGTGCGCAGCAGGATGTGTGCCGCAGGATGTGCGCCCCACAGAATTTGCGCCCCACAGGATGTGCAAGCACAGTTTTTTTATTAATTTGATTTAAATATTTTTTTTTGTAAAAATGTTTTAATATTATTTTTATTTATGTGCGCAGCAGGATGTGCGCCGCAGGATTTGCGGCCCACAGAATTTGCGAGCACAGTTTTTTTATTAATTTGATTTTAATCTTTTTTTTTGAAATTTTTTAATATTTTTTTATTTATGTGCGCAGCAGGATGTGCGCCCCACATAATTTGCGCCCCACAGGATGTGCAAGCACATTTTTTTTATTAATTTGATTTAAAAAAAAAAAATTGTAAATTTTTTTTAATTTTATTTTTATTTATTTGCACAGCAGGATGTGCGCCCCACAGAATTTGCGCCCCACAGGATGTGCAAGGACAGTTTTTTTATTAATTTGATTTAAATATTTTTTTTGTAAAAATGTTTTAATATTATTTTTATTAATGTGCGCAGCTGGATGTGCGCCGCACAGAATTTGTGCCCCACAGGATGTGCAAGCACAGTTTTTTTATTAATTTGATTAAAAAAAAAATTGTAATTTGTTTTTAATATTATTTTTATTTATGTGCGCAGCAGGATGTGTGCTGCAGGATGTGCGCCCCACAGAATTTGCGCCCCACAGGATGTGCGAGCACAGTTTTTTTATTAATTTGACTTAAATATTTTTTTTTGTAAAAATGTTTTAATATTATTTTTATTCATGTGCGCAGCAGGATTTGCGCCGCAGGATGTGCGCCCCACATAATTTGCGCCCCACAGGATGTGCAAGGACAGTTTTTTTATTAATTTGATTTAAATATTTTTTTTGTAAAAATGTTTTAATATTATTTTTATTTATGTGCGCAGCAGGATGTGCGCCGCAGGATGTGCGCCCCACAGAATTTGCGCCCCACAGGATGTGCAAGCACAGTTTTTTTATTAATTTGATTTAAAAAAAAAAAATGTAAATTGTTTTTAATATTATTTTTATTTATGTGCACAGCAGGATTTGCGCCGCAGGATGTGCGCCCCACATAATTTGCGCCCCACAGGATGTGCAAGCACATTTTTTTTATTAATTTGATTTAAAAAAAAAAAATTGTAAATTTTTTTTAATTTGATTTTTATTTATTTGCGCAGCAGGATGTGCGCTGCAGGATGTGCGCCCCACATAATTTGCGCCCCACAGGATGTGCAAGCAACGTTTTTTATTAGGTATATTTAAATATTTTTTTTTGTAAAAATGTTTTAATATTATTTTTATTTTTGTGCGCAGCAGGATGTGCGCCGCAGGATGTGCGCCCCACAGAATTTGCGCCCCACAGGATGTGCAAGCACAGTTTTTTTATTAATTTGATTTAAATGTTTTTTTTTGTAAAAATGTTTTAATATTATTTTTATTCATGTGCGCAGCAGGATTTGCGCCGCAGGATGTGCGCCCCACATAATTTGCGCCCCACAGGATGTGCAAGCACAGTTTTTTTATTAATTTGATTTACAAAAAAAAAAATTGTAAATTGTTTTTAATATTATTTTTATTAATGTGCGCAGCTGGATGTGCGCCGCACAGAATTTGTGCCCCACAGGATGTGCAAGCACAGTTTTTTTATTAATTTGATTTAAAAAAAAAAAGTTGTAATTTGTTTTTAATATTATTTTTATTTATGTGCGCAGCAGGATGTGCGTGAGAAGGATGTGCGCCCGACAGAATTTGCGCCCCACAGGATGTGCAAGGACAGTTTTTTTATTAATTTGATTTAAATATTTTTTTTGTAAAAATGTTTTAATATTATTTTTATTCATGTGCGCAGCAGGATGTGCGCCGCAGGATGTGCGCCCCACAGAATTTGCGCCCCACAGGATGTGCAAGCACAGTTTTTTTATTAATTTGATTTTAATCTTTTTTTTTAAAAAAATTTTAATATTTTTTTATTTATGTGCGCAGCAGGATGTGCGCCCCACATAATTTGCGCCCCACAGGATGTGCAAGCACATTTTTTTTATTAATTTGATTTAAAAAAAAAAAATTGTAAATTTTTTTTAATTTTATTTTTATTTATTTGCACAGCAGGATGTGCGCCCCACAGAATTTGCGCCCTACAGGATGTGCAAGCACAATTTTTTTATTAATTTGATTTAAATATTTTTTTTGGTAAAAATGTTTTAATATTATTTTTATTTATGTGCGCAGCAGGATGTGTGCCGCAGGATGTGCGCCCCACAGAATTTGCGCCCCACAGGATGTGCAAGCACAGTTTTTTTATTAATTTGATTTAAATATTTTTTTTTGTAAAAATGTTTTAATATTATTTTTATTTATGTGCGCAGCAGGATGTGCGCCGCAGGGTTTGCGGCCCACAGAATTTGCGAGCACAGTTTTTTTATTAATTTGATTTTAATCTTTTTTTTTGAAATTTTTTAATATTTTTTTATTTATGTGCGCAGCTGGATGTGCGCCGCACAGAATTTGTGCCCCACAGGATGTGCAAGCACAGTTTTTTTATTAATTTGATTAAAAAAAAAATTGTAATTTGTTTTTAATATTATTTTTATTTATGTGCGCAGCAGGATGTGTGCTGCAGGATGTGCGCCCCACAGAATTTGCGCCCCACAGGATGTGCGAGCACAGTTTTTTTATTAATTTGACTTAAATATTTTTTTTTGTAAAAATGTTTTAATATTATTTTTATTCATGTGCGCAGCAGGATTTGCGCCGCAGGATGTGCGCCCCACATAATTTGCGCCCCACAGGATGTGCAAGGACAGTTTTTTTATTAATTTGATTTAAATATTTTTTTTGTAAAAATGTTTTAATATTATTTTTATTTATGTGCGCAGCAGGATGTGCGCCGCAGGATGTGCGCCCCACAGAATTTGCGCCCCACAGGATGTGCAAGCACAGTTTTTTTATTAATTTGATTTAAAAAAAAAAAATGTAAATTGTTTTTAATATTATTTTTATTTATGTGCACAGCAGGATTTGCGCCGCAGGATGTGCGCCCCACATAATTTGCGCCCCACAGGATGTGCAAGCACATTTTTTTTATTAATTTGATTTAAAAAAAAAAAATTGTAAATTTTTTTTAATTTGATTTTTATTTATTTGCGCAGCAGGATGTGCGCTGCAGGATGTGCGCCCCACATAATTTGCGCCCCACAGGATGTGCAAGCAACGTTTTTTATTAGGTATATTTAAATATTTTTTTTTGTAAAAATGTTTTAATATTATTTTTATTTTTGTGCGCAGCAGGATGTGCGCCGCAGGATGTGCGCCCCACAGAATTTGCGCCCCACAGGATGTGCAAGCACAGTTTTTTTATTAATTTGATTTAAATGTTTTTTTTTGTAAAAATGTTTTAATATTATTTTTATTCATGTGCGCAGCAGGATTTGCGCCGCAGGATGTGCGCCCCACATAATTTGCGCCCCACAGGATGTGCAAGCACAGTTTTTTTATTAATTTGATTTACAAAAAAAAAAATTGTAAATTGTTTTTAATATTATTTTTATTAATGTGCGCAGCTGGATGTGCGCCGCACAGAATTTGTGCCCCACAGGATGTGCAAGCACAGTTTTTTTATTAATTTGATTTAAAAAAAAAAAGTTGTAATTTGTTTTTAATATTATTTTTATTTATGTGCGCAGCAGGATGTGCGTGAGAAGGATGTGCGCCCGACAGAATTTGCGCCCCACAGGATGTGCAAGGACAGTTTTTTTATTAATTTGATTTAAATATTTTTTTTGTAAAAATGTTTTAATATTATTTTTATTCATGTGCGCAGCAGGATGTGCGCCGCAGGATGTGCGCCCCACAGAATTTGCGCCCCACAGGATGTGCAAGCACAGTTTTTTTATTAATTTGATTTTAATCTTTTTTTTTAAAAAAATTTTAATATTTTTTTATTTATGTGCGCAGCAGGATGTGCGCCCCACATAATTTGCGCCCCACAGGATGTGCAAGCACATTTTTTTTATTAATTTGATTTAAAAAAAAAAAATTGTAAATTTTTTTTAATTTTATTTTTATTTATTTGCACAGCAGGATGTGCGCCCCACAGAATTTGCGCCCTACAGGATGTGCAAGCACAATTTTTTTATTAATTTGATTTAAATATTTTTTTTGGTAAAAATGTTTTAATATTATTTTTATTTATGTGCGCAGCAGGATGTGTGCCGCAGGATGTGCGCCCCACAGAATTTGCGCCCCACAGGATGTGCAAGCACAGTTTTTTTATTAATTTGATTTAAATATTTTTTTTTGTAAAAATGTTTTAATATTATTTTTATTTATGTGCGCAGCAGGATGTGCGCCGCAGGATTTGCGGCCCACAGAATTTGCGAGCACAGTTTTTTTAATAATTTGATTTAAAAAAAAAAAAAATTGTAAATTGTTTTTAATATTATTTTTATTCATGTGCGCCCCACAGAATTTGCGCCCCACAGGATGTGCAAGGACAGTTTTTTTATTAATTTGATTTAAAAAAAAAAATTGTAATTTGTTTTTAATATTATTTTTATTTATGTGCGCAGCAGGATGTGCGCCGCAGGATGTGCGCCCCACAGAATTTGCGCCCCACAGGATGTGCAAGCACAGTTTTTTTATTAATTTGATTTAAATATTTTTTTTTGTAAAAATGTTTTAATATTATTTTTATTTATGTGCGCAGCAGGATGTGCGCCCCACAGAATTTGCGCCCCACAGGATGTGCAAGGACAGTTTTTTTATTAATTTGATTTTTAAAAAAAAAATGTAATTTGTTTTTAATATTATTTTTATTGATGTGCGCAGCAGGATGTGCGCTGCAGCATGTGCGCCCCACAGAATTTGCGCCCCACAGGATGTGCAAGGACAGTTTTTTTATTAATTTGATTTAAATATTTTTTTTGTAAAAATGTTTTAATATTATTTTTATTTATGTGCGCAGCAGGATGTGTGCCGCAGGATGTGCGCCCCACATGATTTGCGCCCCACAGGATGTTCAAGCACAGTTTTTTTAATAATTTGATTTAAATATTTTTTTTTGTAAAAATGTTTTAATATTATTTTTATTAATGTGCGCAGCTGGATGTGCGCCCCACAGAATTTGCGCCCCACAGGATGTGCAAGCACAGTTTTTTTATTAATTTGATTTAAAAAAAAAAAAAATTGTAAATTGTTTTTAATATTATTTTTATTAATGTGCGCAGCTGGATGTGCGCCCCACAGAATTCGCGCCCCACAGGATGTGCAACCACAGTTTTTTTATTAATTTGATTTAAAAAAAAAAAATTGTAAATTGTTTTTAATATTATTTTTATTTATGTGCGCAGCAGGATGTGCGCCACAGGATGTGCGCCCCACAGAATTTGCGCCCCACAGGATGTGCAAGCACAGTTTTTTTATTAATTTGATTTAAATATTTTTTTTCGTAAAAATGTTTTAATATTATTTTTATTCATGTGCGCCCCACAGAATTTGCGCCCCACAGGATGTGCAAGGACAGTTTTTTTATTAATTTGATTTAAAAAAAAAAATTGTAATTTGTTTTTAATATTATTTTTATTTATGTGCGCAGCAGGATGTGCGCCGCAGGATGTGCGCCCCACAGAATTTGCGCCCCACAGGATGTGCAAGCACAGTTTTTTTATTAATTTGATTTAAATATTTTTTTTTGTAAAAATGTTTTATTTTATTTTTATTTATGTGCGCAGCAGGATGTGCGCCGCAGGATGTGCGCCCCACAGAATTTGCGCCCCACAGAATTTGCGCCCCACAGGATGTGCAAGGACATTTTTTTTATTAATTTGATTTAAATATTTTTTTTGTAAAAATGTTTTAATATTATTTTTATTTATGTGCGCAGCAGGATGTGCGCCGCAGGATGTGCGCCCCACAGAATTTGCGCCCCACAGGATGTGTAAGCACAGTTTTTTTATTTATTTGATTTAAAAAAGAAAAATTGTAAATTGTTTTTAATATTATTTTTATTTATGTGCGCAGCAGGATGTGCGCCGCAGGATGTGCGCCCCACAGAATTTGCGCCCCACAGGATGTGTAAGCACAGTTTTTTTATTTATTTGATTTAAAAAAAAAAAATTGTAAATTGTTTTTAATATTATTTTTATTTATTTGCGCAGCAGGATGTGCGCCGCAGGATGTGCGCCCCACAGAATTTGCGCCCCACAGGATGTGCAAGGACAGTTTTTTTATTAATTTGATTTTTAAAAAAAAATTGTAATTTGTTTTTAATATTATTTTTATTTATGTGCGCAGCAGGATGTGCGCCGCAGCATGTGCGCCCCACAGAATTTGCGCCCCACAGGATGTGCAAGGACAGTTTTTTTATTAATTTGATTTAAATATTTTTTTTGTAAAAATGTTTTAATATTATTTTTATTTATGTGCGCAGCAGGATGTGCGCCGCAGGATGTGCGCCCCACATAATTTGCGCCCCACAGGATGTTCAAGCACAGTTTTTTTAATAATTTGATTTAAATATTTTTTTTTGTAAAAATGTTTTAATATTATTTTTATTAATGTGCGCAGCTGGATGTGCGCCCCACATAATTTGCGCCCCACAGGATGTGCAAGCACAGTTTTTTTATTAATTTGATTTAAAAAAAAAAAAAATTGTAAATTGTTTTTAATATTATTTTTATTAATGTGCGCAGCTGGATTTGCGCCCCACAGAATTCGCGCCCCACAGGATGTGCAACCACAGTTTTTTTATTAATTTGATTTAAAAAAAAAAATTGTAATTTGTTTTTAATATTATTTTTATTTATGTGCGCAGCAGGATGTGCGCCGCAGGATGTGCGCCCCACAGAATTTGCGCCCCACATAATTTGCGCCCCACAGGACGTGCAAGGACAGTTTTTTTATTAATTTGATTTAAAAAAAAAAATTGTAATTTGTTTTTAATATTATTTTTATTTATGTGCGCAGCAGGATGTGCGCCCCTCAGAATTTGCGCCCCACAGGATGTGCAAGGACAGTTTTTTTATTAATTTGATTTAAATATTTTTTTTGTAAAAATGTTTTAATATTATTTTTATTTATGTGCGCAGCAGGATGTGCGCCCCACAGAATTTGCGCCCCACATAATTTGCGCCCCACAGGACGTGCAAGGACAGTTTTTTTATTAATTTGATTTAAAAAAAAAAATTGTAATTTGTTTTTAATATTATTTTTATTTATGTGCGCAGCAGGATGTGCGCCCCTCAGAATTTGCGCCCCACAGGATGTGCAAGGACAGTTTTTTTATTAATTTGATTTAAATATTTTTTTTGTAAAAATGTTTTAATATTATTTTTATTTATGTGCGCAGCAGGATGTGCGCCCCACAGAATTTGCGCCCCACATAATTTGCGCCCCACAGGACGTGCAAGGACAGTTTTTTTATTAATTTGATTTAAAAAAAAAAATTGTAATTTGTTTTTAATATTATTTTTATTTATGTGCGCAGCAGGATGTGCGCCGCAGGATGTGCGCCCCACAGAATTTGCGCCCCACAGGATGTGCAAGGACAGTTTTTTTATTAATTTGATTTAAATATTTTTTTTGTAAAAATGTTTTAATATTATTTTTATTTATGTGCGCAGCAGGATGTGCGCCGCAGGATGTGCGCCCCACAGGATGTGCAAGGACAGTTTTTTTTATTAATTTGATTTAAATATTTTTTTTTAAAAATGTTTTAATATTATTTTTATTTATGTGCGCAGCAGGATGTGCGCCCCAAAGAATTTGCGCCCCACATAATTTGCGCCCCACAGGACGTGCAAGGACAGTTTTTTTATTAATTTGATTTAAAAAAAAAAATTGTAATTTGTTTTTAATATTATTTTTATTTATGTGCGCAGCAGGATGTGCGCCGCAGGATGTGCGCCCCACATAATTTGCGCCCCACAGGATGTGCAAGCACATTTTTTTATTAATTTGATTTAAATATTTTTTTTTGTAAAAATGTTTTAATATTATTTTTATTTATTTGCGCAGCAGGATGTGCGCCGCAGGATGTGCGCCCCACAGAATTTGCGCCCCACAGGACGTGCAAGGACAGTTTTTTTATTAATTTGATTTAAAAAAAAAAATTGTAATTTGTTTTTAATATTATTTTTATTTATGTGCGCAGCAGGATGTGCGCCGCAGGATGTGCGCCCCACAGAATTTGCGCCCCACAGGATGTGCAAGGACAGTTTTTTTATTAATTTGATTTAAATATTTTTTTTGTAAAAATGTTTTAATATTATTTTTATTTATGTGCGCAGCAGGATGTGCGCCGCATGATGTGCGCCCCACAGGATGTGCAAGGACAGTTTTTTTTATTAATTTGATTTAAATATTTTTTTTTGTAAAAATGTTTTAATATTATTTTTATTTATTTGCGCAGCAGGATGTGCGCCGCAGCATGTGCGCCCCACATAATTTGCGCCCCACAGGATGTTCAAGCACAGTTTTTTTATTAATTTGATTTAAATATTTTTTTTTGTAAAAATGTTTTAATATTATTTTTATTTATTTGCGCAGCAGGATGTGCGCCGCAGCATGTGCGCCCCACATAATTTGCGCCCCACAGGATGTGCAAGGACATTTTTTTTATTAATTTGATTTAAATATTTTTTTTGTAATTTGTTTTTAATATTATTTTTATTTATGTGCGCAGCAGGATGTGCGCCGCAGGATGAGCGCCCCACATAATTTGCGCCCCACAGGATGTTCAAGCACAGTTTTTTTAATAATTTGATTTAAATATTTTTTTTTGTAAAAATGTTTTAATATTATTTTTATTTATGTGCGCAGCAGGATGTGCGCCGCAGGATGTGCGCCCCACAGAATTTGCGCCCCACAGGATGTGCAAGCACAGTTTTTTTATTAATTTGATTTAAAAAAAAAAAAAATTGTAAATTGTTTTTAATATTATTTTTATTAATGTGCGCAGCTGGATGTGCGCCCCACAGAATTTGTTTTTTTTATTTATTTGATTTAAAAAAAAAAAATTGTAAATTGTTTTTAATATTATTTTTATTTATGTGCGCAGCAGGATGTGCGCCGCAGGATGTGCGCCGCAGCATGTGCGCCCCACAGAATTTGCGCCCCACAGGATGTGCAAGCACAGTTTTTTTATTAATTTGATTTAAATATTTTTTTTTGTAAAAATGTTTTAATAGTATTTTTATTTATGTGCGCAGCAGGATGTGCGCCCCACAGAATTTGCGCCCCACAGGATGTGCAAGGACAGTTTTTTTATTAATTTGATTTAAATATTTTTTTTGTAAAAATGTTTTAATATTATTTTTATTTATGTGCGCAGCAGGATGTGCGCCCCACAGAATTTGCGCCCCACATAATTTGCGCCCCACAGGACGTGCAAGGACAGTTTTTTTATTAATTTGATTTAAAAAAAAAAATTGTAATTTGTTTTTAATATTATTTTTATTTATGTGCGCAGCAGGATGTGCGCCGCAGGATGTGCGCCCCACAGAATTTGCGCCCCACAGGATGTGCAAGGACATTTTTTTTATTAATTTGATTTAAATATTTTTTTTGTAAAAATGTTTTAATATTATTTTTATTTATGTGCGCAGCAGGATGTGCGCCGCAGGATGTGCGCCCCACAGAATTTGCGCCCCACAGGATGTGCAAGCACAGTTTTTTTATTAATTTGATTTAAAAAAAAAAAAAATTGTAAATTGTTTTTAATATTATTTTTATTAATGTGCGCAGCTGGATGTGCGCCCCACAGAATTTGTTTTTTTTATTTATTTGATTTAAAAAAAAAAAATTGTAAATTGTTTTTAATATTATTTTTATTTATGTGCGCAGCAGGATGTGCGCCGCAGGATGTGCGCCCCACAGAATTTGCGCCCCACATAATTTGCGCCCCACAGGATGTGCAAGGACATTTTTTTTATTAATTTGATTTAAATATTTTTTTTGTAAAAATGTTTTAATATTATTTTTATTTATGTGCGCAGCAGGATGTGCGCCGCAGGATGTGCGCCCCACAGAATTTGCGCCCCACAGGATGTGTAAGCACAGTTTTTTTATTTATTTGATTTAAAAAAGAAAAATTGTAAATTGTTTTTAATATTATTTTTATTAATGTGCGCAGCTGGATGTGCGCCCCACAGAATTCGCGCCCCACAGGATGTGCAACCACAGTTTTTTTATTAATTTGATTTAAAAAAAAAATTGTAATTTGTTTTTAATATTATTTTTATTTATGTGCGCAGCAGGATGTGCGCCGCAGGATGTGCGCCCCACAGAATTTGCGCCCCACAGGATGTGCAAGCACAGTTTTTTTATTAATTTGATTTAAATATTTTTTTTTGTAATAATGTTTTAATATTATTTTTATTTATGTGCGCAGCAGGATGTGCACCGCAGGATGTGCGCCCCACAGAATTTGCGCCCCACAGGATGTGCAAGCAAAGTTTTTGTATTAATTTGATTTAAATATTTTTTTTTGTAAAAATGTTTTATTTTATTTTTATTTATGTGCGCAGCAGGATGTGCGCCGCAGGATGTGCGCCCCACAGAATTTGCGCCCCACATAATTTGCGCCCCACAGGACGTGCAAGGACAGTTTTTTTATTAATTTGATTTAAAAAAAAAAATTGTAATTTGTTTTTAATATTATTTTTATTTATGTGCGCAGCAGGATGTGCGCCCCAGAGAATTTGCGCCCCACAGGATGTGCAAGGACAGTTTTTTTATTAATTTGATTTAAAAAAAAAATTGTAATTTGTTTTTAATATTATTTTTATTTATGTGCGCAGCAGGATGTGCGCCGCAGGATGTGCGCCCCACAGAATTTGCGCCCCACATAATTTGCGCCCCACAGGATGTGCAAGCACAGTTTTTTTATTAATTTGATTTAAATATTTTTTTTTTGTAAAAATGTTTTATTTCATTTTTATTTATGTGCGCAGCAGGATGTGCGCCGCAGGATGTGCGCCCCACAGAATTTGCGCCCCACATAATTTGCGCCCCACAGGACGTGCAAGGACAGTTTTTTTATTAATTTGATTTAATAATAAAAATTGTAAATTGTTTTTAATATTATTTTTATTTATGTGCGCAGCAGGATGTGCGCCGCAGGATGTGCGCCCCACAGAATTTGCGCCCCACAGGATGTGTAAGCACAGTTTTTTTATTTATTTGATTTAAAAAAGAAAAATTGTAAATTGTTTTTAATATTATTTTTATTTATGTGCGCAGCAGGATGTGCGCCGCAGGATGTGCGCCCCACATAATTTGCGCCCCACAGGATGTTCAAGCACAGTTTTTTTATTAATTTGATTTAAATATTTTTTTTTGTAAAAATGTTTTAATATTATTTTTATTAATGTGCGCAGCTGGATGTGCGCCCCACAGAATTTGCGCCCCACAGGATGTGCAAGCACAGTTTTTTTATTAATTTGATTTAAATATTTTTTTTTGTAAAAATGTTTTATTTCATTTTTATTTATGTGCGCAGCAGGATGTGCGCCACAGGATGTGCGCACCACAGAATTTGCGCCCCACAGGATGTGCAAGCACAGTTTTTTTATTAATTTGATTTACAAAAAAAAAAATTGTAAATTGTTTTTAATATTATTTTTATTTATGTGCGCAGCAGGATGTGCGTGAGAAGGATGTGCGCCCGACAGAATTTGCGCCCCACAGGATGTGCAAGGACAGTTTTTTTATTAATTTGATTTAAATATTTTTTTTGTAAAAATGTTTTAATATTATTTTTATTCATGTGCGCAGCAGGATGTGCGCCGCAGGATGTGCGCCCCACAGAATTTGCGCCCCACAGGATGTGCAAGCACAGTTTTTTTATTAATTTGATTTTAATCTTTTTTTTTAAAAAAATTTTAATATTTTTTTATTTATGTGCGCAGCAGGATGTGCGCCCCACATAATTTGCGCCCCACAGGATGTGCAAGCACATTTTTTTTATTAATTTGATTTAAAAAAAAAAAATTGTAAATTTTTTTTAATTTTATTTTTATTTATTTGCACAGCAGGATGTGCGCCCCACAGAATTTGCGCCCTACAGGATGTGCAAGCACAATTTTTTTATTAATTTGATTTAAATATTTTTTTTGGTAAAAATGTTTTAATATTATTTTTATTTATGTGCGCAGCAGGATGTGCGCCGCAGGATGTGCGCCCCACATAATTTGCGCCCCACAGGATGTGCAAGCACATTTTTTTATTAATTTGATTTAAATATTTTTTTTTGTAAAAATGTTTTAATATTATTTTTATTTATTTGCGCAGCAGGATGTGCGCCGCAGGATGTGCGCCCCACAGAATTTGCGCCCCACAGGACGTGCAAGGACAGTTTTTTTATTAATTTGATTTAAAAAAAAAAATTGTAATTTGTTTTTAATATTATTTTTATTTATGTGCGCAGCAGGATGTGCGCCGCAGGATGTGCGCCCCACAGAATTTGCGCCCCACAGGATGTGCAAGGACAGTTTTTTTATTAATTTGATTTAAAAAAAAAAATTGTAATTTGTTTTTAATATTATTTTTATTTATGTGCGCAGCAGGATGTGCGCCGCAGGATGAGCGCCCCACATAATTTGCGCCCCACAGGATGTTCAAGCACAGTTTTTTTAATAATTTGATTTAAATATTTTTTTTTGTAAAAATGTTTTAATATTATTTTTATTTATGTGCGCAGCAGGATGTGCGCCGCAGGATGTGCGCCCCACAGAATTTGCGCCCCACAGGATGTGCAAGCACAGTTTTTTTATTAATTTGATTTAAAAAAAAAAAAAATTGTAAATTGTTTTTAATATTATTTTTATTAATGTGCGCAGCTGGATGTGCGCCCCACAGAATTTGTTTTTTTTATTTATTTGATTTAAAAAAAAAAAATTGTAAATTGTTTTTAATATTATTTTTATTTATGTGCGCAGCAGGATGTGCGCCGCAGGATGTGCGCCGCAGCATGTGCGCCCCACAGAATTTGCGCCCCACAGGATGTGCAAGCACAGTTTTTTTATTAATTTGATTTAAATATTTTTTTTTGTAAAAATGTTTTAATAGTATTTTTATTTATGTGCGCAGCAGGATGTGCGCCCCACAGAATTTGCGCCCCACAGGATGTGCAAGGACAGTTTTTTTATTAATTTGATTTAAATATTTTTTTTGTAAAAATGTTTTAATATTATTTTTATTTATGTGCGCAGCAGGATGTGCGCCCCACAGAATTTGCGCCCCACATAATTTGCGCCCCACAGGACGTGCAAGGACAGTTTTTTTATTAATTTGATTAAAAAAAAAAAATTGTAATTTGTTTTTAATATTATTTTTATTTATGTGCGCAGCAGGATGTGCGCCGCAGGATGTGCGCCCCACAGAATTTGCGCCCCACAGGATGTGCAAGGACATTTTTTTTATTAATTTGATTTAAATATTTTTTTTGTAAAAATGTTTTAATATTATTTTTATTTATGTGCGCAGCAGGATGTGCGCCGCAGGATGTGCGCCCCACAGAATTTGCGCCCCACAGAATTTGCGCCCCACAGGATGTGCAAGGACATTTTTTTTATTAATTTGATTTAAATATTTTTTTTGTAAAAATGTTTTAATATTATTTTTATTTATGTGCGCAGCAGGATGTGCGCCGCAGGATGTGCGCCCCACAGAATTTGCGCCCCACAGGATGTGTAAGCACAGTTTTTTTATTTATTTGATTTAAAAAAGAAAAATTGTAAATTGTTTTTAATATTATTTTTATTAATGTGCGCAGCTGGATGTGCGCCCCACAGAATTCGCGCCCCACAGGATGTGCAACCACAGTTTTTTTATTAATTTGATTTAAAAAAAAAATTGTAATTTGTTTTTAATATTATTTTTATTTATGTGCGCAGCAGGATGTGCGCCGCAGGATGTGCGCCCCACAGAATTTGCGCCCCACATAATTTGCGCCCCACAGGATGTGCAAGCACAGTTTTTGTATTAATTTGATTTAAATATTTTTTTTGTAAAAATGTTTTAATATTATTTTTATTTATGTGCACAGCAGGATGTGCGCGGCAGGATGTGCCACCCACAGAATTTGCGCCCCACAGGATGTGCAAGCACAGCTTTTTTATTAATTTTATTTAAAAAAAAAAAATTGTAAATTGTTTTTAATATTATTTTTATTTATGTGCGCAGCAGGATGTGCGCCGCAGGATGTGCGCCCCACAGAATTTGCGCCCCACAGGATGTGCAAGCACAGTTTTTTTATTAATTTGATTTAAATATTTTTTTTTGTAATAATGTTTTAATATTATTTTTATTTATGTGCGCAGCAGGATGTGCACCGCAGGATGTGCGCCCCACAGAATTTGCGCCCCACAGGATGTGCAAGCAAAGTTTTTGTATTAATTTGATTTAAATATTTTTTTTTGTAAAAATGTTTTATTTTATTTTTATTTATGTGCGCAGCAGGATGTGCGCCGCAGGATGTGCGCCCCACAGAATTTGCGCCCCACATAATTTGCGCCCCACAGGACGTGCAAGGACAGTTTTTTTATTAATTTGATTTAAAAAAAAAAATTGTAATTTGTTTTTAATATTATTTTTATTTATGTGCGCAGCAGGATGTGCGCCCCAGAGAATTTGCGCCCCACAGGATGTGCAAGGACAGTTTTTTTATTAATTTGATTTAAAAAAAAAATTGTAATTTGTTTTTAATATTATTTTTATTTATGTGCGCAGCAGGATGTGCGCCGCAGGATGTGCGCCCCACAGAATTTGCGCCCCACATAATTTGCGCCCCACAGGACGTGCAAGGACAGTTTTTTTATTAATTTGATTTAATAATAAAAATTGTAAATTGTTTTTAATATTATTTTTATTTATGTGCGCAGCAGGATGTGCGCCGCAGGATGTGCGCCCCACAGAATTTGCGCCCCACAGGATGTTCAAGCACAGTTTTTTTATTAATTTGATTTAAATATTTTTTTTTGTAAAAATGTTTTAATATTATTTTTATTAATGTGCGCAGCTGGATGTGCGCCCCACAGAATTTGCGCCCCACAGGATGTGCAAGCACAGTTTTTTTATTAATTTGATTTAAATATTTTTTTTTGTAAAAATGTTTTATTTCATTTTTATTTATGTGCGCAGCAGGATGTGCGCCACAGGATGTGCGCACCACAGAATTTGCGCCCCACAGGATGTGCAAGGACAGTTTTTTTTATTAATTTTATTTAAATATTTTTTTTGTAAAAATGTTTTAATATTATTTTTATTTATGTGCGCAGCAGGATGTGCGCCGCAGGATGTGCGCCCCACAGAATTTGCGCCCCACAGGATGTGCAAGCACAGTTTTTTTATTAATTTGATTTAAAAAAAAAAAAAATTGTAAATTGTTTTTAATATTATTTTTATTAATGTGCGCAGCTGGATGTGCGCCCCACAGAATTTGTTTTTTTTATTTATTTGATTTAAAAAAAAAAAATTGTAAATTGTTTTTAATATTATTTTTATTTATTTGCGCAGCAGGATGTGCGCCGCAGGATGTGCGCCCCACAGATTTTGCGCCCCACAGGATGTGCAAGGACAGTTTTTTTATTAATTTGATTTTTAAAAAAAAATTGTAATTTGTTTTTAATATTATTTTTATTTATGTGCGCAGCAGGATGTGCGCCGCAGGATGTGCGCCCCACATAATTTGCGCCCCACAGGATGTTCAAGCACAGTTTTTTTAATAATTTGATTTAAATATTTTTTTTTGTAAAAATGTTTTAATATTATTTTTATTAATGTGCGCAGCTGGATGTGCGCCCCACAGAATTTGCGCCCCACAGGATGTGCAAGCACAGTTTTTTTATTAATTTGATTTACAAAAAAAAAAATTGTAAATTGTTTTTAATATTATTTTTATTTATGTGCGCAGCAG
The DNA here is from genome assembly GCF_947347685.1 of Pleuronectes platessa. Lineage (NCBI taxonomy): Eukaryota > Metazoa > Chordata > Actinopteri > Pleuronectiformes > Pleuronectidae > Pleuronectes > Pleuronectes platessa. The sequence continues at coordinate 956,746 of NC_070629.1, forward strand.
GATGTGCGTGAGAAGGATGTGCGCCCGACAGAATTTGCGCCCCACAGGATGTGCAAGGACAGTTTTTTTATTAATTTGATTTAAATATTTTTTTTGTAAAAATGTTTTAATATTATTTTTATTCATGTGCGCAGCAGGATGTGCGCCGCAGGATGTGCGCCCCACAGAATTTGCGCCCCACAGGATGTGCAAGCACAGTTTTTTTATTAATTTGATTTACAAAAAAAAAAATTGTAAATTGTTTTTAATATTATTTTTATTAATGTGCGCAGCTGGATGTGCGCCGCACAGAATTTGTGCCCCACAGGATGTGCAAGCACAGTTTTTTTATTAATTTGATTAAAAAAAAAAATTGTAATTTGTTTTTAATATAATTTTTATTTATGTGCGCAGCAGGATGTGTGCTGCAGGATGTGCGCCCCACAGAATTTGCGCCCCACAGGATGTGCAAGGACAGTTTTTTTATTAATTTGATTTAAATATTTTTTTTGTAAAAATGTTTTAATATTATTTTTATTCATGTGCGCAGCAGGATGTGCGCCGCAGGATGTGCGCCCCACAGAATTTGCGCCCCACAGGATGTGCAAGCACAGTTTTTTTATTAATTTGATTTTAATCTTTTTTTTTAAAAAAATTTTAATATTTTTTTATTTATGTGCGCAGCAGGATGTGCGCCCCACATAATTTGCGCCCCACAGGATGTGCAAGCACATTTTTTTTATTAATTTGATTTAAAAAAAAAAAATTGTAAATTTTTTTTAATTTTATTTTTATTTATTTGCACAGCAGGATGTGCGCCCCACAGAATTTGCGCCCTACAGGATGTGCAAGCACAATTTTTTTATTAATTTGATTTAAATATTTTTTTTGGTAAAAATGTTTTAATATTATTTTTATTTATGTGCGCAGCAGGATGTGTGCCGCAGGATGTGCGCCCCACAGAATTTGCGCCCCACAGGATGTGCAAGCACAGTTTTTTTATTAATTTGATTTAAATATTTTTTTTTGTAAAAATGTTTTAATATTATTTTTATTTATGTGCGCAGCAGGATGTGCGCCGCAGGATTTGCGGCCCACAGAATTTGCGAGCACAGTTTTTTTATTAATTTGATTTTAATCTTTTTTTTTGAAATTTTTTAATATTTTTTTATTTATGTGCGCAGCAGGATGTGCGCCCCACATAATTTGCGCCCCACAGGATGTGCAAGCACATTTTTTTTATTAATTTGATTTAAAAAAAAAAAATTGTAAATTTTTTTTAATTTTATTTTTATTTATTTGCACAGCAGGATGTGCGCCCCACAGAATTTGCGCCCCACAGGATGTGCAAGGACAGTTTTTTTATTAATTTGATTTAAATATTTTTTTTGTAAAAATGTTTTAATATTATTTTTATTAATGTGCGCAGCTGGATGTGCGCCGCACAGAATTTGTGCCCCACAGGATGTGCAAGCACAGTTTTTTTATTAATTTGATTAAAAAAAAAATTGTAATTTGTTTTTAATATTATTTTTATTTATGTGCGCAGCAGGATGTGTGCTGCAGGATGTGCGCCCCACAGAATTTGCGCCCCACAGGATGTGCGAGCACAGTTTTTTTATTAATTTGACTTAAATATTTTTTTTTGTAAAAATGTTTTAATATTATTTTTATTCATGTGCGCAGCAGGATTTGCGCCGCAGGATGTGCGCCCCACATAATTTGCGCCCCACAGGATGTGCAAGGACAGTTTTTTTATTAATTTGATTTAAATATTTTTTTTGTAAAAATGTTTTAATATTATTTTTATTTATGTGCGCAGCAGGATGTGCGCCGCAGGATGTGCGCCCCACAGAATTTGCGCCCCACAGGATGTGCAAGCACAGTTTTTTTATTAATTTGATTTAAAAAAAAAAAATGTAAATTGTTTTTAATATTATTTTTATTTATGTGCACAGCAGGATTTGCGCCGCAGGATGTGCGCCCCACATAATTTGCGCCCCACAGGATGTGCAAGCACATTTTTTTTATTAATTTGATTTAAAAAAAAAAAATTGTAAATTTTTTTTAATTTGATTTTTATTTATTTGCGCAGCAGGATGTGCGCTGCAGGATGTGCGCCCCACATAATTTGCGCCCCACAGGATGTGCAAGCAACGTTTTTTATTAGGTATATTTAAATATTTTTTTTTGTAAAAATGTTTTAATATTATTTTTATTTTTGTGCGCAGCAGGATGTGCGCCGCAGGATGTGCGCCCCACAGAATTTGCGCCCCACAGGATGTGCAAGCACAGTTTTTTTATTAATTTGATTTAAATGTTTTTTTTTGTAAAAATGTTTTAATATTATTTTTATTCATGTGCGCAGCAGGATTTGCGCCGCAGGATGTGCGCCCCACATAATTTGCGCCCCACAGGATGTGCAAGCACAGTTTTTTTATTAATTTGATTTACAAAAAAAAAAATTGTAAATTGTTTTTAATATTATTTTTATTAATGTGCGCAGCTGGATGTGCGCCGCACAGAATTTGTGCCCCACAGGATGTGCAAGCACAGTTTTTTTATTAATTTGATTTAAAAAAAAAAAGTTGTAATTTGTTTTTAATATTATTTTTATTTATGTGCGCAGCAGGATGTGCGTGAGAAGGATGTGCGCCCGACAGAATTTGCGCCCCACAGGATGTGCAAGGACAGTTTTTTTATTAATTTGATTTAAATATTTTTTTTGTAAAAATGTTTTAATATTATTTTTATTCATGTGCGCAGCAGGATGTGCGCCGCAGGATGTGCGCCCCACAGAATTTGCGCCCCACAGGATGTGCAAGCACAGTTTTTTTATTAATTTGATTTTAATCTTTTTTTTTAAAAAAATTTTAATATTTTTTTATTTATGTGCGCAGCAGGATGTGCGCCCCACATAATTTGCGCCCCACAGGATGTGCAAGCACATTTTTTTTATTAATTTGATTTAAAAAAAAAAAATTGTAAATTTTTTTTAATTTTATTTTTATTTATTTGCACAGCAGGATGTGCGCCCCACAGAATTTGCGCCCTACAGGATGTGCAAGCACAATTTTTTTATTAATTTGATTTAAATATTTTTTTTGGTAAAAATGTTTTAATATTATTTTTATTTATGTGCGCAGCAGGATGTGTGCCGCAGGATGTGCGCCCCACAGAATTTGCGCCCCACAGGATGTGCAAGCACAGTTTTTTTATTAATTTGATTTAAATATTTTTTTTTGTAAAAATGTTTTAATATTATTTTTATTTATGTGCGCAGCAGGATGTGCGCCGCAGGGTTTGCGGCCCACAGAATTTGCGAGCACAGTTTTTTTATTAATTTGATTTTAATCTTTTTTTTTGAAATTTTTTAATATTTTTTTATTTATGTGCGCAGCTGGATGTGCGCCGCACAGAATTTGTGCCCCACAGGATGTGCAAGCACAGTTTTTTTATTAATTTGATTAAAAAAAAAATTGTAATTTGTTTTTAATATTATTTTTATTTATGTGCGCAGCAGGATGTGTGCTGCAGGATGTGCGCCCCACAGAATTTGCGCCCCACAGGATGTGCGAGCACAGTTTTTTTATTAATTTGACTTAAATATTTTTTTTTGTAAAAATGTTTTAATATTATTTTTATTCATGTGCGCAGCAGGATTTGCGCCGCAGGATGTGCGCCCCACATAATTTGCGCCCCACAGGATGTGCAAGGACAGTTTTTTTATTAATTTGATTTAAATATTTTTTTTGTAAAAATGTTTTAATATTATTTTTATTTATGTGCGCAGCAGGATGTGCGCCGCAGGATGTGCGCCCCACAGAATTTGCGCCCCACAGGATGTGCAAGCACAGTTTTTTTATTAATTTGATTTAAAAAAAAAAAATGTAAATTGTTTTTAATATTATTTTTATTTATGTGCACAGCAGGATTTGCGCCGCAGGATGTGCGCCCCACATAATTTGCGCCCCACAGGATGTGCAAGCACATTTTTTTTATTAATTTGATTTAAAAAAAAAAAATTGTAAATTTTTTTTAATTTGATTTTTATTTATTTGCGCAGCAGGATGTGCGCTGCAGGATGTGCGCCCCACATAATTTGCGCCCCACAGGATGTGCAAGCAACGTTTTTTATTAGGTATATTTAAATATTTTTTTTTGTAAAAATGTTTTAATATTATTTTTATTTTTGTGCGCAGCAGGATGTGCGCCGCAGGATGTGCGCCCCACAGAATTTGCGCCCCACAGGATGTGCAAGCACAGTTTTTTTATTAATTTGATTTAAATGTTTTTTTTTGTAAAAATGTTTTAATATTATTTTTATTCATGTGCGCAGCAGGATTTGCGCCGCAGGATGTGCGCCCCACATAATTTGCGCCCCACAGGATGTGCAAGCACAGTTTTTTTATTAATTTGATTTACAAAAAAAAAAATTGTAAATTGTTTTTAATATTATTTTTATTAATGTGCGCAGCTGGATGTGCGCCGCACAGAATTTGTGCCCCACAGGATGTGCAAGCACAGTTTTTTTATTAATTTGATTTAAAAAAAAAAAGTTGTAATTTGTTTTTAATATTATTTTTATTTATGTGCGCAGCAGGATGTGCGTGAGAAGGATGTGCGCCCGACAGAATTTGCGCCCCACAGGATGTGCAAGGACAGTTTTTTTATTAATTTGATTTAAATATTTTTTTTGTAAAAATGTTTTAATATTATTTTTATTCATGTGCGCAGCAGGATGTGCGCCGCAGGATGTGCGCCCCACAGAATTTGCGCCCCACAGGATGTGCAAGCACAGTTTTTTTATTAATTTGATTTTAATCTTTTTTTTTAAAAAAATTTTAATATTTTTTTATTTATGTGCGCAGCAGGATGTGCGCCCCACATAATTTGCGCCCCACAGGATGTGCAAGCACATTTTTTTTATTAATTTGATTTAAAAAAAAAAAATTGTAAATTTTTTTTAATTTTATTTTTATTTATTTGCACAGCAGGATGTGCGCCCCACAGAATTTGCGCCCTACAGGATGTGCAAGCACAATTTTTTTATTAATTTGATTTAAATATTTTTTTTGGTAAAAATGTTTTAATATTATTTTTATTTATGTGCGCAGCAGGATGTGTGCCGCAGGATGTGCGCCCCACAGAATTTGCGCCCCACAGGATGTGCAAGCACAGTTTTTTTATTAATTTGATTTAAATATTTTTTTTTGTAAAAATGTTTTAATATTATTTTTATTTATGTGCGCAGCAGGATGTGCGCCGCAGGATTTGCGGCCCACAGAATTTGCGAGCACAGTTTTTTTAATAATTTGATTTAAAAAAAAAAAAAATTGTAAATTGTTTTTAATATTATTTTTATTCATGTGCGCCCCACAGAATTTGCGCCCCACAGGATGTGCAAGGACAGTTTTTTTATTAATTTGATTTAAAAAAAAAAATTGTAATTTGTTTTTAATATTATTTTTATTTATGTGCGCAGCAGGATGTGCGCCGCAGGATGTGCGCCCCACAGAATTTGCGCCCCACAGGATGTGCAAGCACAGTTTTTTTATTAATTTGATTTAAATATTTTTTTTTGTAAAAATGTTTTAATATTATTTTTATTTATGTGCGCAGCAGGATGTGCGCCCCACAGAATTTGCGCCCCACAGGATGTGCAAGGACAGTTTTTTTATTAATTTGATTTAAAAAAAAAAATTGTAATTTGTTTTTAATATTATTTTTATTTATGTGCGCAGCAGGATGTGCGCCGCAGGATGTGCGCCCCACAGAATTTGCGCCCCACAGGATGTGCAAGCACAGTTTTTTTATTAATTTGATTTAAATATTTTTTTTTGTAATAATGTTTTAATATTATTTTTATTTATGTGCGCAGCAGGATGTGCACCGCAAGATGTGCGCCCCACAGAATTTGCGCCCCACAGGATGTGCAAGCACAGTTTTTTTATTAATTTGATTTAAAAAAAAAAAAAATTGTAAATTGTTTTTAATATTATTTTTATTAATGTGCGCAGCTGGATGTGCGCCCCACATAATTTGCGCCCCACAGGATGTGCAAGCACAGTTTTTTTATTAATTTGATTTAAAAAAAAAAAAAATTGTAAATTGTTTTTAATATTATTTTTATTAATTTGCGCAGCTGGATGTGCGCCCCACAGAATTTGCGCCCCACAGGATGTGTAAGCACAGTTTTTTTATTTATTTGATTTAAAAAAAAAAAATTGTAAATTGTTTTTAATATTATTTTTATTTATGTGCGCAGCAGGATGTGCGCCGCAGGATGTGCGCCCCACAGAATTTGCGCCCCACAGGATGTGTACGCACAGTTTTTTTATTCATTTGATTTAAAAAAAAAAAATTGTAAATTGTTTTTAATATTATTTTTATTTATGTGCGCAGCAGGATGTGCGCCGCAGGATGTGCGCCCCACATAATTTGCTTCCCACAGGATGTGAAAGCACATTTTTTTATTAATTTGATTTAAATATTTTTTTTTGTAAAAATGTTTTAATATTATTTTTATTTATTTGCGCAGCAGGATGTGCGCAGCAGGATGTGCGCCGCAGGATGTGCGCCCCACAGAATTTGCGCCCCACAGGATGTGCAAGGACAGTTTTTTTATTAATTTGATTTAAAAAAAAAAATTGTAATTTGTTTTTAATATTATTTTTATTTATGTGCGCAGCAGGATTTGCGCCGCAGGATGTGCGCCCCACAGAATTTGCGCCCCACAGGATTTGCATGGACAGTTTTTTTATTAATTTGATTTTAATATATTTTTTTGTAAAAATGTTTTAATATTATTTTTATTTATGTGCGCAGCAGGATGTGCGCCGCAGGATGTGCGCCCCACAGAATTTGCGCCCCACAGGATGTGCAAGCACAGTTTTTTTATTAATTTGATTTAAAAAAAAAAAAAATTGTAAATTGTTTTTAATATTATTTGTATTAATGTGCGCAGCTGAATGTGCGCCCCACAGAATTCGCGCCCCACAGGATGTGCAAGCACAGTTTTTTTATTAATTTGATGTATATATTTTTTTTTGTAAAAATGTTTTAACATTATTTTGATTTATATGCGCAGCAGGATGTGCGCCGCAGGATGTGCGCCCCACAGAATTTGCGCCCCACAGGATGTGCAAGCACAGTTTTTTTATTAATTTGATTTAAATATTTTTTTTGGTAATAATGTTTTAATATTATTTTTATTTATGTGCGCAGCAGGATGTGCACCGCAGGATGTGCGCCCCACAGAATTTGCGCCCCACAGGATGTGCAAGCACAGTTTTTTTATTAATTTGATTTAAATATTTTTTTTTGTAAAAATGTTTTATTTTATTTTTATTTATGTGTGCAGCAGGATGTGCGCCGCAGGATGTGCGCCCCACAGAATTTGCGCCCCACAGGATGTGTAAGCACAGTTTTTTTATTTATTTGATTTAAAAAAAAAAAATTGTAAATTGTTTTTAATATTATTTTTATTTATGTGCGCAGCAGGATGTGCGCCGCAGCATGTGCGCCCCACAGAATTTGCGCCCCACATGATGTGCAAGCACAGTTTTTTTATTTATTTGATTTAAATATTTTTTTTTGTAAAAATGTTTTATTTTATTTTTATTTATGTGCGCAGCAGGATGTGCGCCGCAGGAAGTGCGCCCCAGAGAATTTGCGCCCCACAGGATGTGCAAGGACAGTTTTTTTATTAATTTTATTTAAAAAAAAAAAATTGTAAATTGTTTTTAATATTATTTTTATTTATGTGCGCAGCAGGATGTGCGCCGCAGGATGTGCGCCCCACAGAATTTGCGCCCCACAGGATGTGCAAGGACAGTTTTTTTATTACTTTGATTTAAATATTTTTTTTTGTAAAAATGTTTTAATATTATTTTTATTTATTTGCGCAGCAGGATGTGCGCCGCAGGATGTGCGCCCCACAGAATTTGCGCCCCACAGGATGTGCAAGGACAGTTTTTTTATTAATTTGATTTTTAAAAAAAAATTGTAATTTGTTTTTAATATTATTTTTATTTATATGCGCAGCAGGATGTGCGCCGCAGCATGTGCGCCCCACAGAATTTGCGCCCCACAGGATGTGCAAGCACAGTTTTTTTATTAATTTGATTTAAATATTTTTTTTTGTAAAAATGTTTTAATATTATTTTTATTTATGTGCGCAGCAGGATGTGCGCCCCACAGAATTTGCGCCCCACAGGATGTGCAAGGACAGTTTTTTTATTAATTTGATTTAAAAAAAAAAATTGTAATTTGTTTTTAATATTATTTTTATTTATGTGCGCAGCAGGATGTGCGCCGCAGGATGTGCGCCCCACAGAATTTGCGCCCCACAGGATGTGCATGGACAGTTTTTTTATTAATTTGATTTTAATATATTTTTTTGTAAAAATGTTATAATATTATTTTTATTTATGTGCGCAGCAGGATGTGCGCCGCAGGATGTGCGCCCCACATAATTTGTGCCCCACAGGATGTGCAAGCACAGTTTTTTTATTAATTTGATTTAAATATTTTTTTTTGTAAAAATATTTTAATATTATTTTTATTTATCTGCACAGCAGGATGTGCGCCCCACAGAATTTGCGCCCCACAGGATGTGCAAGCACAGTTTTTTTATTAATTTGATTTACAAAAAAAAAATTGTAAATTGTTTTTAATATTATTTTTATTAATTTGCGCAGCTGGATGTGCGCCGCACAGAATTTGTGCCCCACAGGATGTGCAAGCACAGATTTTTTATTAATTTGATTAAAAAAAAAAAAAGTAATTTGTTTTTAATATTATTTTTATTTATGTGCGCAGCAGGATGTGTGCTGCAGGATGTGCGCCCCACAGAATTTGCGCCCCACAGGATGTGCAAGGACAGTTTTTTTATTAATTTGATTTAAATATTTTTTTTGTAAAAATGTTTTAATATTATTTTTATTTATGTGCGCAGCAGGATGTGCGCCGCAGGATGTGCGCCCCACAGAATTTGCGCCCCACAGGATGTGCAAGCACAGTTTTTTTATTAATTTGATTTGAATATTTTTTTTTGTAAAAATGTTTTAATATTATTTTTATTTATGTGCGCAGCAGGATGTGCGCCCCACAGAATTTGCGCCCCACATAATTTGCGCCCCACAGGATGTGCAAGGACAGTTTTTTTATTAATTTGATTTTTAAAAAAAAATTGTAATTTGTTTTTAATATTATTTTTATTTATGTGCGCAGCAGGATGTGAGCCGCAGCATGTGCGCCCCACAGAATTTTCGCCCCACAGGATGTGCAAGCACAGTTTTTTTATTAATTTGATTTAAATATTTTTTTTTGTAAAAATGTTTTAATATTATTTTTATTTATGTGCGCAGCAGGATGTGCAAAGCAGGATGTGCGCCCCACAGAATTTGCGCCCCACAGGATGTGCAAGCACAGTTTTTTTATTAATTTGATTTAAAAAAAAAAAAAATTGTAAATTGTTTTTAATATTATTTTTATTAATGTGCGCAGCTGGATGTGCGCCCCACATAATTTGCGCCCCACAGGATGTGCAAGCACAGTTTTTTTATTAATTTGATTTAAATATTTTTTTTTGTAAAAATGTTTTAATATTATTTTTTTTCATGTGCGCCCCACAGAATTTGCGCCCCACAGGATGTGCAAGGACATTTTTTTTATTAATTTGATTTAAATATTTTTTTTGTAAAAATGTTTTAATATTATTTTTATTTATGTGCGCAGCAGGATGTGCGCCGCAGGATGTGCGCCCCACAGAATTTGCGCCCCACAGGATGTGTAAGCACAGTTTTTTTATTTATTTGATTTAAAAAAAAAAAATTGTAAATTGTTTTTAATATTATTTTTATTTATGTGCGCAGCAGGATGTGCGCCGCAGGATTTGCGCCCCACAGAATTTGCGCCCCACAGGATGTGTACGCACAGTTTTTTTATTCATTTGATTTAAAAAAAAAAAATTGTAAATTGTTTTTAATATTATTTTTATTTATGTGCGCAGCAGGATGTGCGCCGCAGGATGTGCGCCCCACATAATTTGCTTCCCACAGGATGTGAAAGCACATTTTTTTATTAATTTGATTTAAATATTTTTTTTTGTAAAAATGTTTTAATATTATTTTTATTTATTTGCGCAGCAGGATGTGCGCCGCAGGATGTGCGCCCCACAGAATTTGCGCCCCACAGGATGTGCAAGGACAGTTTTTTTATTAATTTGATTTTTTAAAAAAAATTGTAATTTGTTTTTAATATTATTTTGATTTATGTGCGCAGCAGGATGTGCGCCGCAGCATGTGCGCCCCACAGAATTTGCGCCCCACAGGATGTGCAAGCACAGTTTTTTTATTAATTTGATTTAAATATTTTTTTTTGTAAAAATGTTTTAATATTATTTTTATTTATGTGCGCAGCAGGATGTGCGCCGCAGGATGTGCGCCCCACAGAATTTGCGCCCCACAGGATGTGCAAGCACAGTTTTTTTATTAATTTGATTTAAAAAAAAAAAAAATTGTAAATTGTTTTTAATATTATTTTTATTTATGTGCGCAGCAGGATGTGCGCCGCAGGATGTGCGCCCCACATAATTTGCTTCCCACAGGATGTGAAAGCACATTTTTTTATTAATTTGATTTAAATATTTTTTTTTGTAAAAATGTTTTAATATTATTTTTATTTATTTGCGCAGCAGGATGTGCGCCGCAGGATGTGCGCCTCACAGAATTTGCGCCCCACAGGATGTGCAAGGACAGTTTTTTTATTAATTTGATTTTTTAAAAAAAATTGTAATTTGTTTTTAATATTATTTTGATTTATGTGCGCAGCAGGATGTGCGCCGCAGCATGTGCGCCCCACAGAATTTGCGCCCCACAGGATGTGCAAGCACAGTTTTTTTATTAATTTGATTTAAATATTTTTTTTTGTAAAAATGTTTTAATATTATTTTTATTTATGTGCGCAGCAGGATGTGCGCCGCAGGATGTGCGCCCCACATAATTTGCGCCCCACAGGATGTTCAAGCACAGTTTTTTTAATAATTTGTTTTAAAAAAAAAAAAAATTGTAAATTGTTTTTAATATTATTTTTATTCATGTGCGCCCCACAGAATTTGCGCCCCACAGGATGTGCAAGGACAGTTTTTTTATTAATTTGATTTAAAAAAAAAAAATTGTAATTTGTTTTTAATATTATTTTTATTTATGTGCGCAGCAGGATGTGCGCCGCAGGATGTGCGCCCCACAGAATTTGCGCCCCACAGGATGTGCAAGCACAGTTTTTTTATTAATTTGATTTAAAAAAAAAAAAAATTGTAAATTGTTTTTATTATTATTTTTATTAATTTGCGCAGCTGGATGTGCGCCCCACAGAATTTGCGCCCCACAGGATGTGCAAGCACAGTTTTTTTATTAATTTGATTTAAAAAAAAAAAAATTGTAAATTGTTTTTAATATTATTTGTATTAATGTGCGCAGCTGAATGTGCGCCCCACAGAATTCGCGCCCCACAGGATGTGCAAGCACAATTTTTTTATTAATTTGATGTATATATTTTTTTTTGTAAAAATGTTTTAACATTATTTTTATTTATATGCGCAGCAGGATGTGCGCCGCAGGATGTGCGCCCCACAGAATTTGCGCCCCACAGAATGTGCAAGCACAGTTTTTTTATTACTTTGATTTTAATATATTTTTTTGTAAAAATGTTTTAATATTATTTTTATTTATGTGCGCAGCAGGATGTGCGCCGCAGGATGTGCGCCCCACAGAATTTGCGCCCCACATAATTTGCGCCCCACCGGACGTGCAAGCACAGTTTTTTTATTAATTTGATTTAAAAAAAAAAAAAATTGTAAATTGTTTTTAATATTATTTGTATTAATGTGCGCAGCAGGATGTGCGCCGCAGGATGTGCGCCCCACAGAATTTGCGCCCCACAGGATGTGTAAGCACAGTTTTTTTATTCATTTGATTTAAAAAAAAAAAATTGTAAATTGTTTTTAATATTATTTTTATTTATGTGTGCAGCAGGATGTGCGCCGCAGGATGTGCGCCCCACATAATTTGCTTCCCACAGGATGTGCAAGCACATTTTTTTATTAATTTGATTTAAATATTTTTTTTTGTAAAAATGTTTTAATATTATTTTTATTTATTTGCGCAGCAGGATGTGCGCCGCAGGATGTGCGCCCCACAGAATTTGCGCCCCACAGGATGTGCAAGGACAGTTTTTTTATTAATTTGATTTTTAAAAAAAAATTGTAATTTGTTTTTAATATTATTTTTATTTATGTGCGCAGCAGGATGTGCGCCGCAGGATGTGCGCCCCACAGAATTTGCGCCCCACATAATTTGCGCCCCACAGGACGTGCAAGGACAGTTTTTTTATTAATTTGATTTAAAAAAAAAAATTGTAATTTGTTTTTAATATTATTTTTATTTATGTGCGCAGCAGGATGTGCGCCGCAGCATGTGCGCCCCACAGAATTTGCGCCCCACAGGATGTGCAAGGACAGTTTTTTTATTAATTTGATTTAAATATTTTTTTAGTAAAAATGTTTTAATATTATTTTTATTTATGTGCGCAGCTGGATGTGCGCCCCACAGAATTTGCGCCCCACAGGATGTGCAAGCACAGTTTTTTTATTAATTTGATTTAAAAAAAAAAAAAATTGTAAATTGTTTTTAATATTATTTTTATTTATGTGCGCAGCAGGATGTGCGCCACAGGATGTTTGCCCCACAGAATTTGCGCCCCACAGGATGTGCAAGCACAGTTTTTTTATTAATTTGATTTAAATATTTTTTTTTGTAAAAATGTTTTAATATTATTTTTATTCATGTGCGCCCCACAGAATTTGCGCCCCACAGGATGTGCAAGGACAGTTTTTTTATTAATTTGATTTAAAAAAAAAAATTGTAATTTGTTTTTAATATTATTTTTATTTATGTGCGCAGCAGGATGTGCGCCGCAGGATGTGCGCCCCACAGAATTTAAGCCCCACATAATTTGCGCCCCACAGGACGTGCAAGGACAGTTTTTTTATTAATATGATTTAAAAAAAAAAATTGTAATTTGTTTTTAATATTATTTTTATTTATGTGCGCAGCAGGATGTGCGCCCCACAGAATTTGCGCCCCACAGGATGTGCAAGGACAGTTTTTTTATTAATTTGATTTAAATATTTTTTTTTGTAAAAATGTTTTAATATTATTTTTATTTATGTGCGCAGCAGGATGTGCGCCGCAGGATGTGCGCCCCACAGAATTTGCGCCCCACAGGATGTGTAAGCACAATTTTTTTATTTATTTGATTTAAAAAAAAAAAATTGTAAATTGTTTTTAATATTATTTTTATTTATGTGCGCAGCAGGTGGTGCGCCGCAGCATGTGCGCCCCACAGAATTTGCGCCCCACAGGATGTGCAAAGACAGTTTTTTTATTAATTTGATTTAAATATTTTTTTAGTAAAAATGTTTTAATATTATTTTTATTTATGTGCGCCGCAGGATGTGCGCCCCACATAATTTGCGCCCCACAGGATGTGCAAGGACAGTTTTTTTATTAATTTGATTTAAATATTTTTTTTGTAAAAATGTTTTAATATTATTTTTATTCATGTGCGCTCCACAGAATTTGCGCCCCACAGGATGTGCAAGGACAGTTTTTTTATTAATTTGATTTTTAAAAAAAAATTGTAATTTGTTTTTAATATTATTTTTATTTATGTGCGCAGCAGGATGTGCGCCGCAGCATGTGCGCCCCACAGGATGTGCAAGGACAGTTTTTTTATTAATTTGATTTTTAAAAAAAAATTGTAATTTGTTTTTAATATTATTTTTATTTATGTGCGCAGCAGGATGTGCGCCGCAGCATGTGCGCCCCACAGAATTTGCGCCCCACAGGATGTGCAAGCACAGTTTTTTTATTAATTTGATTTAAATATTTTTTTTGTAAAAATGTTTTAATATTATTTTTATTTATGTGCACAGCAGGATGTGCGCGGCAGGATGTGCGCCCCACAGAATTTGCGCCCCACAGGATGTGCAAGGACAGTTTTTTTATTAATTTGATTTAAAAAAAAAAATTGTAATTTGTTTTTAATATTATTTTTATTTATGTGCGCAGCAGGATGTGCGCCGCAGGATGTGCGCCCCACAGAATTTGCGCCCCACAGGATGTGTAAGCACAGTTTTTTTATTTATTTGATTTAAAAAAAAAAAATTGTAAATTGTTTTTAATATTATTTTTATTTATTTGCGCAGCAGGATGTGCGCCGCAGGATGTGCGCCCCACAGAATTTGCGCCCCACAGGATGTGCAAGGACAGTTTTTTTATTAATTTGATTTTTAAAAAAAAATTGTAATTTGTTTTTAATATTATTTTTATTTATGTGCGCAGCAGGATGTGCGCCGCAGCATGTGCGCCCACAGAATTTGCGCCCCCCACAGGATGTGCAAGCACAGTTTTTTTATTAATTTGATTTAAAAAAAAAAAAATTGTAAATTGTTTTTAATATTATTTTTATTAATGTGCGCAGCTGGATTTGCGCCCCACAGAATTTGCGCCCCACATAATTTGCGCCCCACAGGACGTGCAAGGACAGTTTTTTTATTAATTTGATTTAAAAAAAAAAATTGTAATTTGTTTTTAATATTATTTTTATTTATGTGCGCAGCAGGATGTGCGCCGCAGGATGTGCGCCCCACAGAATTTGCGCCCCACAGGATGTGCAAGGACATTTTTTTTATTAATTTGATTTAAATATTTTTTTTGTAAAAATGTTTTAATATTATTTTTATTTATGTGCGCAGCAGGATGTGCGCCGCAGGATGTGCGCCCCACAGAATTTGCGCCCCACAGGATGTGTAAGCACAGTTTTTTTATTTATTTGATTTAAAAAAAAAAAATTGTAAATTGTTTTTAATATTAATTTTATTTATGTGCGCAGCAGGATGTGCGCCGCAGGATGTGCGCCCCACATAATTTGCGCCCCACAGGATGTGCAAGCACATTTTTTTATTAATTTGATTTAAATATTTTTTTTTGTAAAAATGTTTTAATATTATTTTTATTTATTTGCGCAGCAGGATGTGCGCCCCACAGAATTTGCGCCCCACAGGATGTGCAAGGACAGTTTTTTTTATTAATTTGATTTAAATATTTTTTTTTAAAAATGTTTTAATATTATTTTTATTTATGTGCGCAGCAGGATGTGCGCCCCACAGAATTTGCGCCCCACAGAATTTGCGCCCCACAGGATGTGCAAGCACAGTTTTTTTATTAATTTGATTTAAATTTTTTTTTTGTAAAAATGTTTTAATATTATTTTTATTTATGTGCGCAGCAGGATGTGCGCCGCAGGATGTGCGCCCCACAGAATTTGCGCCCCACAGGATGTGCAAGCACAGTTTTTTTATTAATTTGATTTAAATATTTTTTTTTGTAATAATGTTTTAATATTATTTTTATTTATGTGCGCAGCAGGATGTGCACCGCAAGATGTGCGCCCCACATAATTTGCGCCCCACAGGATGTGCAAGCACAGTTTTTTTATTAATTTGATTTAAATATTTTTTTTTGTAAAAATGTTTTAATATTATTTTTATTCATGTGCGCCCCACAGAATTTGCGCCCCACAGGATGTGCAAGGACAGTTTTTTTATTAATTTGATTTAAAAAAAAAAATTGTAATTTGTTTTTAATATTATTTTTATTTATGTGCGCAGCAGGATGTGCGCAGCAGGATGTGCGCCGCAGGATGTGCGCCCCACATAATTTGCTTCCCACAGGATGTGCAAGCACATTTTTTTATTAATTTGATTTAAATATTTTTTTTTGTAAAAATGTTTTAATATTATTTTTATTTATTTGCGCAGCAGGATGTGCGCCGCAGGATGTGCGCCCCACAGAATTTGCGCCCCACAGGATGTGCAAGGACAGTTTTTTTATTAATTTGATTTTTAAAAAAAAATTGTAATTTGTTTTTAATATTATTTTTATTTATGTGCGCAGCAGGATGTGCGCCGCAGGATGTGCGCCCCACAGAATTTGCGCCCAACATAATTTGCGCCCCACAGGATGTGCAAGCACAGTTTTTTTATTAATTTGATTTAAATATTTTTTTTGTAAAAATGTTTTAATATTATTTTTATTTATGTGCACAGCAGGATGTGCGCGGCAGGATGTGCGCCCCACAGAATTTGCGCCCCACAGGATGTTCAAGCACAGTTTTTTTATTAATTTGATTTAAATATTTTTTTTTGTAAAAATGTTTTAATATTATTTTTCTTCATATGCACCCCACAGAATTTGCGCCCCACAGGATGTGTAAGCACAGTTTTTTTATTAATTTGATTTTTAAAAAAAAATTGTAATTTGTTTTTAATATTATTTTTATTTATGTGCGCAGCAGGATGTGCGCCGCAGCATGTGCGCCCCACAGAATTTGCGCCCCACAGGATGTGCAAGCACAGTTTTTTTATTAATTTGATTTAAAAAAAAAAAAAATTGTAAATTGTTTTTAATATTATTTTTATTAATGTGCGCAGCTGGATTTGCGCCCCACAGAATTCGCGCCCCACAGGATGTGCAACCACAGTTTTTTTATTAATTTGATTTAAAAAAAAAAATTGTAATTTGTTTTTAATATTATTTTTATTTATGTGCGCAGCAGGATGTGCGCCGCAGGATGTGCGCCCCACAGAATTTGCGCCCCACAGAATTTGCGCCCCACAGAATTTGCGCCCCACAGGATGTGCAAGCACAGTTTTTTTATTAATTTGATTTAAATATTTTTTTTTGTAAAAATGTTTTAATATTATTTTTATTTATGTGCACAGCAGGATGTGCGCCCCACAGAATTTGCGCCCCACAGGATGTGCAAGCACAGTTTTTTTATTAATTTGATTTACAAAAAAAAAAATTGTAAATTGTTTTTAATATTATTTTTATTAATGTGCGCAGCTGGATGTGCGCCGAACAGAATTTGTGCCCCACAGGATGTGCAAGCACAGTTTTTTTATTAATTTGATTTAAATATTTTTTTTGTAAAAATGTTTTAATATTATTTTTATTTATGTGCGCAGCAGGATGTGCGCCGCAGGATGTGCGCCCCACAGAATTTGCGCCCCACAGGATGTGCAAGCACAGTTTTTTTATTAGTTTGATCTGAATATTTTTTTTTGTAAAAATGTTTTAATATTATTTTTATTCATGTGCGCAGCAGGATTTGCGCCCCAAAGAATGTGCGCCCCACAGGATGTGCAAGCACAGTTTTTTTATTAATTTGATTTAAATATTTTTTTTTGTAAAAATGTTTTAATATTATTTTTATTTATGTGCGCAGCAGGATGTGCGCCCCACAGAATTTGCGCCCCACAGGATGTGCAAGGACAGTTTTTTTATTAATTTGATTTAAAAAAAAAAATTGTAATTTGTTTTTAATATTATTTTCATTTATGTGCGCAGCAGGATGTGCGCCGCAGGATGTGCGCCCCACAGAATTTGCGCCCCACAGGATGTGCAAGCACAGTTTTTTTATTAATTTGATTTAAAAAAAAAAAATTGTAAATTGTTTTTAATATTATTTTTATTTATGTGCGCAGCAGGATGTGCGCCCCACAGCATTTGCGCCCCACAGGATGTGCAAGGACAGTTTTTTTATTAATTTGATTTTTAAAAAAAAATTGTAATTTGTTTTTAATATTATTTTTATTTATGTGCGCAGCAGGATGTGCGCCGCAGGATGTGCGCCCCACAGAATTTGCGCCCCACAGGATGTGCAAGCACAGTTTTTTTATTAATTTGATTTAAAAAAAAAATTGTAATTTGTTTTTAATATTATTTTTATTTATGTGCGCAGCAGGATGTGCGCCCCACAGAATGTGCGCCCCACAGGATGTGCAAGGACAGTTTTTTTATTAATTTGATTTAAAAAAAAAAAAATTGTAATTTGTTTTTAATATTATTTTTATTTATGTGCGCAGCAGGATGTGCGCCGCATGATGTGCGCCCCACATAATTTGCGCCCCACAGGATGTGCAAGCACAGTTTTTTTATTAATTTGATTTAAAAAAAAAAATTGTAAATTTGTTTCAATATTATTTTTATTTATGTGCGCAGCAGGATGTGTGCCGCAGGATGTGCGCCCCACAGAATTTGCGCCCTACAGGATGTGCAACCACAGTTTTTTATTAATTTGATTTAAATATTTTTTTTTGTAAAAATGTTTTAATATTATTTTTTTTCATTTGCGCAGCAGGATTTGCGCCGCAGGATGTGCGCCCCACAGAATTTGCACCCCACAGGATGTGCAAGCACAGTTTTTGTATTAATTTGATTTAAAAAAAAATAATTGTAAATTGTTTTTAATATTATTTTTATTTATGTGCGCAGCAGGATGTGCGCCGCAGGATGTGCGCCCCACATAATTTGCGCCCCACAGGATGTGCAAGCACAGCTTTTTTATTAATTTGATTTAAATATTTTTTTTTGTAAAAATGTTTTAATATTATTTTTATTTATGTGCGCAGCAGGATGTGTGCCGCAGGATGTGCGCCCCACAGAATTTGCGCCCCACAGGATGTGCAAGGACAGTTTTTTTATTAATTTGATTTAAAAAAAAAAAAATTGTAATTTGTTTTTAATATTATTTTTATTTATGTGCGCAGCAGGATGTGCGCCGCATGATGTGCGCCCCACATAATTTGCGCCCCACAGGATGTGCAAGCACAGTTTTTTTATTAATTTGATTTAAAAAAACAAAATTGTAAATTGTTTTTAATATTATTTTTATTTATGTGCGCAGCAGGATGTGCGCCCCACAGAATTTGCGCCCCACAGGATGTGCAAGCACAGTTTTTTTATTAATTTGATTTAAAAAAAAATAATTGTAAATTGTTTTTAATATTATTTTTATTTATGTGCGCAGCAGGATGTGCGCCCCACAGAATTTGCGCCCCACAGGATGTGCAAGGACAGTTTTTTTATTAATTTGATTTTTTTTAAAAAACTGTAATTTGTTTTTAATATTATTTTTATTTATGTGCGCAGCAGGATGTGCGCCCCACAGAATTTGCTCCCCACAGGATGTGCAAGGACAGTTTTTTTATTAATTTGATTTTTAAAAAAAAATTGTAATTTGTTTTTAATATTATTTTTATTCATGTGCGCAGCAGGATGTGCGCCGCAGGATGTGCGCCCCACAGAATTTGCGCCCCTCAGGATGTGCAAGCACATTTTTTTTATTAATTTGATTAAAAAAAAAAAAATTGTAAATTTTTTTTAATTTTATTTTTATTTATGTGCGCAGCAGGATGTGCGCCGCAGGATGTGCGCCCCACAGGATGTGCAAGCACAGTTTTTTTATTAATTTGATTTAAAAAAAAAAAATTGTAATTTGTTTTTAATATTATTTTTATTTATGTGCGCCGCATGATGTGCGCCCCACATAATTTGCGCCCCACAGGATGTGCAAGCACAGTTTTTTTATTAATTTGATTTAAAAAAAAAAAATTGTATATTTGTTTCAATATTATTTTTATTTATGTGCGCAGCAGGATGTGCGCAGCAGGATGTGCGCCGCAGGATGTGCGCCCCACATAATTTGCTTCCCACAGGATGTGCAAGCACATTTTTTTATTAATTTGATTTAAATATTTTTTTTTGTAAAAATGTTTTAATATTATTTTTATTTATTTGCGCAGCAGGATGTGCGCCGCAGGATGTGCGCCCCACAGAATTTGCGCCCCACAGGATGTGCAAGGACAGTTTTTTTATTAATTTGATTTTTAAAAAAAAATTGTAATTTGTTTTTAATATTATTTTTATTTATGTGCGCAGCAGGATGTGCGCCGCAGGATGTGCGCCCCACAGAATTTGCGCCCAACATAATTTGCGCCCCACAGGATGTGCAAGCACAGTTTTTTTATTAATTTGATTTAAATATTTTTTTTGTAAAAATGTTTTAATATTATTTTTATTTATGTGCACAGCAGGATGTGCGCGGCAGGATGTGCGCCCCACAGAATTTGCGCCCCACAGGATGTTCAAGCACAGTTTTTTTATTAATTTGATTTAAATATTTTTTTTTGTAAAAATGTTTTAATATTATTTTTCTTCATATGCACCCCACAGAATTTGCGCCCCACAGGATGTGTAAGCACAGTTTTTTTATTAATTTGATTTTTAAAAAAAAATTGTAATTTGTTTTTAATATTATTTTTATTTATGTGCGCAGCAGGATGTGCGCCGCAGCATGTGCGCCCCACAGAATTTGCGCCCCACAGGATGTGCAAGCACAGTTTTTTTATTAATTTGATTTAAAAAAAAAAAAAATTGTAAATTGTTTTTAATATTATTTTTATTAATGTGCGCAGCTGGATTTGCGCCCCACAGAATTCGCGCCCCACAGGATGTGCAACCACAGTTTTTTTATTAATTTGATTTAAAAAAAAAAATTGTAATTTGTTTTTAATATTATTTTTATTTATGTGCGCAGCAGGATGTGCGCCGCAGGATGTGCGCCCCACAGAATTTGCGCCCCACAGAATTTGCGCCCCACAGAATTTGCGCCCCACAGGATGTGCAAGCACAGTTTTTTTATTAATTTGATTTAAATATTTTTTTTTGTAAAAATGTTTTAATATTATTTTTATTTATGTGCACAGCAGGATGTGCGCCCCACAGAATTTGCGCCCCACAGGATGTGCAAGCACAGTTTTTTTATTAATTTGATTTACAAAAAAAAAAATTGTAAATTGTTTTTAATATTATTTTTATTAATGTGCGCAGCTGGATGTGCGCCGAACAGAATTTGTGCCCCACAGGATGTGCAAGCACAGTTTTTTTATTAATTTGATTTAAATATTTTTTTTGTAAAAATGTTTTAATATTATTTTTATTTATGTGCGCAGCAGGATGTGCGCCGCAGGATGTGCGCCCCACAGAATTTGCGCCCCACAGGATGTGCAAGCACAGTTTTTTTATTAGTTTGATCTGAATATTTTTTTTTGTAAAAATGTTTTAATATTATTTTTATTCATGTGCGCAGCAGGATTTGCGCCCCAAAGAATGTGCGCCCCACAGGATGTGCAAGCACAGTTTTTTTATTAATTTGATTTAAATATTTTTTTTTGTAAAAATGTTTTAATATTATTTTTATTTATGTGCGCAGCAGGATGTGCGCCCCACAGAATTTGCGCCCCACAGGATGTGCAAGGACAGTTTTTTTATTAATTTGATTTAAAAAAAAAAATTGTAATTTGTTTTTAATATTATTTTCATTTATGTGCGCAGCAGGATGTGCGCCGCAGGATGTGCGCCCCACAGAATTTGCGCCCCACAGGATGTGCAAGCACAGTTTTTTTATTAATTTGATTTAAAAAAAAAAAATTGTAAATTGTTTTTAATATTATTTTTATTTATGTGCGCAGCAGGATGTGCGCCCCACAGCATTTGCGCCCCACAGGATGTGCAAGGACAGTTTTTTTATTAATTTGATTTTTAAAAAAAAATTGTAATTTGTTTTTAATATTATTTTTATTTATGTGCGCAGCAGGATGTGCGCCGCAGGATGTGCGCCCCACAGAATTTGCGCCCCACAGGATGTGCAAGCACAGTTTTTTTATTAATTTGATTTAAAAAAAAAATTGTAATTTGTTTTTAATATTATTTTTATTTATGTGCGCAGCAGGATGTGCGCCCCACAGAATGTGCGCCCCACAGGATGTGCAAGGACAGTTTTTTTATTAATTTGATTTAAAAAAAAAAAAATTGTAATTTGTTTTTAATATTATTTTTATTTATGTGCGCAGCAGGATGTGCGCCGCATGATGTGCGCCCCACATAATTTGCGCCCCACAGGATGTGCAAGCACAGTTTTTTTATTAATTTGATTTAAAAAAAAAAATTGTAAATTTGTTTCAATATTATTTTTATTTATGTGCGCAGCAGGATGTGTGCCGCAGGATGTGCGCCCCTCAGAATTTGCGCCCTACAGGATGTGCAACCACAGTTTTTTATTAATTTGATTTAAATATTTTTTTTTGTAAAAATGTTTTAATATTATTTTTTTTCATTTGCGCAGCAGGATTTGCGCCGCAGGATGTGCGCCCCACAGAATTTGCACCCCACAGGATGTGCAAGCACAGTTTTTGTATTAATTTGATTTAAAAAAAAATAATTGTAAATTGTTTTTAATATTATTTTTATTTATGTGCGCAGCAGGATGTGCGCCGCAGGATGTGCGCCCCACATAATTTGCGCCCCACAGGATGTGCAAGCACAGCTTTTTTATTAATTTGATTTAAATATTTTTTTTTGTAAAAATGTTTTAATATTATTTTTATTTATGTGCGCAGCAGGATGTGTGCCGCAGGATGTGCGCCCCACAGAATTTGCGCCCCACAGGATGTGCAAGGACAGTTTTTTTATTAATTTGATTTAAAAAAAAAAAAATTGTAATTTGTTTTTAATATTATTTTTATTTATGTGCGCAGCAGGATGTGCGCCGCATGATGTGCGCCCCACATAATTTGCGCCCCACAGGATGTGCAAGCACAGTTTTTTTATTAATTTGATTTAAAAAAACAAAATTGTAAATTGTTTTTAATATTATTTTTATTTATGTGCGCAGCAGGATGTGCGCCCCACAGAATTTGCGCCCCACAGGATGTGCAAGCACAGTTTTTTTATTAATTTGATTTAAAAAAAAATAATTGTAAATTGTTTTTAATATTATTTTTATTTATGTGCGCAGCAGGATGTGCGCCCCACAGAATTTGCGCCCCACAGGATGTGCAAGGACAGTTTTTTTATTAATTTGATTTTTTTTAAAAAACTGTAATTTGTTTTTAATATTATTTTTATTTATGTGCGCAGCAGGATGTGCGCCCCACAGAATTTGCTCCCCACAGGATGTGCAAGGACAGTTTTTTTATTAATTTGATTTTTAAAAAAAAATTGTAATTTGTTTTTAATATTATTTTTATTCATGTGCGCAGCAGGATGTGCGCCGCAGGATGTGCGCCCCACAGAATTTGCGCCCCTCAGGATGTGCAAGCACATTTTTTTTATTAATTTGATTAAAAAAAAAAAAATTGTAAATTTTTTTTAATTTTATTTTTATTTATGTGCGCAGCAGGATGTGCGCCGCAGGATGTGCGCCCCACAGGATGTGCAAGCACAGTTTTTTTATTAATTTGATTTAAAAAAAAAAAATTGTAATTTGTTTTTAATATTATTTTTATTTATGTGCGCCGCATGATGTGCGCCCCACATAATTTGCGCCCCACAGGATGTGCAAGCACAGTTTTTTTATTAATTTGATTTAAAAAAAAAAAAATTGTATATTTGTTTCAATATTATTTTTATTTATGTGCGCAGCAGGATGTGTGCCGCAGGATGTGCGCCCCACAGAATTTGTTCCCCACAGGATGTGCAAGCACAGTTTTTTTATTAATTTGATTTTAATATATTTTTTTGTAAAAATGTTTTAATATTATTTTTATTTATGTGCGCAGCAGGATGTGTGCCGCAGGATGTGCGCCCCACAGAATTTGCGCCCCACATAATTTGCGCCCCACAGGATGATCAAGCACATTTTTTTTATTAATTTGATTTAAAAAAAAAAAATGTAAATTGTTTTTAATATTATTTTTATTTATGTGGGCAGCAGGATGTGCGCCGCAGGATGTGCGCCCCACAGAATTTGCGCCCCACAGGATGTGCAAGCACAGTTTTTTTATTAATTTGATTTAAATATTTTTTTTTGTAAAAATGTTTTAATATTATTTTTATTTATGTGCGCAGCAGGATGTGCGCAGCAGGATGTGCGCCGCATGATGTGCGCCCCACATAATTTGCGCCCCACAGGATGTGCAAGCACAGTTTTTTTATTAATTTGATTTAAAAAAAAAAATTGTAAATTTGTTTCAATATTATTTTTATTTATGTGCGCAGCAGGATGTGTGCCGCAGGATGTGCGCCCCACAGAATTTGCGCCCTACAGGATGTGCAACCACAGTTTTTTATTAATTTGATTTAAATATTTTTTTTTGTAAAAATGTTTTAATATTATTTTTTTTCATTTGCGCAGCAGGATTTGCGCCGCAGGATGTGCGCCCCACAGAATTTGCGCCCCACAGGATGTGCAAGCACAGTTTTTGTATTAATTTGATTTAAAAAAAAATAATTGTAAATTGTTTTTAATATTATTTTTATTTATGTGCGCAGCAGGATGTGCGCCGCAGGATGTGCGCCCCACATAATTTGCGCTCCACAGGATGTGCAAGCACAGCTTTTTTATTAATTTGATTTAAATATTTTTTTTTGTAAAAATGTTTTAATATTATTTTTATTTATGTGCGCAGCAGGATGTGCGCCGCAGGATGTGCGCCCCACAGGATGTGCAAGCACAGTTTTTTTATTAATTTGATTTAAAAAAAAAAAGTGTAATTTGTTTTTAATATTATTTTTATTTATGTGCGCCGCATGATGTGCGCCCCACATAATTTGCGCCCCACAGGATGTGCAAGCACAGTTTTTTTATTAATTTGATTTAAAAAAAAAAAATTGTATATTTGTTTCAATATTATTTTTATTTATGTGCGCAGCAGGATGTGTGCCGCAGGATGTGCGCCCCACAGAATTTGTTCCCCACAGGATGTGCAAGCACAGTTTTTTTATTAATTTGATTTTAATATATTTTTTTGTAAAAATGTTTTAATATTATTTTTATTTATGTGCGCAGCAGGATGTGTGCCGCAGGATGTGCGCCCCACAGAATTTGCGCCCCACATAATTTGCAGCCCACAGGATGTGCAAGCACAGTTTTTTTATTAATTTGATTTAAAAAAAAATAATTGTAAATTGTTTTTAATATTATTTTTATTTATGTGCGCAGCAGGATGTGCGCCGCAGGATGTGCGCCCCACAGAATTTGCGCCCCACAGGATGTGCAAGGACAGTTTTTTATTAATTTGATTTAAATATTTTTTTTGTAAAAATGTTTTAATATCATTTTTATTTATGTGCTCAGCAGGATTTGCGCCGCATGATGTGCACCCCACATAATTTGCGCCCCACAGGATGATCAAGCACATTTTTTTTATTAATTTGATTTAAAAAAAAAAAATGTAAATTGTTTTTAATATTACTTTTATTTATGTGGGCAGCAGGATGTGCGCCGCAGGATGTGCGCCCCACAGAATTTGCGCCCCACAGGATGTGCAAGGACAGTTTTTTATTAATTTGATTTAAATATTTTTTTTGTAAAAATGTTTTAATATAATTTTTATTTATGTGCGCAGCAGGATTTGCGCCGCATGTTGTGCGCCCCACATAATTTGCGACCCACAGAATTTGCGCCCCACAGGATGTGCAAGCACAGTTTTTTTATTAATTTGATTTAAATATTTTTTTTTGTAAAAATGTTTTAATATTATTTTTATTTATGTGCGCAGCAGGATGTGTGCCGCAGGATGTGCGCCCCACAGAATTTGCGCCCCACAGGATGTGCAAGGACAGTTTTTTTATTAATTTGATTTTTAAAAAAAAATTGTAATTTGTTTTTAATATTATTTTTATTTATGTGCGCAGCAGGATGTGCGCCCCACAGAATTTGCGCCCCTCAGGATGTGCAAGCTCAGTTTTTTTATTAATTTGATTTAAAAAAAAATAATTGTAAATTGTTTTTAATATTATTTTTATTTATGTGCGCAGCAGGATGTGCGCCGCAGGATGTGCGCCCCACAGAATTTGCTCCCCACAGGATGTGCAAGGACAGTTTTTTTATTAATTTGATTTAAAAAAAAAAATTGTAATTTGTTTTTAATATTATTTTTATTTATGTGTGCAGCAGGATGTGCGCCGCAGGATGTGCGCCCCACAGAATTTGCGCCCCACAGGATGTGCAAGCACAGTTTTTTTATTAATTTGATTTAAAAAAAAAATTGTAATTTGTTTTTAATATTATTTTTATTTATGTGCGCAGCAGGATGTGCGCCGCATGATGTGCGCCCCACATAATTTGCGCCCCACAGGATGTGCAAGCACAGTTTTTGTATTAATTTGATTTTAAACATATTTTTTTGTAAAAATGTTTTAATATTATTTTTATTTATGTGCGCAGCAGGATGTGCGCCACAGGATGTGCGCCCCACATAATTTTCGCCCCACAGGATGTGCAAGCAAGGTTTTTTATTAGTTATATTTAAATATTTTTTATTTGTAAAAATGTTTTAATATTATTTTTAATTATGTGCGCAGCAGTATGTGCGCCGCAGGATGTGCGCCCCACATAATTTGCGCCCCACAGGATTTGCAAGCACAGTTTTTTTATTAATTTGATTTAAATATTTTTTTTTGTAAAAATGTTTTAATATTATTTTTATTTATGTGCGCAGCAGGATGTTTGCCGCAGGATGTGCGCCCCACAGAATTTGTGCCCCACATAATTTGCAGCCCTCAGGATGTGCAAGCACAGTTTTTTTATTAATTTTATTTAAAAAAAAATAATTGTAAATTGTTTTTAATATTATTTTTATTTATGTGCGCAGCAGGATGTGCGCCGCAGGATGTGCGCCACAGGATGTGCGCCCCACAGAATTTGCGCCCCACAGGATGTGCAAGGACAGTTTTTTTATTAATTTGATTTAAAAAAAAAAAAATTGTAATTTGTTTTTAATATTATTTTTATTTATGTGCGCAGCAGGATGTGCGCCCCACAGAATTTGCGCCCCACAGGATGTGCAAGGACAGTTTTTTTATTAATTTGATTTTAAAAAAAAAATTGTAATTTGTTTTTAATATTATTTTTATTTATGTGCGCAGCAGGATGTGCGCCGCAGGATGTGCGCCCCACAGAATTTGCGCCCCTCAGGATGTGCAAGCACATTTTTTTTATTAATTTGATTAAAAAAAAAAAAATTGTAAATTTTTTTTACTTTTATTTTTATTTATGTGCGCAGCAGGATGTGCACCGCAGGATGTGCGCCCCACAGAATTTGCGCCCCACAGGATGTGCAAGGACAGTTTTTTTATTAATTTGATTTAAAAAAAAAAAATTGTAATTTGTTTTTAATATTATTTTTATTTATGTGCGCAGCAGGATGTGCGCCGCAGGATGTGCGCCCCACAGGATGTGCAAGCACAGTTTTTTTATTAATTTGATTTAAAAAAAAAAAATTGTAATTTGTTTTTAATATTATTTTTATTTATGTGCGCCGCATGATGTGCGCCCCACATAATTTGCGCCCCACAGGATGTGCAAGCACAGTTTTTTTATTAATTTGATTTAAAAAAAAAAAATTGTATATTTGTTTCAATATTATTTTTATTTATGTGCGCAGCAGGATGTGTGCCGCAGGATGTGCGCCCCACAGAATTTGTTCCCCACAGGATGTGCAAGCACAGTTTTTTTATTAATTTGATTTTAATATATTTTTTTGTAAAAATGTTTTAATATTATTTTTATTTATGTGCGCAGCAGGATGTGTGCCGCAGGATGTGCGCCACACAGAATTTGCGCCCCACAGAATTTGCGCCCCACAGGATGTGCAAGGACAGTTTTTTATTAATTTGATTTAAATATTTTTTTTGTAAAAATGTTTTAATATCATTTTTATTTATGTGCTCAGCAGGATTTGCGCCGCATGATGTGCGCCCCACATAATTTGCGCCCCACAGGATGATCAAGCACATTTTTTTTATTAATTTGATTTAAAAAAAAAAAATGTAAATTGTTTTTAATATTATTTTTATTTATGTGGGCAGCAGGATGTGCGCCGCAGGATGTGCGCCCCACAGAATTTGCGCCCCACAGGATGTGCAAGCACAGTTTGTTTATTAATTTGATTTAAACAAAAAAAATTGTAATTTGTTTTTAATATTATTTTTATTTATGTGCGCAGCAGGATGTGCGCCGCAGGATGTGCGCCCCACAGAATTTGCGCCCCACAGGATGTGCAAGCACATTTTTTTTATTAATTTGATTTAAATATTTTTTTTTGTAAAAATGTTTTAATATTATTTTTATTCTTGTGCGCAGCAGGATTTGCGCCGCAGGATGTGCGCCCCACAGAATTTGTGCCCCACAGGATGTGCAAAGACAGTTTTTTTATTAATTTGAATTTAAAAAAAAAATTGTAATTTGTTTTTAATATTATTTTTATTTATGTGCGCAGCAGGATGTGCGCCGAAGGATGTACGCCCCACAGAATTTGCGCCCCACAGGATGTGCAAGCACAGTTTTTTTATTAATTTGATTTAAATATTTTTTTTTGTAAAAATGTTTTAATATTATTTTTATTCATGTGCGCAGCAGGATTTGCGCCGCAGGATGTGCGCCCCACAGGATGTGCAAGCACAGTTTTTTTATTAATTTGATTTAAATATTTTTTTTGTAAAAATGTTTTAATATTATTTTTATTCATGTGCGCAGCAGGATGTGCGCCGCAGGATGTGCGCCCCACAGAATTTGCGCCCCTCAGGATGTGCAAGCACATTTTTTTTATTAATTTGATTAAAAAAAAAAAAATTGTAAATTTTTTTTAATTTTATTTTTATTTATGTGCGCAGCAGGATGTGCGCCGCAGGATGTGCGCCCCACAGGATGTGCAAGCACAGTTTTTTTATTAATTTGATTTAAAAAAAAAAAATTGTAATTTGTTTTTAATATTATTTTTATTTATGTGCGCCGCATGATGTGCGCCCCACATAATTTGCGCCCCACAGGATGTGCAAGCACAGTTTTTTTATTAATTTGATTTAAAAAAAAAAAAATTGTATATTTGTTTCAATATTATTTTTATTTATGTGCGCAGCAGGATGTGTGCCGCAGGATGTGCGCCCCACAGAATTTGTTCCCCACAGGATGTGCAAGCACAGTTTTTTTATTAATTTGATTTTAATATATTTTTTTGTAAAAATGTTTTAATATTATTTTTATTTATGTGCGCAGCAGGATGTGTGCCGCAGGATGTGCGCCCCACAGAATTTGCGCCCCACATAATTTGCGCCCCACAGGATGATCAAGCACATTTTTTTTATTAATTTGATTTAAAAAAAAAAAATGTAAATTGTTTTTAATATTATTTTTATTTATGTGGGCAGCAGGATGTGCGCCGCAGGATGTGCGCCCCACAGAATTTGCGCCCCACAGGATGTGCAAGCACAGTTTTTTTATTAATTTGATTTAAATATTTTTTTTTGTAAAAATGTTTTAATATTATTTTTATTTATGTGCGCAGCAGGATGTGCGCAGCAGGATGTGCGCCGCATGATGTGCGCCCCACATAATTTGCGCCCCACAGGATGTGCAAGCACAGTTTTTTTATTAATTTGATTTAAAAAAAAAAATTGTAAATTTGTTTCAATATTATTTTTATTTATGTGCGCAGCAGGATGTGTGCCGCAGGATGTGCGCCCCACAGAATTTGCGCCCTACAGGATGTGCAACCACAGTTTTTTATTAATTTGATTTAAATATTTTTTTTTGTAAAAATGTTTTAATATTATTTTTTTTCATTTGCGCAGCAGGATTTGCGCCGCAGGATGTGCGCCCCACAGAATTTGCGCCCCACAGGATGTGCAAGCACAGTTTTTGTATTAATTTGATTTAAAAAAAAATAATTGTAAATTGTTTTTAATATTATTTTTATTTATGTGCGCAGCAGGATGTGCGCCGCAGGATGTGCGCCCCACATAATTTGCGCTCCACAGGATGTGCAAGCACAGCTTTTTTATTAATTTGATTTAAATATTTTTTTTTGTAAAAATGTTTTAATATTATTTTTATTTATGTGCGCAGCAGGATGTGCGCCGCAGGATGTGCGCCCCACAGGATGTGCAAGCACAGTTTTTTTATTAATTTGATTTAAAAAAAAAAAAGTGTAATTTGTTTTTAATATTATTTTTATTTATGTGCGCCGCATGATGTGCGCCCCACATAATTTGCGCCCCACAGGATGTGCAAGCACAGTTTTTTTATTAATTTGATTTAAAAAAAAAAAATTGTATATTTGTTTCAATATTATTTTTATTTATGTGCGCAGCAGGATGTGTGCCGCAGGATGTGCGCCCCACAGAATTTGTTCCCCACAGGATGTGCAAGCACAGTTTTTTTATTAATTTGATTTTAATATATTTTTTTGTAAAAATGTTTTAATATTATTTTTATTTATGTGCGCAGCAGGATGTGTGCCGCAGGATGTGCGCCCCACAGAATTTGCGCCCCACATAATTTGCAGCCCACAGGATGTGCAAGCACAGTTTTTTTATTAATTTGATTTAAAAAAAAATAATTGTAAATTGTTTTTAATATTATTTTTATTTATGTGCGCAGCAGGATGTGCGCCGCAGGATGTGCGCCCCACAGAATTTGCGCCCCACAGGATGTGCAAGGACAGTTTTTTATTAATTTGATTTAAATATTTTTTTTGTAAAAATGTTTTAATATCATTTTTATTTATGTGCTCAGCAGGATTTGCGCCGCATGATGTGCACCCCACATAATTTGCGCCCCACAGGATGATCAAGCACATTTTTTTTATTAATTTGATTTAAAAAAAAAAAATGTAAATTGTTTTTAATATTACTTTTATTTATGTGGGCAGCAGGATGTGCGCCGCAGGATGTGCGCCCCACAGAATTTGCGCCCCACAGGATGTGCAAGGACAGTTTTTTATTAATTTGATTTAAATATTTTTTTTGTAAAAATGTTTTAATATAATTTTTATTTATGTGCGCAGCAGGATTTGCGCCGCATGTTGTGCGCCCCACATAATTTGCGACCCACAGAATTTGCGCCCCACAGGATGTGCAAGCACAGTTTTTTTATTAATTTGATTTAAATATTTTTTTTTGTAAAAATGTTTTAATATTATTTTTATTTATGTGCGCAGCAGGATGTGTGCCGCAGGATGTGCGCCCCACAGAATTTGCGCCCCACAGGATGTGCAAGGACAGTTTTTTTATTAATTTGATTTTTAAAAAAAAATTGTAATTTGTTTTTAATATTATTTTTATTTATGTGCGCAGCAGGATGTGCGCCCCACAGAATTTGCGCCCCTCAGGATGTGCAAGCTCAGTTTTTTTATTAATTTGATTTAAAAAAAAATAATTGTAAATTGTTTTTAATATTATTTTTATTTATGTGCGCAGCAGGATGTGCGCCGCAGGATGTGCGCCCCACAGAATTTGCTCCCCACAGGATGTGCAAGGACAGTTTTTTTATTAATTTGATTTAAAAAAAAAAATTGTAATTTGTTTTTAATATTATTTTTATTTATGTGTGCAGCAGGATGTGCGCCGCAGGATGTGCGCCCCACAGAATTTGCGCCCCACAGGATGTGCAAGCACAGTTTTTTTATTAATTTGATTTAAAAAAAAAATTGTAATTTGTTTTTAATATTATTTTTATTTATGTGCGCAGCAGGATGTGCGCCGCATGATGTGCGCCCCACATAATTTGCGCCCCACAGGATGTGCAAGCACAGTTTTTGTATTAATTTGATTTTAAACATATTTTTTTGTAAAAATGTTTTAATATTATTTTTATTTATGTGCGCAGCAGGATGTGCGCCACAGGATGTGCGCCCCACATAATTTTCGCCCCACAGGATGTGCAAGCAAGGTTTTTTATTAGTTATATTTAAATATTTTTTATTTGTAAAAATGTTTTAATATTATTTTTAATTATGTGCGCAGCAGTATGTGCGCCGCAGGATGTGCGCCCCACATAATTTGCGCCCCACAGGATTTGCAAGCACAGTTTTTTTATTAATTTGATTTAAATATTTTTTTTTGTAAAAATGTTTTAATATTATTTTTATTTATGTGCGCAGCAGGATGTTTGCCGCAGGATGTGCGCCCCACAGAATTTGTGCCCCACATAATTTGCAGCCCTCAGGATGTGCAAGCACAGTTTTTTTATTAATTTTATTTAAAAAAAAATAATTGTAAATTGTTTTTAATATTATTTTTATTTATGTGCGCAGCAGGATGTGCGCCGCAGGATGTGCGCCACAGGATGTGCGCCCCACAGAATTTGCGCCCCACAGGATGTGCAAGGACAGTTTTTTTATTAATTTGATTTAAAAAAAAAAAAATTGTAATTTGTTTTTAATATTATTTTTATTTATGTGCGCAGCAGGATGTGCGCCCCACAGAATTTGCGCCCCACAGGATGTGCAAGGACAGTTTTTTTATTAATTTGATTTTAAAAAAAAAATTGTAATTTGTTTTTAATATTATTTTTATTTATGTGCGCAGCAGGATGTGCGCCGCAGGATGTGCGCCCCACAGAATTTGCGCCCCTCAGGATGTGCAAGCACATTTTTTTTATTAATTTGATTAAAAAAAAAAAAATTGTAAATTTTTTTTACTTTTATTTTTATTTATGTGCGCAGCAGGATGTGCACCGCAGGATGTGCGCCCCACAGAATTTGCGCCCCACAGGATGTGCAAGGACAGTTTTTTTATTAATTTGATTTAAAAAAAAAAAATTGTAATTTGTTTTTAATATTATTTTTATTTATGTGCGCAGCAGGATGTGCGCCGCAGGATGTGCGCCCCACAGGATGTGCAAGCACAGTTTTTTTATTAATTTGATTTAAAAAAAAAAAATTGTAATTTGTTTTTAATATTATTTTTATTTATGTGCGCCGCATGATGTGCGCCCCACATAATTTGCGCCCCACAGGATGTGCAAGCACAGTTTTTTTATTAATTTGATTTAAAAAAAAAAAATTGTATATTTGTTTCAATATTATTTTTATTTATGTGCGCAGCAGGATGTGTGCCGCAGGATGTGCGCCCCACAGAATTTGTTCCCCACAGGATGTGCAAGCACAGTTTTTTTATTAATTTGATTTTAATATATTTTTTTGTAAAAATGTTTTAATATTATTTTTATTTATGTGCGCAGCAGGATGTGTGCCGCAGGATGTGCGCCACACAGAATTTGCGCCCCACAGAATTTGCGCCCCACAGGATGTGCAAGGACAGTTTTTTATTAATTTGATTTAAATATTTTTTTTGTAAAAATGTTTTAATATCATTTTTATTTATGTGCTCAGCAGGATTTGCGCCGCATGATGTGCGCCCCACATAATTTGCGCCCCACAGGATGATCAAGCACATTTTTTTTATTAATTTGATTTAAAAAAAAAAAATGTAAATTGTTTTTAATATTATTTTTATTTATGTGGGCAGCAGGATGTGCGCCGCAGGATGTGCGCCCCACAGAATTTGCGCCCCACAGGATGTGCAAGCACAGTTTGTTTATTAATTTGATTTAAACAAAAAAAATTGTAATTTGTTTTTAATATTATTTTTATTTATGTGCGCAGCAGGATGTGCGCCGCAGGATGTGCGCCCCACAGAATTTGCGCCCCACAGGATGTGCAAGCACATTTTTTTTATTAATTTGATTTAAATATTTTTTTTTGTAAAAATGTTTTAATATTATTTTTATTCTTGTGCGCAGCAGGATTTGCGCCGCAGGATGTGCGCCCCACAGAATTTGTGCCCCACAGGATGTGCAAAGACAGTTTTTTTATTAATTTGAATTTAAAAAAAAAATTGTAATTTGTTTTTAATATTATTTTTATTTATGTGCGCAGCAGGATGTGCGCCGAAGGATGTACGCCCCACAGAATTTGCGCCCCACAGGATGTGCAAGCACAGTTTTTTTATTAATTTGATTTAAATATTTTTTTTTGTAAAAATGTTTTAATATTATTTTTATTCATGTGCGCAGCAGGATTTGCGCCGCAGGATGTGCGCCCCACAGGATGTGCAAGCACAGTTTTTTTATTAATTTGATTTAAATATTTTTTTTGTAAAAATGTTTTAATATTATTTTTATTCATGTGCGCAGCAGGATGTGCGCCGCAGGATGTGCGCCCCACATAATTTGCGCCCCACAGGATGTGCAAGGACAGTTTTTTTATTAATTTGATTTAAATATTGTTTTTGTAAAAATGTTTTAATATTATTTTTATTTATGTGCGCAGCAGGATGTGCGCCGCAGGATGTGCGCCCCACAGAATTTGCGCCCCACAGGATGTGCAAGCACAGTTTGTTTATTAATTTGATTTAAAAAAAAAAAATTGTAAATTGTTTTTAATATTATTTTTATTTATGTGTGCAGCAGGATGTGCGCCGCAGGATGTGCGCCCCACATAATTTGCGCCCCACAGGATGTGCAAGGACAGTTTTTTTATTAATTTGATTTAAAAAAAAAAATTGTAATTTGTTTTTAATATTATTTGTATTTATGTGCGCAGCAGGATGTGCGCCCCACAGAATTTGCGCCCCACAGGATGTGCAAGCACAGTTTTTTTATTAATTTGATTTAAATATTTTTTTTTGTAAAAATGTTATAATTTTATTTTTATTTATGTGCGCAGCAGGATGTGCGCCGCAGGATGTGCGCCCCACAGAATTTGCGCCCCACAGGATGTGCAAGCACAGTTTTTTTATTAATTTGATTTAAATATTTTTTTTTGTAAAAATGTTTTAATATTATTTGTATTAAAGTGCGCAGCTGGATGTGCGCCGCAGGATGTGCGCCCCACAGAATTTGCGCCCCACAGGATGTGCAAGGACAGTTTTTTTATTAATTTGATTTAAATATTTTTTTTGTAAAAATGTTTTAATATTATTTTTATTTATGTGCTCCGCAGGATGTGCTCCGCAGGATGTGCGCCCCACAGAATTTGCGCCCCACAGGATGTGCAAGCACAGTTTGTTTATTAATTTGATTTAAACAAAAAAAATTGTAATTTGTTTTTAATATTATTTTTATTTATGTGCGCAGCAGGATGTGCGCAGCAAGATGTGCGCTGCAGGATGTGCGCCCCACATAATTTAAGCCCCACGGGATGTGCAAGCACAGTTTTTTTATTAATTATATTTAAATAATTTTTTTTGTAAAAATGTTTTAATATTATTTTTATTCATGTGCGCAGCAGGATTTGCGCCGCAGGATGTGCGCCCCACAGAATTTGCGCCCCACAGGATGTGCAAGCACAGTTTGTTTATTAATTTGATTTAAAAAAAAAAAATTGTAAATTGTTTTTAATATTATTTTTATTTATGTGCGCAGCAGGATGTGCGCCGCAGGATGTGCAAGCACAGTTTTTTTATTAATTTGATTTAAATATTTTTTTTTGTAAAAATGTTTTAATATTATTTTTATTTATGTGCGCAGCAGGACGTGCGCGGCAGGATGTGCGCCCCACAGAATTTGCGCCCCACAGGATGTGCAAGGACAGTTTGTTTATTAATTTGATTTAAAAAAAAAATTGTAATTTGTTTTTAATATTATTTTTATTTATGTGCGCAGCAGGATGTGCGCCGCAGGATGTGCGCCCCACAGAATTTGCGCCCCACAGGATGTGCAAGGACAGTTTTTTTATTAATTTGATTTTAAAAAAAAATTGTAATTTGTTTTTAATATTATTTTTATTTATGTGCGCAGCAGGATGTGCGCCGCAGGATTTGCGGCCCACAGAATTTGCGCCCCACAGGATGTGCAAGCAAAGTTTTTTTATTAATTTGATTTAAAAAAAAAAAATTGTAAATTGTTTTTAATATTATTTTTATTTATGTGCGCAGCAGGATGTGCCCCGCAGGATGTGCGCCCCACAGAATTTGCGCCCCACAGGATGTGCAAGCACAGTTTTTTTATTAATTTGATTTAAATATTTTTTTTGTAAAAATGTTTTAATATTATTTTTATTTATGTGCGCAGCAGGATGTGCGCCGCAGGATGTGCGCCCCACAGAATTTGCGCCCCACAGGATGTGCAAGCACAGTTTTTTTATTAATTTGATTAAAATATTTTTTTTTGTAAAAATGTTTTAATATTATTTTTATTTATGTGCGCAGCAGGATGTGCGCCGCAGGATGTGCGCCCGACAGAATTTGCGCCCCACAGGATTTGCAAGGACAGTTTTTTTATTAATTTGATTTAAATATTTTTTTTGTAAAAATGTTTTAATATCATTTTTATTTATGTGCGCAGCAGGATGTGCGCCGCAGGATGTGCGCCCCACAGAATTTGCGCCCCACAGGATGTGCAAGCACAGTTTTTTTATTAATTTGATTTAAATTTTTTTTTTTGTAAAAATGTTTTAATATTATTTTTATTTATGTGCGCAGCAGGATGTGCGGCGCAGGATGTGCGCCCCACAGAATTTGCGCCCCACAGGATGTGCAAGGACCGTTTTTTTATTAATTTGATTTAAAAAAAAAAATTGTAATTTGTTTTTAATATTATTTTTATTTATGTGCGCAGCAGGATGTGCGCCGCAGGATGTGCGCCCCACATAATTTGCGCCCCACAGGATGTGCAAGCACAGTTTTTTTATTAATTTGATTTAAATATTTTTTTTTGTAAAAATGTTTTAACATTATTTTTATTTATATGCGCAGCAGGATGTGCGCCGCAGGATTTGCGCCCCACAGAATTTGCGCCCCACAGGATGTGCAAGGACAGTTTTTTTATTAATTTGATTTAAAAAAAAAAATTGTAATTTGTTTTTAATATTATTTTTATTTATGTGCACAGCAGGATGTGCGCCGCAGGATGTGCGCCCCACAGAATTTGCGCCCCACAGGATGTGCAAGCACAGTTTTTTTATTAATTTGATTTAAATATTTTTTTTTGTAAAAATGTTTTAACATTATTTTTATTTATATGCGCAGCAGGATGTGCGCCGCAGGATTTGCGCCCCACAGAATTTGCGCCCCACAGGATGTGCAAGCACAGTTTTTTTATTAATTTGATTTAAAAAAAAAAATTGTAATTTGTTTTTAATATTATTTTTATTTATGTGCGCAGCAGGATGTGCGCCGCAGGATGTGCGCCCCACAGAATTTGCGCCCCACAGGATGTGCAAGCACAGTTTTTTTATTAATTTGATTTAAATATTTTTTTTTGTAAAAATGTTTTAATATTATTTTTATTTATGTGCGCAGCAGGATGTGCGCCGCAGGATGTGCGCCCCACAGAATTTGCGCCCCACAGGATGTGCAAGCACAGTTTTTTTATTAATTTGATTTAAATATTTTTTTTTGTAAAAATGTTTTAATATTATTTTTATTTATGTGCGCAGCAGGACGTGCGCGGCAGGATGTGCGCCCCACAGAATTTGCGCCCCACAGGATGTGCAAGGACAGTTTGTTTATTAATTTGATTTAAAAAAAAAATTGTAATTTGTTTTTAATATTATTTTTATTTATGTGCGCAGCAGGATGTGCGCCGCAGGATGTGCGCCCCACAGAATTTGCGCCCCACAGGATGTGCAAGGACAGTTTTTTTATTAATTTGATTTAAAAAAAAAATTGTAATTTGTTTTTAATATTATTTTTATTTATGTGCGCAGCAGGATGTGCGCCGCAGGATGTGCTCCCCACATAATTTGCGCCCCACAGGATGTGCAAGCACAGTTTTTTTATTAATTTGATTAAAATATTTTTTTTTGTAAAAATGTTTTAATATTATTTTTATTTATGTGCGCAGCAGGATGTGCGCCGCAGGATGTGCGCCCGACAGAATTTGCGCCCCACAGGATTTGCAAGGACAGTTTTTTTATTAATTTGATTTAAATATTTCTTTTGTAAAAATGTTTTAATATTATTTTTATTTATGTGCGCAGCAGGATGTGCGCCGTAGGATGTGCGCCCCACATAATTTGCGCCCCACAGGATGTGCAAGCACAGTTTTTTTATAAATTTGATTTAAAAAAAAAAAACTTGTAAATTTGTTTCAATATTATTTTTATTTATATGCGCAGCAGGATGTGTGCCGCAGGATGTGCGCCCCACAGAATTTGCGCCCCACAGGATGTGCAAGGACAGTTTTTTTATTAATTTGATTTAAAAAAAAAAATTGTAATTTGTTTTTAATATTATTTTTATTTATGTGCGCAGCAGGATGTGCGCCGCAGGATGTGCGCCCCACAGAATTTGCGCCCCACAGGATGTGCAAGCACAGTTTTTTTATTAATTTGATTTAAACATTTTTTTTTGTAAAAATGTTTTAACATTATTTTTATTTATATGCGCATTAAGATGTGCGCCGCAGGATTTGCACCCCACAGAATTTGCGCCCCACAGAATGTGCAAGCACAGTTTTTTTATAAATTTGATTTAAAAAAAAAAAAGTGTAAATTTTTTTTTATTTTATTTTTATTTATTTGCGCAGCAAGATGTGCGCTGCAGGATGTGCGCCCCACATAATTTGCGCCCCACAGGATGTGCAAGCACAGTTTTTTTATTAGTTATATTTAAATATTTTTTTTTGTAAAAATGTTTTAATATTATTTTTATTTATGTGCGCAGCAGGATGTGCGCCGCAGGATGTGCGCCCCACAGAATTTGCGCCCCACAGGATGTGCAAGCACAGTTTTTTTATTAATTTGATTTAAATATTTTTTTTTGTAAAAATGTTTTAATATTATTTTTATTTATGTTCGAAGCAGGATGTGCGCCCCACAGAATTTGCGCCCCACAGGATGTGCAAGGACAGTTTTTTTATTAATTTGATTTAAAAAAAAAAATTGTAATTTGTTTTTAATATTATTTTTAT
Source organism: Pleuronectes platessa (assembly GCF_947347685.1). Classification (NCBI taxonomy): domain Eukaryota; kingdom Metazoa; phylum Chordata; class Actinopteri; order Pleuronectiformes; family Pleuronectidae; genus Pleuronectes; species Pleuronectes platessa. The sequence continues at coordinate 995,332 of NC_070629.1, forward strand.
TTATGTGCGCAGCAGGATGTGCGCCGCAGGATGTGCGCCCCACAGAATTTGCGCCCCACAGGATGTGCAGGCACAGTTTTTTTATTAATTTGATTTAAAAAAAAAAACTTGTAAATTTGTTTCAATATTATTTTTATTTATATGCGCAGCAGGATGTGTGCCGCAGGATGTGCGCCCCACATAATTTGCGCCCCACAGGATGTGCAAGCACAGTTTTTTTATTAATTTGATTTAAATATTTTTTTTTGTAAAAATGTTTTAATATTATTTTTATTTATGTGCGCAGCAGGATGTGCGGCGCAGGATGTGCGCCCCACAGAATTTGCGCCCCACAGGATGTGCAAGGACAGTTTTTTTATTAATTTGATTTTAAAAAAAAAATTGTAATTTGTTTTTAATATTATTTTTATGTATGTGCGCAGCAGGATGTGCGCCGCAGGATTTGCGCCCCACAGAATTTGCGCCCCACAGGATGTGCAAGCACAGTTTTTTTATTAATTTGATTTTAATACATTTTTTTGTAAAAATGTTTTAACATTATTTTTATTTATATGCGCATTAGGATGTGCGCCGCAGGATTTGCGCCCCACAGAATTTGCGCCCCACAGAATGTGCAAGCACAGTTTTTTTATTAATTTGATTTAAATATTTTTTTTTGTAAAAATGTTTTAATATTATTTGTATTTATGTGCGCAGCAGGATGTGCGCCCCACAGAATTTGCGCCCCACAGGATGTGCAAGGACAGTTTTTTTATTAATTTGATTTTAATATACTTTTTTGTAAAAATGTTTTAATATTATTTTTATTTATGTGCGCAGCAGGATGTGCGCCGCAGGATGTGCGCCCCACAGAATTTGCGCCCCACATAATTTGCGCCCCACAGGATGTGCAAGGACAGTTTTTTTATTAATTTGATTTAAATATTTTTTTTTGTAAAAATGTTTTAATATTATTTGTATTTATGTGCGCAGCAGGATGTGCGCCCCACAGAATTTGCGCCCCACAGGATGTGCAAGGACAGTTTTTTTATTAATTTGATTTTAATATACTTTTTTGTAAAAATGTTTTAATATTATTTTTATTTATGTGCGCAGCAGGATGTGCGCCGCATGATGTGCGCCCCACAGAAATTGTCGCCCCAGAGGATGTGCAAGGACAGTTTTTTTATTAATTTGATTTAAAAAAAAAAATTGTAATTTGTTTTTAATATTATTTTTATTTATGTGCGCAGCAGGATGTGCGCCCCACAGAATTTGCGCCCCACAGAATTTGCGCCCCACAGGATGTGCAAGGACAGTTTTTTTATTAATTTGATTTAAATATTTTTTTTTGTAAAAATGTTTTAATATTATTTGTATTTATGTGCGCAGCAGGATGTGCGCCCCACAGAATTTGCGCCCCACAGGATGTGCAAGGACAGTTTTTTTATTAATTTGATTTTAATATACTTTTTTGTAAAAATGTTTTAATATTATTTTTATTTATGTGCGCAGCAGGATGTGCGCCGCATGATGTGCGCCCCACATAATTTGCGCCCCACAGGATGTGCAAGCACAGTTTTTTTATTAATTTGATTTAAATATATTTTTTTGTAAAAATGTTTTAATATTATTTTTATTTATGTGCGCAGCAGGATGTGCGCCGCAGGGTGTGCGCACCACATAATTTGCGCCCCACAGGATGTGCAAGCACAGTTTTTTTATAAATTTGATTTAAAAAAAACAACTTGTAAATTTGTTTCAATATTATTTTTATTTATATGCGCAGCAGGATGTGTGCCGCAGGATGTGCGCCCCACAGAATTTGCGCCCCACAGGATGTGCAAGCACAGTTTTTTTATTAATTTGATTTAAATATTTTTTTTGTAAAAATGTTTTAATATTATTTTTATTTATGTGCGCAGCAGGATGTGCGCCGCAGGATGTGCGCCCCACAGAATTTGCGCCCCACATAATTTGCGCCCCACAGGATGTGCAAGGACAGTTTTTTTATTAATTTGATTTAAATATTTTTTTTTGTAAAAATGTTTTAATATTATTTGTATTTATGTGCGCAGCAGGATGTGCGCCCCACAGAATTTGCGCCCCACAGGATGTGCAAGCACAGTTTTTTTATTAATTTGATTTAAATATATTTTTTTGTAAAAATGTTTTAATATTATTTTTATTTATGTGCGCAGCAGGATGTGCGCCGCAGGGTGTGCGCCCCACATAATTTGCGCCCCACAGGATGTGCAAGCACAGTTTTTTTATTAATTTGATTAAAATATTTTTTTTTGTAAAAATGTTTTAATATTATTTTTATTTATGTGCGCAGCAGGATGTGCGCCGCAGGATGTGCGCCCGACAGAATTTGCGCCCCACAGGATTTGCAAGGACAGTTTTTTTATTAATTTGATTTAAATATTTTTTTTGTAAAAATGTTTTAATATTATTTTTATTTATGTGCGCAGCAGGATGTGCGCCGTAGGATGTGCGCCCCACATAATTTGCGCCCCACAGGATGTGCAAGCACAGTTTTTTTATAAATTTGATTTAAAAAAAAAAAACTTGTAAATTTGTTTCAATATTATTTTTATTTGTATGCGCAGCAGGATGTGTGCCGCAGGATGTGCGCCCCACAGAATTTGCGCCCCACAGGATGTGCAAGGACAGTTTTTTTATTAATTTGATTTAAAAAAAAAAATTGTAATTTGTTTTTAATATTATTTTTATTTATTTGCGCAGCAAGATGTGCGCTGCAGGATGTGCGCCCCACATAATTTGCGCCCCACAGGATGTGCAAGCACAGTTTTTTTATTAGTTATATTTAAATATTTTTTTTTGTAAAAATGTTTTAATATTATTTTTATTTATGTGCGAAGTAGGATGTGCGCCCCACAGAATTTGCGCCCCACAGGATGTGCAAGGACAGTTTTTTTATTAATTTGATTTAAAAAAAAAAATTGTAATTTGTTTTTAATATTATTTTTATTTATGTGCGCAGCAGGATGTGCGCCGCAGGATGTGCGCCCCACAGAATTTGCGCCCCACAGGATGTGCAGGCAGAGTTTTTTTATTAATTTGATTTAAAAAAAAAAACTTGTAAATTTGTTTCAATATTATTTTTATTTATATGCGCAGCAGGATGTGTGCCGCAGGATGTGCGCCCCACATAATTTGCGCCCCACAGGATGTGCAAGCACAGTTTTTTTATTAATTTGATTTAAATATTTTTTTTTGTAAAAATGTTTTAATATTATTTTTATTTATGTGCGCAGCAGGATGTGCGGCGCAGGATGTGCGCCCCACAGAATTTGCGCCCCACAGGATGTGCAAGGACAGTTTTTTTATTAATTTGATTTAAAAAAAAAAATTGTAATTTGTTTTTAATATTATTTTTATGTATGTGCGCAGCAGGATGTGCGCCGCAGGATTTGCGCCCCACAGAATTTGCGCCCCACAGGATGTGCAAGCACAGTTTTTTTATTAATTTGATTTTAATACATTTTTTTGTAAAAATGTTTTAACATTATTTTTATTTATATGCGCATTAGGATGTGCGCCGCAGGATTTGCGCCCCACAGAATTTGCGCCCCACAGAATGTGCAAGCACAGTTTTTTTATTAATTTGATTTAAATATATTTTTTTGTAAAAATGTTTTAATATTATTTTTATTTATGTGCGCAGCAGGATGTGCGCCGCAGGGTGTGCGCACCACATAATTTGCGCCCCACAGGATGTGCAAGCACAGTTTTTTTATAAATTTGATTTAAAAAAAACAACTTGTAAATTTGTTTCAATATTATTTTTATTTATATGCGCAGCAGGATGTGTGCCGCAGGATGTGCGCCCCACAGAATTTGCGCCCCACAGGATGTGCAAGCACAGTTTTTTTATTAATTTGATTTAAATATTTTTTTTGTAAAAATGTTTTAATATTATTTTTATTTATGTGCGCAGCAGGATGTGCGCCGCAGGATGTGCGCCCCACAGAATTTGCGCCCCACATAATTTGCGCCCCACAGGATGTGCAAGGACAGTTTTTTTATTAATTTGATTTAAATATTTTTTTTTGTAAAAATGTTTTAATATTATTTGTATTTATGTGCGCAGCAGGATGTGCGCCCCACAGGATGTGCAAGGACAGTTTTTTTATTAATTTGATTTAAAAAAAAAAATTGTAATTTGTTTTTAATATTATTTTTATTTATGTGCGCAGCAGGATGTGCCTCGCAGGATGTGCGCCCCACAGAATTTGCGCCATACAGGATGTGCAAGCACAGTTTTTTTTTTAATTTGATTTAAAAAAAAAATAATTGTAAATTGTTTTTAATATTATTTTTATTTATGTGCGCAGCAGGATGTGCGCCGCAGGATGTGCGCCCCACAGAATTTGCGCCCCACAGGATGTGCAAGCACAGTTTTTTTATTAATTTGATTTAAATATTTTTTTTTGTAAAAATGTTTTAATATTATTATTATTAATGTGCGCAGCTGGATGTGCGCCGCATGATGTGCGCCCCACATAATTTGCGCCCCACAGGATGAGCAAGCACAGTTTTTTTATTAATTGTTTTAAATATTTTTTTTGTAAAGATGTTTTAATATTATTTTTATCTATGTGCGCAGCAGGATGTGCGCCGCAGTCTGTGCGCCCCACATAATTTGCGCCCCACAGGATGTGCAAGCAAGGTTTTTTATTAGTTATATTTAAATATTTTTTTCTGTAAAAATGTTTTAATATTATTTTTATTTATGTGCGCAGCAGGATGTGCGCCGCATGATGTGCGCCCCACATAATTTGCGCCCCACAGGATGTGCAAGCACAGTTTTTTTATTAATTTGATTTAAAAAAAAAAAATTGTAAATTTGTTTCAATATTATTTTTATTTATGTGCGCAGCAGGATGTGTGCCGCAGGATGTGCGCCCCACAGAATTTGCGCCCCACAGGATGTGCAAGCACAGTTTTTTTATTAATTTGATTTAAATATTTTTTTTTGTAAAAATGTTTTAATATTATTTTTATTTATGTGCGCAGCAGGATGTGTGCCGCAGGATGTGCGCCCCACAGAATTTGCGCCCCACAGGATGTACAAGCACAGTTTTTTTATTAATTTGATTTAAATATTTTTTTTTGTAAAAATGTTTTAATATTATTTTTATTTATGTGCGCAGCAGGATGTGCGCCGCAGGATGTGTGCCCCACAGAATTTGCGACCCACAGGATGTGCAAGGACAATTTTTTTATTAATTTGATTTTAAAAAAAAAATTGTAATTTGTTTTTAATATTATTTTTATTTATGTGCGCAGCAGGATGTGTGCTGCAGGATGTGCGCCCCACAGAATTTGCGCCCCACAGGATGTGCAAGGACAGTTTTTTTATTAATTTGATTTTAAAAAAAAAATTGTAATTTGTTTTTAATATTATTTTTATTTATTTGCGCAGCAGGATGTGCGCCCCACAGAATTTGCGCCCCACAGGATGTGCAAGCACATTTTTTTATTAATTTGATTTAAATATTTTTATTTTGTAAAAATGTTTTAATATTATTCGTATTCATGTTTGCAGCAGGTTGTGCGCCCCACAGGATGTGCAAGCACAGTTTTTTTATTAATTTGATTTAAAAAAAATAATTGTAAATTGTTTTTAATATTATTTTTATTTATGTGTGCAGCAGGATGTAAGCCGCAGGATGTGCGCCCCACATAATTTGCGCCCCACAGGATGTGCAACCACAGTTTTTTATTAATTTGATTTAAATATTTTTTTTTGTAAAAATGTTTTAATATTATTTTTTTTCATGTGCGCAGCAGGATTTGCGCCGCAGGATGTGCGCCCCACAGAATTTGCGCCCCACAGGATGTGCAAGGACAGTTTTTTTATTAATTTGATTTAAAAAAAATAATTGTAAATTGTTTTTAATATTATTTTTATTTATGTGCGCCACAGGATGTGCGCCCCACAGAATTTGCGCCACACAGGATGTGCAAGGACAGTTTTTTTATTAATTTGATTTAAAAAAAAAAAATTGTAATTTGTTTTTAATATTATTTTTATTTATGTGCGCAGCAGGATGTGCGCCGCAGGATGTGCGCCCCACAGAATTTGCGCCCCACAGGATGTGCAAGGACAGTTTTTTTATTAATTTGATTTAAATATTTTTTTTGTAAAAATGTTTTAATATCATTTTTATTTATGTGCGCAGCAGGATGTGCGCCGCAGAATGTGCGCCCCTCAGAATTTGCGCCCCACAGGATGTGCAAGCACAGTTTTTTTATTAATTTGATTTAAAAAAAAATAATTGTAAATTGTTTTTAATATTATTTTTATTTATGTGCGCAGCAGGATGTGCGCCGCAGGATGTGTGCCCCACAGAATTTGCGCCCCACAGGATGTGCAAGGACAATTTTTTTATTAATTTGATTTTTAAAAAAAAATTGTAATTTGTTTTTAATATTGTTTTTATTTATGTGCGCAGCAGGATGTGCGTCGCAGGATTTGCGCCGCACAGAATGTGCAAGCACAGTTTTTTTATTAATTTGATTTAAAAAAAAAAAATTGTAAATTGTTTTTAATATTATTTTTATTCATGCGCGCAGCAGGATGTGTGCCGCAGGATGTGCGCCCCACAGAATTTGCGCCCCATAGAATTTGCGCTCCACAGGATGTGCAAGCACAGTTTTTTTATTAATTTGATTTAAAAAAAAAAAATTGTAAATTGTTTTTAATATTATTTTTATTCATGCGCGCAGCAGGATGTGCGCCGCAGGATGTGCGCCCCACATAATTTGCGCCCCACAGGATGTGCAAGCACATTTTTTTTATTAATTTGATTTAAAAAAAAAAATTGTAAATTTTTTTTAATTTTATTTTTAGTTATTTGCACAGCAGGATGTGCGCTGGAGGATGTGCTCCCCACATAATTTGTGCCCCACAGGATGTGCAAGCAAAGTTTTTTTATTAATTTGATTTAAATATTTTTTTTTGTAAAAATGTTTTAATATTATTTTTATTTATGTGCGCGGCAGGATGTGCAACCACAGAATTTGCGCCCCACAGGATGTGCAAGCACAGTTTTTTTATTAATTTGATTTAAAAAAAAAAATTGTAATTTGTTTTTAATATTATTTTTATTTATGTGCGCAGCAGGATGTGTGCTGCAGGATGTGCGCCCCACAGAATTTGCGCCCCACAGGATGTGCAAGCACAGTTTTTTTATTAATTTGATTTTAATATATTTTTTTGTAAAAATGTTTTAATATTATTTTTATTTATGTGCGCAGCAGGATATGCGCCGCAGGATGTGTGCCCCACAGAATTTGCGCCCCACAGGATGTGCAAGGACAGTTTTTTTATTAATTTGATTTAAAAAAAATAATTGTAAATTGTTTTTAATATTATTTTTATTTATGTGCGCCGCAGGATGTGCGCCCCACATAATTTGCGCCACACAGGATGTGCAAAGACAGTTTTTTTATTAATTTGATTTAAAAAAAAAAAATTGTAATTTGTTTTTAATATTATTTTTATTTATGTGCGCAGCAGGATGTGCGCCGCAGGATGTGCGCCCCACAGAATTTGCGCCCCACAGGATGTGCAAGGACAGTTTTTTTATTAATTTGATTTAAATATTTTTTTTGTAAAAATGTTTTAATATCATTTTTATTTATGTGCGCAGCAGGATGTGCGCCGCAGAATGTGCGCCCCTCAGAATTTGCGCCCCACAGGATGTGCAAGCACAGTTTTTTTATTAATTTGATTTAAAAAAAAATAATTGTAAATTGTTTTTAATATTATTTTTATTTATGTGCGCAGCAGGATGTGCACCGCAGGATGTGCGCCCCACATAATTTTCGCCCCACAGGATGTGAAAGCACAGTTTTTTTATTAATTTGATTTAAAAAAAATTTTTTGTAAAAATGTTTTAATATTATTTTTATTTATGTGCGCAGCAGGATATGCGCCGCAGGATGTGTGCCCCACAGAATTTGCGCCCCACAGGATGTACAAGGACAATTTTTTTATTAATTTGATTTTTAAAAAAAAATTGTAATTTGTTTTTAATATTGTTTTTATTTATGTGCGCAGCAGGATGTGCGCCGCAGGATTTGCGCCCCACAGAATTTGCGCCCCACAGAATGTGCAAGCACAATTTTTTTATTAATTATATTTAAATATATTTTTTTGTAAAAATGTTTTAATATTATTTTTATTCATGTGCACAGCACGATGTGCGCCGCAGGATGTGCGCCCCACATAATTTGCGCCCCACAGGATGTGCAAGCAAAGTTTTTTTATTAATTTGATTTAAATATTTTTTTTTGTAAAAATGTTTTAATATTATTTTTATTTATGTGCGCGGCAGGATGTGCAACCACAGAATTTGCGCCCCACAGGATGTGCAAGCACAGTTTTTTTATTAATTTGATTTAAAAAAAAAAATTGTAATTTGTTTTTAATATTATTTGTATTTATGTGCGCAGCAGGATGTGCGCCCCACAGAATTTGCGCCCCACAGGATGTGCAAGGACAGTTTTTTTATTAATTTGATTTTAATATACTTTTTTGTAAAAATGTTTTAATATTATTTTTATTTATGTGCGCAGCAGGATGTGCGCCGCATGATGTGCGCCCCACATAATTTGCGCCCCACAGGATGTGCAAGCACAGTTTTTTTATTAATTTGATTTAAATATATTTTTTTGTAAAAATGTTTTAATATTATTTTTATTTATGTGCGCAGCAGGATGTGCGCCGCAGGGTGTGCGCCCCACATAATTTGCGCCCCACAGGATGTGCAAGCACAGTTTTTTTATAAATTTGATTTAAAAAAAACAACTTGTAAATTTGTTTTAATATTATTTTTATTTATGTGCGCAGCAGGATGTGCGCCGCATGATGTGCGCCCCACATAATTTGCGCCCCACAGGATGTGCAAGCACAGTTTTTTTATTAATTTGATTTAAATATATTTTTTTGTAAAAATGTTTTAACATTATTTTTATTTATGTGCGCAGCAGGATGTGCGCCGCAGGATGTGCGCCCCACAGGATGTGCAAGCACAGTTTTTTTATTAATTTGATTTAAAAAAAAATAATTGTAAATTGTTTTTAATATTATTTTTATTTATGTGCGCAGCAGGATGTGCGCCGCAGCATGTGCGCCCCACATAATTTGCGCCCCACAGGATGTGCAAGCACATTTTTTTTATTAGTTATATTTAAATATTTTTTTTTGTAAAAATGTTTTAATATTATTTTTATTTATGTGCGCAGCAGGATGTGCGCCGCATGATGTGCGCCCCACAGGATGAGCAAGCGAAGTTTTTTTATTTATTTGATTTAAAAAAAAAAAATTGTAATTTGTTTTTAATATTATTTTTATTTATGTGCGCAGCAGGATGTGCCTCGCAGGATGTGCGCCCCACAGGATGTGCAAGGACAGTTTTTTTATTAATTTGATTTAAAAAAAAAATTGTAATTTGTTTTTAATATTATTTTTATTTATGTGCGCAGCAGGATGTGCGCTTCAGGATGTGCGTCCCACAGAATTTGCGCCCCACAGGATGTGCAAGCACAGTTTTTTTATTAATTTGATTTAAATATTTTTTTTTGTAAAAATGTTTTAATATTATTATTATTAATGTGCGCAGCTGGATGTGCGCCGCATGATGTGCGCCCCACATAATTTGCGCCCCACAGGATGAGCAAGCACAGTTTTTTTATTAATTGTTTTAAATATTTTTTTTGTAAAGATGTTTTAATATTATTTTTACCTATGTGCGCAGCAGGATGTGCGCCGCAGTCTGTGCGCCCCACATAATTTGTGCCCCACAGGATGTGCAAGCACAGTTTTTTTATTTATTTGATTTAAATATATTTTTTTGTAAAAATGTTTTAATATTATTTTTATTTATGTGCGCAGCAGGATGTGCGCCGCAGGATGTGCGCCGCTGGATGTGCGCCCCACATAATTTGCGCCCCACAGGATGTGCAAGCAAGGTTTTTTATTAGTTATATTTAAATATTTTTTTTTGTAAAAATGTTTTAATATTATTTTTATTTATGTGCGCAGCAGGATGTGCGCTGCAGGATGTGCGCCCCACATAATTTGCGCCCCACAGGATGTGCAAGGACAATTTTTTTATTAATTTGATTTTTAAAAAAAAATTGTAATTTGTTTTTAATATTGTTTTTATTTATGTGCGCAGCAGGATGTGTGCCGCAGGATTTGCGCCCCACATAATTTGCGCCCCACAGAATGTGCAAGCACAGTTTTTTTATTAATTTGATTTTAATATTTTTTTTTGTAAAAATGTTTTAACATTATTTTTATTTATATGCGCAGCAGGATGTGCGTCGCAGGATTTGCGCCCCACAGAATTTGCGCCCCACAGAATGTGCAAGCACAGTTTTTTTATTAATTTGATTTTAATATATTTTTTTGTAAAAATGTTTTAATATTATTTTTATTTATGTGCGCAGCAGGATGTGCGCCGCATGATGTGCGCCCCACATAATTTTCGCCCCACAGGATGTGCAAGCACAGTTTTTTTATTAATTTGATTTAAATATTTTTTTTTGTAAAAATGTTTTAATATTATTTTTATTTATGTGCGCAGCAGGATGTGCGCCGCAGGAAGTGCGCCCCACAGAATTTGCGCCCCACAGGATGTGCAAGGACAGTTTTTTTATTAATTTGATTTAAAAAAAAAAAAATTGTAATTTGTTTTTAATATTATTTTTATTTATGTGCGCAGCAGGATGTGCGCCGCATGATGTGCGCCCCACATAATTTGCGCCCCACAGGATGTGCAAGCCCAGTTTTTTTATTAATTTGATTTAAAAAAAAAAATTGTAAATTTGTTTCAATATTATTTTTATTTATGTGCGCAGCAGGATGTGTGCCGCAGGATGTGCGCCCCACAGAATTTGCGCCCCACAGGATGTGCAAGCACAGTTTTTTTATTAATTTGATTTAAATATTTTTTTTTGTAAAAATGTTTTAATATTATTTTTATTCATGTGCGCAGCAGGATTTGCGCCGCAGGATGTGCGCCCCACAGGATGTGCAAGGACAGTTTTTTTATTAATTTGATTTAAAAAAAAAATTGTAATTTGTTTTTAATATTATTTTTATTTATGTGCGCAGCTGGATGTGCGCCGCATGATGTGCGCCCCACATAATTTGCGCCCCACAGGATGAGCAAGCACAGTTTTTTTATTAATTGTTTTAAATATTTTTTTTGTAAAGATGTTTTAATATTATTTTTATCTATGTGCGCAGCAGGATGTGCGCCGCAGTCTGTGCGCCCCACATAATTTGCGCCCCACAGGATGTGCAAGCACAGTTTTTGTATTAATTTGATTTAAATATATTTTTTTGTAAAAATGTTTTAATATTATTTTTATTTATGTGCGCAGCAGGATGTGCGCCGCATGATGTGCGCCCCACATAATTTGCGCCCCACAGGATGTGCAAGCACAGTTTTTTTATTAATTTGATTTAAATATTTTTTTTTGTAAAAATGTTTTAATATTATTTTTATTTATGTGCGCAGCAGGATGTGCGCCGCAGGATGTTCGACCCACAGAATTTGGGCCCACAGGATGTGCAAGGAAAGTTTTTTTATTAATTTGATTTTTAAAAAAAAATTGTAATTTGTTTTTAATATTATTTTTATTTATGTGCACAGCAGGATTTGCGCCGCAGGATGTGCGCCCCACAGGATGTGCAAGGACAGTTTTTTTATTAATTTGATTTAAAAAAAAAAATTGTAATTTGTTTTTAATATTATTTTTATTTATGTGCGCAGCAGGATGTGCCTCGCAGGATGTGCGCCCCACAGAATTTGCGCCCCACAGGATGTGCAAGCACAGTTTTTTTTTTAATTTGATTTAAAAAAAAAATAATTGTTTTTAATATTATTTTTATTTATGTGCGCAGCAGGATGTGCGCCGCAGGATGTGCGTCCCACATAATTTGCGCCCCACAGGATGTGCAAGCACAGTTTTTTTATTAATTTGATTTAAATATATTTTTTTGTAAAAATGTTTTAATATTATTTTTATTTATGTGCGCAGCAGGATGTGCGCCGCAGGATGTGCGCCGCTGGATGTGCGCCCCACATAATTTGCGCCCCACAGGATGTGCAAGGACAATTTTTTTATTAATTTGATTTTTAAAAAAAAATTGTAATTTGTTATTAATATTGTTTTTATTTATGTGCGCAGCAGGATGTGCGCCGCAGGATTTGCGCCCCACATAATTTGCGCCCCACAGGATGTGCAAGCAAAGTTTTTTTATTAATTGGATTTAAATATTTTTTTTTGTAAAAATGTTTTAACATTATTTTTATTTATGTGCGCAGCAGGATGTGCAACCCACAGAATTTGCGCCCCACAGGATGTGCAAGCACAGTTTTTTTATTAATTTGATTTTAATATATTTTTTTGTAAAAATGTTTTAATATTATTTTTATTTATGTGCGCAGCAGGATGTGCGCCGCAGGAAGTGCGCCCCACAGAATTTGCACCCCACAGGATGTGCAAGGACAGTTTTTTTATTAATTTGATTTAAAAAAAAAAAAATTGTAATTTGTTTTTAATATTATTTTTATTTATGTGCGCAGCAGGATGTGCGCCGCATGATGTGCGCCCCACATAATTTGCGCCCCACAGGATGTGCAAGCACAGTTTTTTTATTAATTTGATTTAAAAAAAAAAAATTGTAAATTTGTTTCAATATTATTTTTATTTATGTGCGCAGCTGGATGTGCGCCGCATGATGTGCGCCCCACATAATTTGCGCCCCACAGGATGAGCAAGCACAGTTTTTTTATTAATTGTTTTAAATATTTTTTTTGTAAAGATGTTTTAATATTATTTTTATCTATGTGCGCAGCAGGATGTGCGCCGCGGTCTGTGCGCCCCACATAATTTGCGCCCCACAGGATGTGCAAGCACAGTTTTTGTATTAATTTGATTTAAATATATTTTTTTGTAAAAATGTTTTAATATTATTTTTATTTATGTGCGCAGCAGGATGTGCGCCGCAGGATGTGCGCCCCACATAATTTGCGCCCCACAGGATGTGCAAGCACAGTTTTTTTATTAATTTGATTTAAATATTTTTTTTTGTAAAAATGTTTTAATATTATTTTTATTTATGTGCGCAGCAGGATGTGCGCCGCAGGATGTTCGACCCACAGAATTTGGGCCCACAGGATGTGCAAGGACAGTTTTTTTATTAATTTGATTTTTAAAAAAAAATTGTAATTTGTTTTTAATATTATTTTTATTTATGAGCGCAGCAGGATGTGCGCCGCAGGATGTGCGCCCCACAGAATTTGCGCCCCACAGGATGTGCAAGCACAGTTTTTTTATTAATTTGATTTTAATATATTTTTTTGTAAAAATGTTTTAATATTATTTTTATTTATGTGCGCAGCAGGATGTGCGCCGCATGATGTGCGCCCCACAGGATGAGCAAGCACAGTTTTTTTATTAATTTGATTTAAAAAAAAAAAATGTAAATTGTTTTGAATATTATTTTTATTTATGTGCGCAGCAGGATGTGCGCCGCAGGATGTGCGCCCCACAGAATTTGCGCCCCACAGGATGTGCAAGCACAGTTTTTTTATTTATTTGATTTAAAAAAAAAAATTGTAATTTGTTTTTAATATTATTTTTATTTATGTGCGCAGCAGGATGTGCCTCGCAGGATGTGCGCCCCACAGGATGTGCAAGGACAGTTTTTTTATTAATTTGATTTAAAAAAAAAATTGTAATTTGTTTTTAATATTATTTTTATTTATGTGCGCAGCAGGATGTGCGCTTCAGGATGTGCGCCCCACAGAATTTGCGCCCCACAGGATGTGCAAGCACAGTTTTTTTATTAATTTGATTTAAATATTTTTTTTTGTAAAAATGTTTTAATATTATTATTATTAATGTGCGCAGCTGGATGTGCGCCGCATGATGTGCGCCCCACATAATTTGCACCCCACAGGATGAGCAAGCACAGTTTTTTTATTAATTGTTTTAAATATTTTTTTTGTAAAGATGTTTTAATATTATTTTTATCTATGTGCGCAGCAGGATGTGCGCCGCAGTCTGTGCGCCCCACATAATTTGCGCCCCACAGGATGTGCAAGCACAGTTTTTGTATTAATTTGATTTAAATATATTTTTTTGTAAAAATGTTTTAATATTATTTTTATTTATGTGCACAGCAGGATTTGCGCCGCAGGATGTGCGCCCCACAGGATGTGCAAGGACAGTTTTTTTATTAATTTGATTTAAAAAAAAAATTGTAATTTGTTTTTAATATTATTTTTATTTATGTGCGCAGCAGGATGTGCCTCGCAGGATGTGCGCCCCACAGAATTTGCGCCCCACAGGATGTGCAAGCACAGTTTTTTTTTTAATTTGATTTAAAAAAAAAATAATTGTAAATTGTTTTTAATATTATTTTTATTTATGTGCGCAGCAGGATGTGCGCTGCAGGATGTGCGCCCCACATAATTTGCGCCCCACAGGATGTGCAAGCACAGTTTTTTTATTAATTTGATTTAAATATTTTTTTTTGTAAAAATGTTTTAATATTATTTTTATTTATGTGCGCAGCAGGATGTGCGCCGCAGGATGTGCGCCCCACATAATTTGCGCCCCACATGATGAGCAAGCACAGTTTTTTTATTAATTGTTTTAAATATTTTTTTTGTAAAGATGTTTTAATATTATTTTTATTTATGTGTGCAGCAGGATGTGCGCCGCAGGATGTGCGCCCCACAGAATTTGCGCCCCATAGAATTTGCGCCCCACAGGATGTGCAACCACATTTTTTTTATTAATTTGATTTAAAAAAAAAAAATTGTAAATTTTTTTTAATTTTATTTTTATTTATTTGCACAGCAGGATGTGCAACCCACAGAATTTGCGCCCCACAGGATGTGCAAGCACAGTTTTTTTATTAATTTGATTTTAATATATTTTTTTGTAAAAATGTTTTAATATTATTTTTATTTATGTGCGCAGCAGGATGTGCGCCGCATGATGTGCGCCCCACATAATTTTCGCCCCACAGGATGTGCAAGCACAGATTTTTTATTAATTTGATTTAAATATTTTTTTTTGTAAAAATGTTTTAATATTATTTTTATTTATGTGCGCAGCAGGATGTGTGCCGCAGGATCTGCGCCGCATGATGTGCGCCCCACATAATTTGCGCCCCACAGGATGAGCAAGCACAGTTTTTTTATTAATTTGATTTAAAAAAAAAAATTGTAATTTGTTTTTAATATTATTTTTATTCATGTGCGCAGCAGGATGTGCGCCGCAGGATGTGTGCCCCACAGAATTTGCGCCCCACAGGATGTGCAAGCACAGTTTTTTTATTAATTTGATTTAAAAAAAAAAAATTGTAAATTTGTTTCAATATTATTTTTATTTATGTGCGCAGCTGGATGTGCGCCGCATGATGTGCGCCCCACATAATTTGCGCCCCACAGGATGAGCAAGCACAGTTTTTTTATTAATTGTTTTAAATATTTTTTTTGTAAAGATGTTTTAATATTATTTTTATCTATGTGCGCAGCAGGATGTGCGCCGCGGTCTGTGCGCCCCACAGAATTTGGGCCCACAGGATGTGCAAGGACAGTTTTTTTATTAATTTGATTTTTAAAAAAAAATTGTAATTTGTTTTCAATATTATTTTTATTTATGTGCGCAGCAGGATGTGCGCCGCAGGATGTGCGCCCCACAGAATTTGCGCTCCACAGGATGTGCAAGCAAAGTTTTTTTATTAATTTGATTTTAATATATTTTTTTGTAAAAATGTTTTAATATTATTTTTATTTATGTGCGCAGCAGGATGTGCGCCGCATGATGTGCGCCCCACAGGATGAGCAAGCACAGTTTTTTTATTAATTTGATTTAAAAAAAAAAAATGTAAATTGTTTTGAATATTATTTTTATTTATGTGCGCAGCAGGATGTGCGCCGCAGGATGTGCGCCCCACAGAATTTGCGCCCCACAGGATGTGCAAGCACAGTTTTTTTATTTATTTGATTTAAAAAAAAAAATTGTAATTTGTTTTTAATATTATTTTTATTTATGTGCGCAGCAGGATGTGCCTCGCAGGATGTGCGCCCCACAGGATGTGCAAGGACAGTTTTTTTATTAATTTGATTTAAAAAAAAAATTGTAATTTGTTTTTAATATTATTTTTATTTATGTGCGCAGCAGGATGTGTGCTTCAGGATGTGCGCCCCACAGAATTTGCGCCCCACAGGATGTGCAAGCACATTTTTTTTATTAATTTGATTTAAAAAAAAAAAATTGTAAATTTTTTTTAATTTCATTTTTATTCATGTGCGCAGCAGGATGTGCGCCGCAGGATGTGCGCCCCACAGAATTTGCGCCCCACAGGATGTGCAAGGACAGTTTTTTTATTAATTTGATTTAAATATTTTTTTTGTAAAAATGTTTTAATATAATTTTTATTTATGTGCGCAGCAGGATGTGCGCCGCAGGATGTGCGCCCCACAGAATTTGCGCCCCACAGAATTTGCGCCCCACAGGATGTGCAAGCACAGTTTTTTTATTAATTTGATTTAAAAAAAAATAATTGTAATTTGTTTTTAATATTATTTGTATTAATGTGCGCAGCTGGATGTGCGCCGCAGGATGTGCGCCCCACAGAAATTGCGCCCCACAGGATGTGCAAGCACAGTTTTTTTATTAATATGATTTAAAAAAAAATAATTGTAAATTGTTTTTAATATTATTTTTATTTATGTGCGCAGCAGGATGTGCGCCGCAGGATGTGCGCCCCACATAATTTGCGCCCCACAGGATGTGTAAGCACATTTTTTTTATTAATTTGATTTAAAAAAAAAAAATTGTAAATTGTTTTTAATATTATTTTTATTTATGTGCGCAGCAGGATGTGCACCGCAGGATGTGCGCCCCACATAATTTGCGCCCCACAGGATGTGCAAGCACAGTTTTTTTATTAATTTGATTTAAATATTTTTTTTGTAAAAATGTTTTAATATTATTTTTATTTATGTGCGCAGCAGGATGTGCGCCGCAGGATGTGCGCCCCACAGAATTTGCGCCCCACAGGATGTGCAAGCACAGTGTTTTTATTAATTTGATTTAAATATTTTTTTTTGTAAAATTGTTTTAATATTATTTTTATTCATGTGCACAGCAGGATGTGCGCCGCATGATGTGCGCCCCACATAATTTGCGCCCCACAGGATGAGCAAGCACAGTTTTTTTATTAATTTGATTTAAATATTTTTTTTGTAAAAATGTTTTAATATTATTTTTATTTATGTGCGCAGCTGGATGTGCGCCGCATGATGTGCGCCCCACATAATTTGCGCCCCACAGGATGAGCAAGCACAGTTTTTTTATTAATTGTTTTAAATATTTTTTTTGTAAAGATGTTTTAATATTATTTTTATCTATGTGCGCAGCAGGATGTGCGCCGCGGTCTGTGCGCCCCACAGAATTTGGGCCCACAGGATGTGCAAGGACAGTTTTTTTATTAATTTGATTTTTAAAAAAAAATTGTAATTTGTTTTCAATATTATTTTTATTTATGTGCGCAGCAGGATGTGCGCCGCAGGATGTGCGCCCCACAGAATTTGCGCTCCACAGGATGTGCAAGCAAAGTTTTTTTATTAATTTGATTTTAATATATTTTTTTGTAAAAATGTTTTAATATTATTTTTATTTATGTGCGCAGCAGGATGTGCGCCGCATGATGTGCGCCCCACAGGATGAGCAAGCACAGTTTTTTTATTAATTTGATTTAAAAAAAAAAAATGTAAATTGTTTTGAATATTATTTTTATTTATGTGCGCAGCAGGATGTGCGCCGCAGGATGTGCGCCCCACAGAATTTGCGCCCCACAGGATGTGCAAGCACAGTTTTTTTATTTATTTGATTTAAAAAAAAAAATTGTAATTTGTTTTTAATATTATTTTTATTTATGTGCGCAGCAGGATGTGCCTCGCAGGATGTGCGCCCCACAGGATGTGCAAGGACAGTTTTTTTATTAATTTGATTTAAATATTTTTTTTGTAAAAATGTTTTAATATAATTTTTATTTATGTGCGCAGCAGGATGTGCGCCGCAGGATGTGCGCCCCACAGAATTTGCGCCCCACAGAATTTGCGCCCCACAGGATGTGCAAGCACAGTTTTTTTATTAATTTGATTTAAAAAAAAATAATTGTAATTTGTTTTTAATATTATTTGTATTAATGTGCGCAGCTGGATGTGCGCCGCAGGATGTGCGCCCCACAGAAATTGCGCCCCACAGGATGTGCAAGCACAGTTTTTTTATTAATATGATTTAAAAAAAAATAATTGTAAATTGTTTTTAATATTATTTTTATTTATGTGCGCAGCAGGATGTGCGCCGCAGGATGTGCGCCCCACATAATTTGCGCCCCACAGGATGTGTAAGCACATTTTTTTTATTAATTTGATTTAAAAAAAAAAAATTGTAAATTGTTTTTAATATTATTTTTATTTATGTGCGCAGCAGGATGTGCACCGCAGGATGTGCGCCCCACATAATTTGCGCCCCACAGGATGTGCAAGCACAGTTTTTTTATTAATTTGATTTAAATATTTTTTTTGTAAAAATGTTTTAATATTATTTTTATTTATGTGCGCAGCAGGATGTGCGCCGCAGGATGTGCGCCCCACAGAATTTGCGCCCCACAGGATGTGCAAGCACAGTGTTTTTATTAATTTGATTTAAATATTTTTTTTTGTAAAATTGTTTTAATATTATTTTTATTCATGTGCACAGCAGGATGTGCGCCGCATGATGTGCGCCCCACATAATTTGCGCCCCACAGGATGAGCAAGCACAGTTTTTTTATTAATTTGATTTAAATATTTTTTTTGTAAAAATGTTTTAATATTATTTTTATTTATGTGCGCAGCAGGATGTGCGCCCCACAGAATTTGCGCCCCACAGGATGTGCAAGCACAGTTTTTTTATTAATTTGATTTAAAAAAAAATAATTGTAAATTGTTTTTAATATTATTTTTATTTATGTGCGCAGCAGGATGTGCACCGCAGGATGTGCGCCCCACATAATTTGCGCCCCACAGGATGTGCAAGCACAGTTTTTTTATTAATTTGATTTAAATATTTTTTTTGTAAAAATGTTTTAATATTATTTTTATTTATGTGCGCAGCAGGATGTGCGCCGCAGGATGTGCGCCCCACATAATTTGCACCCCACAGGATGTGCAAGCACATTTTTTTTATTAATTTGATTTAAAAAAAAATAATTGTAAATTGTTTTTAATATTATTTTTATTTATGTGCGCAGCAGGATTTGCGCCGCAGGATGTGCGCCCCCAGAATTTGCGCCCCACAGGATGTGCAAGGACAGTTTTTTTATTAATTTGATTTAAATATTTTTTTTGTAAAATGTTTTAATATAATTTTTATTTGTGTGCGCAGCAGGATGTGCGCCGCAGGATGTGCGCCCCACAGAATTTGCGCCCCACAGGATGTGCAAGCACATTTTTTTTATTAATTTGATTTAAAAAAAAAAAATTGTAAATTTGTTTTAATTTTATTTTTATTTATGTGCGCAGCAGGATGTGCGCTGCAGGATGTGCCCCCCACATAATGTGCGCCCCACAGGATGTGCAAGCACAGCTTTTTTATTAATTTGATTTAAATATTTTTTTTTGTAAAAATGTTTTAATATTATTTTTATTTATGTGCGCAGCAGGATGTGCGCCACAGGATGTGCGCCCCACAGAATTTGCGCCCCACAGGATGTTCAAAGACAGTTTTTTTATTAATTTGATTTAAATATTTTTTTTGTAAAAATGTTTTAATATTATTTTTATTCATGTGCGCAGCAGGATGTGCGCCCCACAGAATTTGCGCCCCACAGGATGTGCAAGCACATATTTTTTATTAATTTGATTTAAAAAAAAAAAATTGTAAATTTTTTTTAATTTCATTTTTATTCATGTGCGCAGCAGGATGTGCGCCGCAGGATGTGCGCCCCACATAATTTGCGCCCCACAGGATGTGCAAGCACATTTTTTTTATTAATTTGATTTAAAAAAAAAAAATTGTAAATTTTTTTTAATTTCATTTTTATTCATGTGCGCAGCAGGATGTGCGCCGCAGGATGTGCGCCCCACAGAATTTGCGCCCCACAGGATGTGCAAGCACAGTTTTTTTATTAATTTGATTTAAAAAAAAATAATTGTAAATTGTTTTTAATATTATTTTTATTTATGTGCGCAGCAGGATGTGCACCGCAGGATGTGCGCCCCACAGAATTTGCGCCCCACAGGATGTGCAAGCACAGTTTTTTTATTAATTTGATTTAAATATTTTTTTTTGTAAAAATGTTTTAATATTATTTTTATTTATGTGCGCAGCAGGATGTGTGCCGCAGGATGTGCACCCCACAGAATTTGCGCCCCACAGGATGTGCAAGCACAGTTTTTTTATTAATTTGATTTAAATATTTTTTTTGTAAAAATGTTTTAATATTATTTTTATTTATGTGCGCAGCAGGATGTGCGCCGCAGGATGTGCGCCCCACATAATTTGCGCCCCACAGGATGTGCAAGCACAGTTTTTTTATTAATTTGATTTAAATATTTTTTTTTGTAAAAATGTTTTAATATTATTTTTATTCATGTGCACAGCAGGATGTGCGCCCCACATAATTTGCGCCCCACAGGATGTGCAAGCACAGTTTTTTTATTAATTTGATTTAAAAAAAAAAACTTGTAAATTTGTTTCAATATTATTTTCATTTATGTGCGCAGCAGGATGTGTGCCGCAGGATGTGCGCCCCACAGAATTTGCGCCCCACAGGATGTGCAAGCACAGTTTTTTTATTAATTTGATTTAAATATTTTTTTTTGTAAAAATAATTTAATATCATTTTTATTTATGTGCGCAGCAGGATGTGTGCCGCAGGATGTGCGCCCCACATAATTTGCGCCCCACAGGATGTGCAAGCACAGTTTTTTTATTAATTTGATTTAAAAAAAAAAAAATGTAATTTGTTTTTAATATTATTTTTATTTATGTGCGCAGCAGGATGTGCGCCGCAGGATTTGCGCCCCACAGAATTTGTGCCCCACAGAATGTGCAAGCACAGTTTTTTTATTAATTTGATTTAAATATATTTTTTTGTAAAAATGTTTTAATATTATTTTTATTTATGTGCGCAGCAGGATGTGCGCCGCAGGATGTGCGCCCCACAGAATTTGCGCCCCACAGGATTTGCAAGCACATTTTTTTTATTAATTTGATTTAAAAAAAAAAAATTGTAAATTTTTTTTAATTTCATTTTTATTCATGTGCGCAGCAGGATGTGCGCCGCAGGATGTGCGCCCCACATAATTTGCGCCCCACAGGATGTGCAAGCACAGTTTTTTTATTAATTTGATTTAAATATTTTTTTTTGTAAAAATGTTTTAATATTATTTTTATTTATGTGCGCAGCAGGATGTGCGCCGCAGGATGTGCGCCGCAGGATGTGCGCCCCACAGAATTTGCGCCCCACAGGATGTGCAAGCACAGTGTTTTTATTAATTTGATTTAAATATTTTTTTTTGTAAAAATGTTTTAATATTATTTTTATTCATGTGCACAGCAGGATGTGCGCCCCACAGAATTTGCGCCCCACAGAATGTGCAAGGACAGTTTTTTTATCAATTTGATTTAAAAAAAAAATTGTAATTTGTTTTTAATATTATTTTTATTCATGTGCGCAGCAGGATGTGTGCCGCAGGATGTACGCCCCACAGAATTTGCGCCCCACAGGATGTGCAAGCACAGTTTTTTTATTAATTTGATTTTAATATTTTTTTTTTTTTAATTTTTTAATATTTTTTTATTTATGTGCGCAGCAGGATGTGCGCTGGTGGATGTGCGCCCCACATAATTTGCGCCCCACAGGATGTGCAAGCACAGTGTTTTTATTAATTTGATTTAAAAAAAAAAATTGTAATTTGTTTTTAATATTATTTTTATTTATGTGCGCAGCAGGATGTGCGCCGCAGGATGTGCGCCCCACAGAATTTGCGCCCCACAGGTTGTGCAAGCACAGTTTTTTTATTAATTTGATTTAAATATTTTTTTTTGTAAAAATGTTTTAATATTATTTTTATTTATGTGCGCAGCAAGATGTGCGCCGCAGGATGTGCAAGCACAGTTTTTTTATTAATTTGATTTAAATATTTTTTTTTGTAAAAATGTTTTAATATTATTTTTATTTATATGCGCAGCAGGATGTGCGCCGCAGGATGTGCGCCCCACAGAATTTGCGCCCCACAGGATGTGCAAGCACAGTTTTTTTATTAATTTGATTTAAAAAAAAATAATTGTAAATTGTTTTTAATATTATTTTTATTTATGTGCGCAGCAGGATGTGCACCGCAGGATGTGCGCCCCACATAATTTGCGCCCCACAGGATGTGCAAGCACAGTTTTTTTATTAATTTGATTTAAATATTTTTTTTGTAAAAATGTTTTATTATAATTTTTATTTGTGTGCACAGCAGGATGTGCGCCGCAGGATGTGCGCCCCACAGAATTTGCGCCCCACAGGATGTGCAAGCACATTTTTTTTATTAATTTGATTTAAAAAAAAAAAATTGTAAATTTTTTTTAATTTCATTTTTATTCATGTGCGCAGCAGGATGTGCGCCGCAGGATGTGCGCCCCACAGAATTTGCGCCCCACAGGATGTGCAAGGACAGTTTTTTTATTAATTTGATTTAAATATTTTTTTTGTAAAAATGTTTTAATATAATTTTTATTTATGTGCGCAGCAGGATGTGCGCCGCAGGATGTGCGCCCCACAGAATTTGCGCCCCACAGAATTTGCGCCCCACAGAATGTGCAAGCACAGTTTTTTTATTAATTTGATTTAAATATTTTTTTTTGTAAAAATGTTTTAATATTATTTTTATTTATGTGCGCAGCAGGATGTGCGCCACAGGATGTGCGCCCCACAGAATTTGCGCCCCACAGGATGTGCAAAGACAGTTTTTTTATTAATTTGATTTAAATATTTTTTTTGTAAAAATGTTTTAATATTATTTTTATTTATGTGCGCAGCAGGATGTGCGCCGCAGGATGTGCGCCCCACAGAATTTGCGCCCCACAGGATGTGCAAGCACAGTTTTTTTATTAATTTGATTTAAATTTTTTTTATTTTTGTAAAAATGTTTTAATATTATTTTTATTCATGTGCACAGCAGGATGTGCGCCGCATGATGTGCGCCCCACATAATTTGCGCCCCACAGGATGAGCAAGCACAGTTTTTTTATTAATTTGATTTAAAAAAAAAAAATGTAAAAATGTTTTAATATTATTTTTATTTATGTGCGCAGCAGGATGTTGGCCGCAGGATATGCGCCCCACAGAATTTGCGCCCCACAGAATTTGCGCCCCACAGGATGAGCAAGCACAGTTTTTTTATTAATTTGATTTAAAAAAAAAAAATGTAAAAATGTTTTAATATTATTTTTATTTATGTGCGCAGCAGGATGTGTGCCGCAGGATGAGCGCCCCAAAGAATTTGCGCCCCACAGGATGTGCAAACACAGTTTTTTTATTAATTTGATTTAAATATTTTTTTTTGTAAAAATGTTTTAATATTATTTTTATTCATGTGCGCAGCAGGATTTGCGCCGCAGGATGTGCGCCCCACAGAATTTGCGCCCCACAGGATTTGCAAGCACATTTTTTTTATTAATTTGATTTAAAAAAAAAAAATTGTAAATTTTTTTTAATTTCATTTTTATTCATGTGCGCAGCAGGATGTGCGCCGCAGGATGTGCGCCCCACATAATTTGCGCCCCACAGGATGTGCAAGCACAGTTTTTTTATTAATTTGATTTAAATATTTTTTTTGTAAAAATGTTTTAATATTATTTTTATTTATGTGCGCCGCAGGATGTGCGCCCCACAGAATTTGCGCCCCACAGGATGTGCAAAGACAGTTTTTTTATTAATTGAATTTAAATATTTTTTTTGTAAAAATGTTTTAATATTATTTTTATTTATGTGCGCAGCAGGATGTGCGCCCCACAGAATTTGCGCCCCACAGGATGTGCAAGCACAGTTTTTTTATTAATTTGATTTAAAAAAAAATAATTGTAAATTGTTTTTAATATTATTTTTATTTATGTGCGCAGCAGGATGTGCACCGCAGGATGTGCGCCCCACATAATTTGCGCCCCACAGGATGTGCAAGCACAGTTTTTTTATTAATTTGATTTAAATATTTTTTTTGTAAAAATGTTTTAATATAATTTTTATTTGTGTGCGCAGCAGGATGTGCGCCGCAGGATGTGCGCCCCACAGAATTTGCGCCCCACAGAATTTGCGCCCCACAGGATGTGCAAGCACATTTTTTTTATTAATTTGATTTAAAAAAAAAAAATTGTAAATTTGTTTTAATTTTATTTTTATTTATGTGCGCAGCAGGATGTGCGCTGCAGGATGTGCGCCCCACATAATTTGCGCCCCACAGAATGTGCAAGCACAGTTTTTTTATTAATTTGATTTAAATATTTTTTTTTGTAAAAATGTTTTAATATTATTTTTATTTATGTGCGCAGCAGGATGTGCGCCACAGGATGTGCGCCCCACAGAATTTGCGCCCCACAGGATGTGCAAAGACAGTTTTTTTATTAATTTGATTTAAATATTTTTTTTGTAAAAATGTTTTAATATTATTTTTATTTATGTGCGCAGCAGGATGTGCGCCGCAGGATGTGCGCCCCACAGAATTTGCGCCCCACAGGATGTGCAAGCACAGTTTTTTTATTAATTTGATTTAAATTTTTTTTATTTTTGTAAAAATGTTTTAATATTATTTTTATTCATGTGCACAGCAGGATGTGCGCCGCATGATGTGCGCCCCACATAATTTGCGCCCCACAGGATGAGCAAGCACAGTTTTTTTATTAATTTGATTTAAAAAAAAAAAATGTAAAAATGTTTTAATATTATTTTTATTTATGTGCGCAGCAGGATGTGTGCCGCAGGATATGCGCCCCACAGAATTTGCGCCCCACAGAATTTGCGCCCCACAGGATGAGCAAGCACAGTTTTTTTATTAATTTGATTTAAAAAAAAAAAATGTAAAAATGTTTTAATATTATTTTTATTTATGTGCGCAGCAGGATGTGTGCCGCAGGATGTGCGCCCCAAAGAATTTGCGCCCCACAGGATGTGCAAACACAGTTTTTTTATTAATTTGATTTAAATATTTTTTTTTGTAAAAATGTTTTAATATTATTTTTATTCATGTGCGCAGCAGGATTTGCGCCGCAGGATGTGCGCCCCCAGAATTTGCGCCCCACAGGATGTGCAAGGACAGTTTTTTTATTAATTTGATTTAAATATTTTTTTTGTAAAAATGTTTTAATATAATTTTTATTTATGTGCGCAGCAGGATGTGCGCCGCAGGATGTGCGCCCCACAGAATTTGCGCCCCACAGGATGTGCAAGCACATTTATTTTATTAATTTGATTTAAATATTTTTTTTTGTAAAAGTGTTTTAATATTATTTTAATTCATGTGCGCAGCAGGATGTGCGCAGCAGGATGTGCGCCCCACATAATTTGCGCCCCACAGGATGTGCAAGCACAGTTTTTTTATTAATTTGATTTAAAAAAAAAAACTTGTAAATTTGTTTCAATATTATTTTTATTTATATGCGCAGCAGGATGTGTGCCGCAGGATGTGCGCCCCACAGAATTTGCGCCCCACAGGATGTGCAAGCACAGTTTTTTTAATAATTTGATTTAAATATTTTTTTTTGTAAAAATGTTTTAATATTATTTTTATTTTTGTGCGCAGCAGGATGTGCGCCGCAGGATGTGCGCCCCACAGAATTTGCGCCCCACAGGATGTGCAAGGACAGTTTTTTTATTAATTTGATTTAAAAAAAAAAATTGTAATTTGTTTTTAATATTATTTTTATTTATGTGCGCAGCAGGATGTGCGCCGCAGGATGTGCGCCCCACAGAATTTGCGCCCCACAGGATGTGCAAGGACAGTTTTTTTATTAATTTGATTTAAATATTTTTTTTGTAAAAATGTTTTAATATTATTTTTATTTATGTGCGCAGCAGGATGTGCGCCCCACAGAATTTGCGCCCCACAGGATGTGCAAGCACAGTTTTTTTATTAATTTGATTTAAATATTTTTTTTGTAAAAATGTTTTAATATTATTTTTATTTATGTGCGCAGCAGGATGTGCGCCGCAGGATGTGCGCCCCACAGAATTTGCGCCCCACAGGATGTGCAAGCACAGTTTTTTTATTAATTTGATTTAAATATTTTTTTTGTAAAAATGTTTTAATATTATTTTTATTTATGTGCGCAGCAGGATGTGCGCCCCACAGAATTTGCGCCCCACAGGATGTGCAAGCACAGTTTTTTTATTAATTTGATTTAAAAAAAAATAATTGTAAATTGTTTTTAATATTATTTTTATTTATGTGCGCAGCAGGATGTGCGCCGCAGGATGTGCGCCCCACATAATTTGCGCCACACAGGATGTGCAAGGACAGTTTTTTTATTAATTTGATTTAAAAAAAAAAATTGTAATTTGTTTTTAATATTATCTTTATTTATGTGCGCAGCAGGATGTGCGCCGCAGGATGTGCGCCCCACAGAATTTGCGCCCCACGGGTTGTGCAAGCACAGTTTTTTTATTAATTTGATTTAAATATTTTTTTTTGTAAAAATGTTTTAATATTATTTGTATTAATGTGCGCAGCTGGATGTGCGCCGCAGGATGTGCGCCCCACAGAATTTGCGCCCCACAGGATGTGCAAGCACAGTTTTATTATTAATTTGATTTAAAAAAAAATAATTGTAAATTGTTTTTAATATTATTTTTATTTATGTGCGCAGCAGGATGTGCGCCGCAGGATGTGCGCCCCACAGAATTTGCGCCCCACAGGATGTGCAAACACAGTTTTTTTATTAATTTGATTTAAATATTTTTTTTTGTAAAAATGTTTTAATATTATTTTTATTCATGTGCGCAGCAGGATTTGCGCCGCAGGATGTGCGCCCCCAGAATTTGCGCCCCACAGGATGTGCAAGGACAGTTTTTTTATTAATTTGATTTAAATATTTTTTTTGTAAAATGTTTTAATATAATTTTTATTTGTGTGCACAGCAGGATGTGCGCCGCAGGATGTGCGCCCCACAGAATTTGCGCCCCACAGGATGTGCAAGCACATTTTTTTTATTAATTTGATTTAAAAAAAAAAAATTGTAAATTTGTTTTAATTTTATTTTTATTTATGTGCGCAGCAGGATGTGCGCTGCAGGATGTGCGCCCCACATAATGTGCGCCCCACAGGATGTGCAAGCACAGCTTTTTTATTAATTTGATTTAAATATTTTTTTTTGTAAAAATGTTTTAATATTATTTTTATTTATGTGCGCAGCAGGATGTGCGCCACAGGATGTGCGCCCCACAGAATTTGCGCCCCACAGGATGTTCAAAGACAGTTTTTTTATTAATTTGATTTAAATATTTTTTTTGTAAAAATGTTTTAATATTATTTTTATTTATGTGCGCAGCAGGATGTGCGCCCCACAGAATTTGCGCCCCACAGGATGTGCAAGCACAGTTTTTTTATTAATTTGATTTAAAAAAAAATAATTGTAAATTGTTTTTAATATTATTTTTATTTATGTGCGTAGCAGGATGTGTGCCGCAGGATGTGCGCCCCACAGAATTTGCGCCCCACGGGTTGTGCAAGCACAGTTTTTTTATTAATTTGATTTAAATATTTTTTTTTGTAAAAATGTTTTAATATTATTTGTATTAATGTGCGCAGCTGGATGTGCGCCGCAGGATGTGCGCCCCACAGAATTTGCGCCCCACAGGATGTGCAAGCACAGTTTTTTTATTAATTTGATTTAAATATTTTTTTTGTAAAAATGTTTTAATATTATTTTTATTTATGTGCACAGCAGGATGTGCGCCGCAGGATGTGCGCCCCACATAATTTGCGCCCCACAGGATGTGCAAGCACATTTTTTTTATTAATTTGATTTAAAAAAAAAAAATTGTAAATTTTTTTTAATTTCATTTTTATTCATGTGTGCAGCAGGATGTGCGCCGCAGGATGTGCGCCCCACATAATTTGCGCCCCACAGGATGTGCAAGCACATTTTTTTTATTAATTTGATTTAAAAAAAAAAAATTGTAAATTTTTTTTAATTTCATTTTTATTCATGTGCGCAGCAGGATGTGCGCCGCAGGATGTGCGCCCCACAGAATTTGCGCCCCACAGGATGTGCAAGCACAGTTTTTTTATTAATTTGATTTAAAAAAAAATAATTGTAAATTGTTTTTAATATTATTTTTATTTATGTGCGCAGCAGGATGTGCACCGCAGGATGTGCGCCCCACATAATTTGCGCCCCACAGGATGTGCAAGCACAGTTTTTTTATAAATTTGATTTAAATATTTTTTTTGTAAAAATGTTTTAATATTATTTTTATTTATGTGCGCAGCAGGATGTGCGCCGCAGGATGTGCGCCCCACATAATTTGCGCCCCACAGGATGTGCAAGCACATTTTTTTTATTAATTTGATTTAAAAAAAAAAAATTGTAAATTTTTTTTAATTTCATTCTTATTCATGTGCGCAGCAGGATGTGTGCCGCAGGATGTGCGCCCCACAGAATTTGCGCCCCACAGGATGTGCAAGCACAGTTTTTTTATTAATTTGATTTAAATATTTTTTTTTGTAAAAATGTTTTAATATTATTTTTATTTATGTGCGCAGCAGGATGTGCGCCGCAGGATGTGCGCCCCACAGAATTTGCGCCCCACAGGATGTGCAAAGCCAGTTCTTTTATTAATTTGATTTAAATATTTTTTTTGTAAAAATGTTTTAATATTATTTTTATTTATGTGCGCAGCAGGATGTGCGCCCCACAGAATTTGCGCCCCACAGGATGTGCAAGCTCAGTTTTTTTATTAATTTGATTTAAAAAAAAATAATTGTAAATTGTTTTTTATATTATTTTTATTTATGTGCGCAGCAGGATGTGCGCCGCAGGATGTGCGCCCCACATAATTTGCGCCCCACAGGATGTGCAAGCACAGTTTTTTTATTAATTTGATTTAAATATTTTTTTTTGTAAAAATGTTTTAATATTATTTTTATTTATGTGCGCAGCAGGATGTGTGCCGCAGGATGTGCACCCCACAGAATTTGCGCCCCACAGGATGTGCAAGCACAGTTTTTTTATTAATTTGATTTAAATATTTTTTTTGTAAAAATGTTTTAATATTATTTTTATTTATGTGCGCAGCAGGATGTGCGCCGCAGGATGTGCGCCCCACATAATTTGCGCCCCACAGGATGTGCAAGCACAGTTTTTTTATTAATTTGATTTAAATATTTTTTTTTGTAAAAATGTTTTAATATTATTTTTATTTATATGCGCAGCAGGATGTGCGCCCAACATAATTTGCGCCCCACAGGATGTGCAAGCACAGTTTTTTTATTAATTTGATTTAAATATATTTTTTTGTAAAAATGTTTTAATATTATTTTTATTCATGTGCACAGCAGGATGTGCGCCCCACATAATTTGCGCCCCACAGGATGTGCAAGCACAGTTTTTTTATTAATTTGATTTAAAAAAAAAAACTTGTAAATTTGTTTCAATATTATTTTTATTTATGTGCGCAGCAGGATGTGCGCCGCAGGATGTGCGCCCCACATAATTTGCGCCTCACAGAATGTGCAAGCACAGTTTTTTTATTAATTTGATTTAAATATTTTTTTTTGTAAAAATGTTTTAATATCATTTGTATTAATGTGCGCAGCTGGATGTGCGCCGCAGGATGTGCGCCCCACAGAATTTGCGCCCCACAGGATGTGCAAGCACAGTTTTTTTATTAATTTGATTTAAAAAAAAATAATTGTAAATTGTTTTTAATATTATTTTTATTTATGTGCGCAGCAGGATGTGCACCGCAGGATGTGCGCCCCACATAATTTGCGCCCCACAGGATGTGCAAGCACAGTTTTTTTATTAATTTGATTTAAATATTTTTTTTGTAAAAATGTTTTAATATAATTTTTATTTGTGTGCACAGCAGGATGTGCGCCGCAGGATGTGCGCCCCACAGAATTTGCGCCCCACAGGATGTGCAAGCACATTTTTTTTATTAATTTGATTTAAAAAAAAAAAATTGTAAATTTTTTTTAATTTCATTTTTATTCATGTGCGCAGCAGGATGTGCGCCGCAGGATGTGCGCCCCACAGAATTTGCGCCCCACAGGATGTGCAAGGACAGTTTTTTTATTAATTTGATTTAAATATTTTTTTTGTAAAAATGTTTTAATATAATTTTTATTTATGTGCGCAGCAGGATGTGCGCCGCAGGATGTGCGCCCCACAGAATTTGCGCCCCACAGAATTTGTGCCCCACAGGATGTGCAAGCACATTTTTTTTATTAATTTGATTTAAAAAAAAAAAATTGTAAATTTGTTTTAATTTTATTTTTATTTATGTGCGCAGCAGGATGTGCGCTGCAGGATGTGCGCCCCACATAATTTGCGCCCCACAGAATGTGCAAGCACAGTTTTTTTATTAATTTGATTTAAATATTTTTTTTGTAAAAATGTTTTAATATTATTTTTATTTATGTGCGCAGCAGGATGTGCGCCGCAGGATGTGCGCCCCACAGAATTTGCGCCCCACAGGATGTGCAAGCACAGTTTTTTTATTAATTTGATTTAAATTTTTTTTATTTTTGTAAAAATGTTTTAATATTATTTTTATTCATGTGCACAGCAGGATGTGCGCCGCATGATGTGCGCCCCACATAATTTGCGCCCCACAGGATGAGCAAGCACAGTTTTTTTATTAATTTGATTTAAAAAAAAAAAATGTAAAAATGTTTTAATATTATTTTTATTTATGTGCGCAGCAGGATGTGTGCCGCAGGATATGCGCCCCACAGAATTTGCGCCCCACAGAATTTGCGCCCCACAGGATGAGCAAGCACAGTTTTTTTATTAATTTGATTTAAAAAAAAAAAATGTAAAAATGTTTTAATATTATTTTTATTTATGTGCGCAGCAGGATGTGTGCCGCAGGATGTGCGCCCCAAAGAATTTGCGCCCCACAGGATGTGCAAACACAGTTTTTTTATT
Source organism: Pleuronectes platessa (assembly GCF_947347685.1). NCBI lineage: Eukaryota > Metazoa > Chordata > Actinopteri > Pleuronectiformes > Pleuronectidae > Pleuronectes > Pleuronectes platessa. Next base: position 1,026,571 of record NC_070629.1, read on the forward strand.
AATTTGATTTAAATATTTATTTTTGTAAAAATGTTTTAATATTATTTTTATTCATGTGCGCAGCAGGATTTGCGCCGCAGGATGTGCGCCCCCAGAATTTGCGCCCCACAGGATGTGCAAGGACAGTTTTTTTATTAATTTGATTTAAATATTTTTTTTGTAAAAATGTTTTAATATAATTTTTATTTATGTGCGCAGCAGGATGTGCGCCGCAGGATGTGCGCCCCACAGAATTTGCTCCCCACAGGATTTGCAAGCACATTTTTTTTATTAATTTGATTTAAAAAAAAAAAATTGTAAATTTTTTTTAATTTCATTTTTATTCACGTGCGCAGCAGGATGTGCGCCGCAGGATGTGCGCCCCACATAATTTGCGCCCCACAGGATGTGCAAGCACAGTTTTTTTATTAATTTGATTTAAATATTTTTTTTGTAAAAATGTTTTAATATTATTTTTATTTATGTGCGCCGCAGGATGTGCGCCCCACAGAATTTGCGCCCCACAGGATGTGCAAAGACAGTTTTTTTATTAATTGAATTTAAATATTTTTTTTGTAAAAATGTTTTAATATTATTTTTATTTATGTGCGCAGCAGGATGTGCGCCCCACAGAATTTGCGCCCCACAGGATGTGCAAGCACAGTTTTTTTATTAATTTGATTTAAAAAAAAATAATTGTAAATTGTTTTTAATATTATTTTTATTTATGTGCGCAGCAGGATGTGCACCGCAGGATGTGCGCCCCACATAATTTGCGCCCCACAGGATGTGCAAGCACAGTTTTTTTATAAATTTGATTTAAATATTTTTTTTGTAAAAATGTTTTAATATTATTTTTATTTATGTGCGCAGCAGGATGTGCGCCGCAGGATGTGCGCCCCACAGAATTTGCAACCCAAAGGATGTGCAAGCACAGTTTTTTTATTAATTTGATTTAAAAAAAAATAATTGTAAATTGTTTTTAATATTATTTTTATTCATGTGCGCAGCAGGATTTGCGCCGCAGGATGTGCGCCCCCAGAATTTGCGCCCCACAGGATGTGCAAGTACAGTTTTTTTATTAATTTGATTTAAATATTTTTTTTGTAAAAATGTTTTAATATAATTTTTATTTATGTGCGCAGCAGGATGTGCGCCGCAGGATGTGCGCCCCACAGAATTTGCGCCCCACAGGATGTGCAAGCACAGTTTTTTTATTAATTTGATTTAAAAAAAAAAAATTGTAAATTGTTTTTAATATTATTTTTATTTATGTGCGCAGCAGGATGTGCGCCGCAGGATGTGCGCCCCACATAATTTGCGCCCCACAGGATGTGCAAGCACAGTTTTTTTATTAGTTATATTTAAATATTTTTTTTTGTAAAAATGTTTTAATATTATTTGTATTAATGTGCGCAGCTGGATGTGCGCCGCAGGATGTGCGCCCCACAGAATTTGCACCCCACAGGATGTGCAAGCACAGTTTGTTTATTAATTTGATTTAAAAAAAAAAAATTGTAAATTGTTTTTAATATTATTTTTATTTATTTGCGCAGCAGGATGTGCGCTGCAGGATGTGCGCCCCACAGAATTTGCACCCCACAGGATGTGCAAGCACAGTTTTTTTATTAATTTGATTTAAATATTTTTTTTTGTAAAAATGTTTTAATATTAATTTTATTTATGTGCGCAGCAGGATGTGCGCCGCAGGATGTGCGCCCCACAGAATTTGCGCCCCACAGGATGTGCAAGCACAGTTTGTTTATTAATTTGATTTAAAAAAAAAAATTGTAAATTTTTTTTAATATCATTTTTATTTATGTGCGCAGCAGGATGTGCGCCGCAGGATGTGCGCCCCACAGAATTTGCGCCCCACAGAATTTGCGCCCCACAGGATGTGCAAGCACAGTTTTTTTATTAATTTGATTTAAATATTTTTTTTGTAAAAATGTTTTAATATTATTTTTATTTATTTGCGCAGCAGGATGTGCGCTGCAGGATGTGCGCCCCACAGAATTTGCGCCCCACAGGATGTGCAAGCACAGTTTTTTTATTAATTTGATTTAAATATTTTTTTTGTAAAAATGTTTTAATATTATTTTTATTTATTTGCGCAGCAGGATGTGCGCTGCAGGATGTGCGCCCCACAGAATTTGCGCCCCACAGGATGTGCAAGCACAGTTTTTTTATTAATTTGATTTAAATATTTTTTTTGTAAAAATGTTTCAATATTATTTTTATTTATATGCGCAGCAGGATGTGTGCCGCAGGATGTGCGCCCCACAGAATTTGCGCCCCACAGGATGTGCAAGCACAGTTTTTTTAATAATTTGATTTAAATATTTTTTTTTGTAAAAATGTTTTAATATTATTTTTATTTATGTGCGCAGCAGGATGTGCGCCGCAGGATGTGCGCCCCACAGAATTTGCGCCCCACAGGATGTGCAAGGACAGTTTTTTTATTAATTTGATTTAAAAAAAAAAAATTGTAATTTGTTTTTAATATTATTTTTATTTATGTGCGCAGCAGGATGTGCGCCCCACAGAATTTGCGCCCCACAGGATGTGCAAGCACAGTTTTTTTATTAATTTGATTTAAATATTTTTTTTGTAAAAATGTTTTAATATTATTTTTATTTATGTGCACAGCAGGATGTGCGCCGCAGGATGTGCGCCCCACATAATTTGCGCCCCACAGGATGTGCAAGCACAGTTTTTTTATTAATTATATTTAAATATTTTTTTTTGTAAAAATGTTTTAATATTATTTGTATTAATGTGCGCAGCTGGATGTGCGCCGCAGGATGTGCGCCCCACAGAATTTGCACCCCACAGGATGTGCAAGCACAGTTTGTTTATTAATTTGATTTAAAAAAAAAAAATTGTAAATTGTTTTTAATATTATTTTTATTTATTTGCGCAGCAGGATGTGCGCTGCAGGATGTGCGCCCCACAGAATTTGCACCCCACAGGATGTGCAAGCACAGTTTTTTTATTAATTTGATTTAAATATTTTTTTTTGTAAAAATGTTTTAATATTAATTTTATTTATGTGCGCAGCAGGATGTGCGCCGCAGGATGTGCGCCCCACAGAATTTGCGCCCCACAGGATGTGCAAGCACAGTTTTTTTACTAATTTGATTTAAATATTTTTTTTTGTAATAATGTTTTATTTTATTTTTATTTATGTGCGCAGCAGGATGTGCGCCGCAGGATGTGCGCCCCACAGAATTTGCGCCCCACATAATTTGCGCCCCACAGGATGTGCAAGCACAGTTTTTTTATTCATTTGATTTAAATATTTTTTTTGTAAAAATGTTTTAATATTATTTTTATTTATGTGCGCAGCAGGATGTGCGCCGCAGGATGTGCGCCCCACAGAATTTGCGCCCCACAGGATGTGCAAGGACAGTTTTTTTATTAATTTGATTTAAAAAAAAAATTGTAAATTGTTTTTAATATTATTTTTATTTATGTGCGCAGCAGGATGTGCGCCGCAGGATGTGCGCCCCACATAATTTGCGCCCCACAGGTATGTGCAAGCAAGGTTTTTTATTAGTTATATTTAAATATTTTTTTTTGTAAAAATGTTTTAATATTATTTTTATTCATGTGCACAGCAGGATGTGCGCCGCAGGATGTGCGCCCCACATAATTTGCGCCCCACAGGATGTGCAAGCAAAGTTTTTTTATTAATTTGATTTAAAAAAAAAAACTTGTAAATTTGTTTCAATATTATTTTTATTTATGTGCGCAGCAGGATGTGCGCCGCAGGATGTGCGCCCCACAGAATTTGCGCCCCACAGGATGTGCAAGCACAGTTTTTTTATTAATTTGATGTATATATTTTTTTTTGTAAAAATGTTTTAACATTATTTTTATTTATATGCGCAGCAGGATGTGCGCCGCAGGATTTGCGCCCCACAGAATTTGCGCCCCACAGAATGTGCAAGCACAGTTTTTTTATTAATTTGATTTTTAAAAAAAAATTGTAATTTGTTTTTAATATTATTTTTATTTATGTGCGCAGCAGGATGTGCGCCGCAGGATGTGCGCCCCACAGAATTTGCACCCCACAGGATGTGCAAGCACAGTTTTTTTATTAATTTGATTTAAAAAAAAAATTGTAATTTGTTTTTAATATTATTTTTATTTATGTGCGCAGCAGGATGTGCGCCGCAGGATGTGCGCCCCACAGGATGTGCAAGCACAGTTTTTTTATTAATTTGATTTAAATATATTTTTTTGTAAAAATGTTTTAATATTATTTTTATTTATGTGCGCAGCAGGATGTGCGCCGCAGGATGTGCGCCCCACATAATTTGCGCCCCACAGGATGTTCAAGCACAGTTTTTTTAATAATTTGATTTAAATATTTTTTTTTGTAAAAATGTTTTAATATTATTTTTATTTATGTGCGCAGCTGGATGTGCGCCGCAGGATGTGCGCCCCACAGAATTTGCGCCCCACAGGATGTGCAAGCACAGTTTTTTTATTTATTTGATTTAAATATATTTTTTTGTAAAAATGTTTTAATATTATTTTTATTCATGTGCACAGCAGGATGTGCGCCGCAGGATGTGCGCCCCACAGAATTTGCGCCCCACAGGATGTGCAAGCACAGTTTTTTTATTAATTTGATTTAAATATTTTTTTTGTAAAAATGTTTTAATATTATTTTTATTTATGTGCACAGCAGGATGTGCGCGGCAGGATGTGCGCCCCACAGAATTTGCGCCCCACAGGATGTGCAAGCACAGTTTTTTTATTAATTTTATTTAAAAAAAAAAATTGTAAATTGTTTTTAATATTATTTTTATTTATGTGCGCAGCAGGATGTGCGCCACAGGATGTGCGCCCCACAGAATTTGCGCCCCACAGGATGTGCAAGCAAAGTTTTTTTATTAATTTGATTTAAATATTTTTTTTTGTAAAAATGTTTTAATATTATTTTTATTCATGTGCGCCCCACAGAATTTGCGCCCCACAGGATGTGCAAGGACAGTTTTTTTATTAATTTGATTTAAAAAAAAAAATTGTAATTTGCTTTTAATATTATTTTTATTTATGTGCGCAGCAGGATGTGCGCCGCAGGATGTGCGCCCCACAGAATTTGCGCCCCACAGGATGTGCAAGCACAGTTTTTTTACTAATTTGATTTAAATATTTTTTTTTGTAATAATGTTTTATTTTATTTTTATTCATGTGCGCAGCAGGATGTGCGCCGCAGGATGTGCGCCCCACAGAATTTGCGCCCCACAGGATGTGCAAGCACAGTTTTTTTACTAATTTGATTTAAATATTTTTTTTTGTAATAATGTTTTATTTTATTTTTATTTATGTGCGCAGCAGGATGTGCGCCGCAGGATGTGCGCCCCACAGAATTTGCGCCCCACATAATTTGCGCCCCACAGGATGTGCAAGCACAGTTTTTTTATTCATTTGATTTAAATATTTTTTTTGTAAAAATGTTTTAATATTATTTTTATTTATGTGCGCAGCAGGATGTGCGCCGCAGGATGTGCGCCCCACAGAATTTGCGCCCCACAGGATGTGCAAGGACAGTTTTTTTATTAATTTGATTTAAAAATAAAAATTGTAATTTGTTTTTAATATTATTTTTATTTATGTGCGCAGCAGGATGTGCGCCGCAGGATGTGCGCCCCACAGAATTTGCGCCCCACATAATTTGCGCCCCACAGGATGTGCAAGCACAGTTTTTTTATTAATTTGATTTAAATATTTTTTTTGTAAAAATGTTTTAATATTATTTTTATTTATGTGCGCAGCAGGATGTGCGCAGCAGGATGTGCGCCGCAGAATGTGCGCCCCTCAGAATTTGCGCCCCACAGGATGTGCAAGGACAGTTTTTTTATTAATTTGATTTAAATATTTTTTTTGTAAAAATGTTTTAATATAATTTGTATTTATGTGCGCAGCAGGATGTGCGCCCCACAGAATTTGCGCCCCACAGGATGTGCAAGCACATTTTTTTTATTAATTTGATTTAAAAAAAAAATTGTAAATTTGTTTTAATTTAATTTTTATTTATTTGCGCAGCAGGATGTGCGCTGCAGGATGTGCGCCCCACATAATTTGCGCCCCATAGGATGTGCAAGCACAGTTTTTTTATTTGATTTAAATATTTTTTTTTGTAAAAATGTTTTAATATTATTTTTATTTATGTGCGCAGCAGGAGTTGCGCCGCAGGATGTGCGCCCCACAGAATTTGCGCCACACAGGATGTGCAAGGACAGTTTTTTTATTAATTTGATTTAAATATTTTTTTTTGTAAAAATGTTTTAATATTATTTTTATTTATGTGCGCAGCTGGATGTGCGCCGCAGGATGTGCGCCCCACAGAATTTGCGCCCCACAGAATTTGTGCCCCACAGGATGTGCAAGCACAGTTTTTTTATTAATTTGATTTAAAAAAAAAAAATGTAAAAATGTTTTAATATTATTTTTATTTATGTGCGCAGCAGGATGTGTGCCGCAGGATGTGCGCCCCACAGAATTTGCGCCCCACAGGATGTGCAAGCACAGTTTTTTTATTACTTTGATTTAAATATTTTTTTTGTAAAAATGTTTTAATATTATTTTTATTCATGTGCGCAGCAGGATTTGCGCCGCAGGATGTGCGCCCCACAGAATTTGCGCCCCACAGGATGTGCAAGCACAGTTTTTTTATTAATTTGATTTAAATATTTTTTTTTGTAAAAATGTTTTAATATTATTTTTATTTATGTGCGCAGCAGGATGTGCGCCGCAGGATGTGCGCCCCACAGAATTTGCGCCCCACAGGATGTGCAAGGACAGTTTTTTTATTAATTTGATTTAAATATTTTTTTTGTAAAAATGTTTTAATATAATTTTTATTTATGTGCGCAGCAGGATGTGCGCCGCAGGATGTGCGCCCCACAGAATTTGCTCCCCACAGGATTTGCAAGCACATTTTTTTTATTAATTTGATTTAAAAAAAAAAAATTGTAAATTTTTTTTAATTTCATTTTTATTCATGTGCGCAGCAGGATGTGCGCCGCAGGATGTGCGCCCCACATAATTTGCGCCCCACAGGATGTGCAAGCACAGTTTTTTTATTAATTTGATTTAAATATTTTTTTTGTAAAAATGTTTTAATATTATTTTTATTTATGTGCGCCGCAGGATGTGCGCCCCACAGAATTTGCGCCCCACAGGATGTGCAAAGACAGTTTTTTTATTAATTGAATTTAAATATTTTTTTTGTAAAAATGTTTTAATATTATTTTTATTTATGTGCGCAGCAGGATGTGCGCCCCACAGAATTTGCGCCCCACAGGATGTGCAAGCACAGTTTTTTTATTAATTTGATTTAAAAAAAAATAATTGTAAATTGTTTTTAATATTATTTTTATTTATGTGCGCAGCAGGATGTGCACCGCAGGATGTGCGCCCCACATAATTTGCGCCCCACAGGATGTGCAAGCACAGTTTTTTTATAAATTTGATTTAAATATTTTTTTTGTAAAAATGTTTTAATATTATTTTTATTTATGTGCGCAGCAGGATGTGCGCCGCAGGATGTGCGCCCCACAGAATTTGCAACCCAAAGGATGTGCAAGCACAGTTTTTTTATTAATTTGATTTAAAAAAAAATAATTGTAAATTGTTTTTAATATTATTTTTATTCATGTGCGCAGCAGGATTTGCGCCGCAGGATGTGCGCCCCCAGAATTTGCGCCCCACAGGATGTGCAAGTACAGTTTTTTTATTAATTTGATTTAAATATTTTTTTTGTAAAAATGTTTTAATATAATTTTTATTTATGTGCGCAGCAGGATGTGCGCCGCAGGATGTGCGCCCCACAGAATTTGCGCCCCACAGGATGTGCAAGCACAGTTTTTTTATTAATTTGATTTAAAAAAAAAAAATTGTAAATTGTTTTTAATATTATTTTTATTTATGTGCGCAGCAGGATGTGCGCCGCAGGATGTGCGCCCCACATAATTTGCGCCCCACAGGATGTGCAAGCACAGTTTTTTTATTAGTTATATTTAAATATTTTTTTTTGTAAAAATGTTTTAATATTATTTGTATTAATGTGCGCAGCTGGATGTGCGCCGCAGGATGTGCGCCCCACAGAATTTGCACCCCACAGGATGTGCAAGCACAGTTTGTTTATTAATTTGATTTAAAAAAAAAAAATTGTAAATTGTTTTTAATATTATTTTTATTTATTTGCGCAGCAGGATGTGCGCTGCAGGATGTGCGCCCCACAGAATTTGCACCCCACAGGATGTGCAAGCACAGTTTTTTTATTAATTTGATTTAAATATTTTTTTTTGTAAAAATGTTTTAATATTAATTTTATTTATGTGCGCAGCAGGATGTGCGCCGCAGGATGTGCGCCCCACAGAATTTGCGCCCCACAGGATGTGCAAGCACAGTTTGTTTATTAATTTGATTTAAAAAAAAAAATTGTAAATTTTTTTTAATATCATTTTTATTTATGTGCGCAGCAGGATGTGCGCCGCAGGATGTGCGCCCCACAGAATTTGCGCCCCACAGAATTTGCGCCCCACAGGATGTGCAAGCACAGTTTTTTTATTAATTTGATTTAAATATTTTTTTTGTAAAAATGTTTTAATATTATTTTTATTTATTTGCGCAGCAGGATGTGCGCTGCAGGATGTGCGCCCCACAGAATTTGCGCCCCACAGGATGTGCAAGCACAGTTTTTTTATTAATTTGATTTAAATATTTTTTTTGTAAAAATGTTTTAATATTATTTTTATTTATTTGCGCAGCAGGATGTGCGCTGCAGGATGTGCGCCCCACAGAATTTGCGCCCCACAGGATGTGCAAGCACAGTTTTTTTATTAATTTGATTTAAATATTTTTTTTGTAAAAATGTTTCAATATTATTTTTATTTATATGCGCAGCAGGATGTGTGCCGCAGGATGTGCGCCCCACAGAATTTGCGCCCCACAGGATGTGCAAGCACAGTTTTTTTAATAATTTGATTTAAATATTTTTTTTTGTAAAAATGTTTTAATATTATTTTTATTTATGTGCGCAGCAGGATGTGCGCCGCAGGATGTGCGCCCCACAGAATTTGCGCCCCACAGGATGTGCAAGGACAGTTTTTTTATTAATTTGATTTAAAAAAAAAAAATTGTAATTTGTTTTTAATATTATTTTTATTTATGTGCGCAGCAGGATGTGCGCCCCACAGAATTTGCGCCCCACAGGATGTGCAAGCACAGTTTTTTTATTAATTTGATTTAAATATTTTTTTTGTAAAAATGTTTTAATATTATTTTTATTTATGTGCACAGCAGGATGTGCGCCGCAGGATGTGCGCCCCACATAATTTGCGCCCCACAGGATGTGCAAGCACAGTTTTTTTATTAATTATATTTAAATATTTTTTTTTGTAAAAATGTTTTAATATTATTTGTATTAATGTGCGCAGCTGGATGTGCGCCGCAGGATGTGCGCCCCACAGAATTTGCACCCCACAGGATGTGCAAGCACAGTTTGTTTATTAATTTGATTTAAAAAAAAAAAATTGTAAATTGTTTTTAATATTATTTTTATTTATTTGCGCAGCAGGATGTGCGCTGCAGGATGTGCGCCCCACAGAATTTGCACCCCACAGGATGTGCAAGCACAGTTTTTTTATTAATTTGATTTAAATATTTTTTTTTGTAAAAATGTTTTAATATTAATTTTATTTATGTGCGCAGCAGGATGTGCGCCGCAGGATGTGCGCCCCACAGAATTTGCGCCCCACAGGATGTGCAAGCACAGTTTGTTTATTAATTTGATTTAAAAAAAAAAATTGTAAATTGTTTTTAATATTATTTTTATTTATGTGCGCAGCAGGATGTGCGCCCCACAGAATTTGCGCCCCACAGAATGTGCAAGCACAGTTTTTTTATTAATTTGATTTAAATATTTTTTTTTGTAAAAATGTTTTAATATTATTTTTATTTATGGGCGCAGCAGGATGTCTGCCGCAGGATGTGCGCCCCACAGAATTTGCACCCCACAGGATGTGCAAGCACAGTTTTTTTATTAATTTGATTTAAAAATTTTTTTTTGTAAAAATGTTTTAATATTAATTTTATTTATGTGCGCAGCAGGATGTGCGCCGCAGGATGTGCGCCCCACAGAATTTGCGCCCCACAGGATGTGCAAGCACAGTTTTTTTATTAATTTGATTTAAAAAAAAAAATTGTAATATGTTTTTAATATTATTTTTATTTATGTGCGCAGCAGGATGTGCGCCGCAGGATGTGCGCCCCACAGAATTTGCGCCCCACAGGATGTGCAAGCACAGTTTTTTTATTAATTTGATTTAAAAAAAAAAAATTGTAATTTGTTTTTAATATTATTTTTATTTATGTGCGCAGCAGGATGTGCGCCGCAGGATGTGCGCCCCACAGAATTTGCGCCCCACAGGATGTGCAAGCACAGTTTTTTTACTAATTTGATTTAAATATTTTTTTTTGTAATAATGTTTTATTTTATTTTTATTTATGTGCGCAGCAGGATGTGCGCCGCAGGATGTGCGCCCCACAGAATTTGCGCCCCACAGGATGTGCAAGCACAGTTTTTTTACTAATTTGATTTAAATATTTTTTTTTGTAATAATGTTTTATTTTATTTTTATTTATGTGCGCAGCAGGATGTGCGCCGCAGGATGTGCGCCCCACAGAATTTGCGCCCCACAGGATGTGCAAGCACAGTTTTTTTACTAATTTGATTTAAATATTTTTTTTTGTAATAATGTTTTATTTTATTTTTATTTATGTGCGCAGCAGGATGTGCGCCGCAGGATGTGCGCCCCACAGAATTTGCGCCCCACATAATTTGCGCCCCACAGGATGTGCAAGCACAGTTTTTTTATTCATTTGATTTAAATATTTTTTTTGTAAAAATGTTTTAATATTATTTTTATTTATGTGCGCAGCAGGATGTGCGCCGCAGGATGTGCGCCCCACAGAATTTGCGCCCCACAGGATGTGCAAGGACAGTTTTTTTATTAATTTGATTTAAAAAAAAAATTGTAAATTGTTTTTAATATTATTTTTATTTATGTGCGCAGCAGGATGTGCGCCGCAGGATGTGCGCCCCACATAATTTGCGCCCCACAGGTATGTGCAAGCAAGGTTTTTTATTAGTTATATTTAAATATTTTTTTTTGTAAAAATGTTTTAATATTATTTTTATTCATGTGCACAGCAGGATGTGCGCCGCAGGATGTGCGCCCCACATAATTTGCGCCCCACAGGATGTGCAAGCAAAGTTTTTTTATTAATTTGATTTAAAAAAAAAAACTTGTAAATTTGTTTCAATATTATTTTTATTTATGTGCGCAGCAGGATGTGCGCCCCACAGAATTTGCGCCCCACAGGATGTGCAAGCACAGTTTTTTTATTAATTTGATTTTAAAAAAAAAATTGTAATTTGTTTTTAATATTATTTTTATTTATGTGCGCAGCAGGATGTGCGCCGAAAGATGTGCGCCCCACAGAATTTGCGCCCCACAGGATGTGCAAGGACAGTTTTTTTATTAATTTGATTTAAAAAAAAAAAATTGTAATTTGTTTTTAATATTATTTTTATTTATGTGCGCAGCAGGATGTGCGCCGCAGGATGTGCGCCCCACAGAATTGGCGCCCCACAGGATGTGCAAGGACAGTTTTTTTATTAATTTGATTTAAAAAAAAAAAATTGTAATTTGTTTTTAATATTATTTTTATTTATGTGCGCAGCAGGATGTGCGCCGCAGGATGTGCGCCACACAGAATTTGCGCCCCACAGGATGTGCAAGCACAGTTTTTTTATTAGTTATATTTAAATATTTTTTTTTGTAAAAATGTTTTAATATTATTTTTATTTATGTGCGCAGCAGGATGTGCGCCGCAGGATTTGCGCCCCACAGAATTTGCGTCCCACAGGATGTGCAAGCACAGTTTTTTTATTAATTTGATTTAAAAAAAAAATTGTAATTTGTTTTTAATATTATTTTTATTTATGTGCGCAGCAGGATGTGCGCCCCACGGAATTTGCGCCCCACAGGATGTGCAAGCACAGTTTTTTTATTAATTTGATTTAAATATTTTTTTTTGTAAAAATGTTTTAATATTATTTGTATTAATGTGCGCAGCTGGATGTGCGCCGCAGGATGTGCGCCCCACAGAATTTGCACCCCACAGGATGTGCAAGCACAGTTTGTTTATTAATTTGATTTAAAAAAAAAAAATTGTAAATTGTTTTTAATATTATTTTTATTTATTTGCGCAGCAGGATGTGCGCTGCAGGATGTGCGCCCCACAGAATTTGCACCCCACAGGATGTGCAAGCACAGTTTTTTTATTAATTTGATTTAAATATTTTTTTTTGTAAAAATGTTTTAATATTAATTTTATTTATGTGCGCAGCAGGATGTGCGCCGCAGGATGTGCGCCCCACAGAATTTGCGCCCCACAGGATGTGCAAGCACAGTTTGTTTATTAATTTGATTTAAAAAAAAAAATTGTAAATTGTTTTTAATATTATTTTTATTTATGTGCGCAGCAGGATGTGCGCCCCACAGAATTTGCGCCCCACAGAATGTGCAAGCACAGTTTTTTTATTAATTTGATTTAAATATTTTTTTTTGTAAAAATGTTTTAATATTATTTTTATTTATGGGCGCAGCAGGATGTCTGCCGCAGGATGTGCGCCCCACAGAATTTGCACCCCACAGGATGTGCAAGCACAGTTTTTTTATTAATTTGATTTAAAAATTTTTTTTTGTAAAAATGTTTTAATATTAATTTTATTTATGTGCGCAGCAGGATGTGCGCCGCAGGATGTGCGCCCCACAGAATTTGCGCCCCACAGGATGTGCAAGCACAGTTTTTTTATTAATTTGATTTAAAAAAAAAAATTGTAATATGTTTTTAATATTATTTTTATTTATGTGCGCAGCAGGATGTGCGCCGCAGGATGTGCGCCCCACAGAATTTGCGCCCCACAGGATGTGCAAGCACAGTTTTTTTATTAATTTGATTTAAAAAAAAAAAATTGTAATTTGTTTTTAATATTATTTTTATTTATGTGCGCAGCAGGATGTGCGCCGCAGGATGTGCGCCCCACAGAATTTGCGCCCCACAGGATGTGCAAGCCCAGTTTTTTTACTAATTTGATTTAAATATTTTTTTTTGTAATAATGTTTTATTTTATTTTTATTTATGTGCGCAGCAGGATGTGCGCCGCAGGATGTGCGCCCCACAGAATTTGCGCCCCACAGGATGTGCAAGCACAGTTTTTTTACTAATTTGATTTAAATATTTTTTTTTGTAATAATGTTTTATTTTATTTTTATTTATGTGCGCAGCAGGATGTGCGCCGCAGGATGTGCGCCCCACAGAATTTGCGCCCCACATAATTTGCGCCCCACAGGATGTGCAAGCACAGTTTTTTTATTCATTTGATTTAAATATTTTTTTTGTAAAAATGTTTTAATATTATTTTTATTTATGTGCGCAGCAGGATGTGCGCCGCAGGATGTGCGCCCCACAGAATTTGCACCCCACAGGATGTGCAAGGACAGTTTTTTTATTAATTTGATTTAAAAAAAAAATTGTAAATTGTTTTTAATATTATTTTTATTTATGTGCGCAGCAGGATGTGCGCCGCAGGATGTGCGCCCCACATAATTTGCGCCCCACAGGTATGTGCAAGCAAGGTTTTTTATTAGTTATATTTAAATATTTTTTTTTGTAAAAATGTTTTAATATTATTTTTATTCATGTGCACAGCAGGATGTGCGCCGCAGGATGTGCGCCCCACATAATTTGCGCCCCACAGGATGTGCAAGCAAAGTTTTTTTATTAATTTGATTTAAAAAAAAAAACTTGTAAATTTGTTTCAATATTATTTTTATTTATGTGCGCAGCAGGATGTGCGCCGCAGGATGTGCGCCCCACAGAATTTGCGCCCCACAGGATGTGCAAGCACAGTTTTTTTATTAATTTGATGTATATATTTTTTTTTGTAAAAATGTTTTAACATTATTTTTATTTATATGCGCAGCAGGATGTGCGCCGCAGGATTTGCGCCCCACAGAATTTGCGCCCCACAGAATGTGCAAGCACAGTTTTTTTATTAATTTGATTTTTAAAAAAAAATTGTAATTTGTTTTTAATATTATTTTTATTTATGTGCGCAGCAGGATGTGCGCCGCAGGATGTGCGCCCCACAGAATTTGCACCCCACAGGATGTGCAAGCACAGTTTTTTTATTAATTTGATTTAAAAAAAAAATTGTAATTTGTTTTTAATATTATTTTTATTTATGTGCGCAGCAGGATGTGCGCCGCAGGATGTGCGCCCCACAGGATGTGCAAGCACAGTTTTTTTATTAATTTGATTTAAATATATTTTTTTGTAAAAATGTTTTAATATTATTTTTATTTATGTGCGCAGCAGGATGTGCGCCGCATGATGTGCGCCCCACATAATTTGCGCCCCACAGGATGTTCAAGCACAGTTTTTTTAATAATTTGATTTAAATATTTTTTTTTGTAAAAATGTTTTAATATTATTTTTATTTATGTGCGCAGCTGGATGTGCGCCGCAGGATGTGCGCCCCACAGAATTTGCGCCCCACAGGATGTGCAAGCACAGTTTTTTTATTTATTTGATTTAAATATATTTTTTTGTAAAAATGTTTTAATATTATTTTTATTCATGTGCACAGCAGGATGTGCGCCGCAGGATGTGCGCCCCACAGAATTTGCGCCCCACAGGATGTGCAAGCACAGTTTTTTTATTAATTTGATTTAAATATTTTTTTTGTAAAAATGTTTTAATATTATTTTTATTTATGTGCACAGCAGGATGTGCGCGGCAGGATGTGCGCCCCACAGAATTTGCGCCCCACAGGATGTGCAAGCACAGTTTTTTTATTAATTTTATTTAAAAAAAAAAATTGTAAATTGTTTTTAATATTATTTTTATTTATGTGCGCAGCAGGATGTGCGCCACAGGATGTGCGCCCCACAGAATTTGCGCCCCACAGGATGTGCAAGCAAAGTTTTTTTATTAATTTGATTTAAATATTTTTTTTTGTAAAAATGTTTTAATATTATTTTTATTCATGTGCGCCCCACAGAATTTGCGCCCCACAGGATGTGCAAGGACAGTTTTTTTATTAATTTGATTTAAAAAAAAAAATTGTAATTTGCTTTTAATATTATTTTTATTTATGTGCGCAGCAGGATGTGCGCCGCAGGATGTGCGCCCCACAGAATTTGCGCCCCACAGGATGTGCAAGCACAGTTTTTTTACTAATTTGATTTAAATATTTTTTTTTGTAATAATGTTTTATTTTATTTTTATTCATGTGCGCAGCAGGATGTGCGCCGCAGGATGTGCGCCCCACAGAATTTGCGCCCCACAGGATGTGCAAGCACAGTTTTTTTACTAATTTGATTTAAATATTTTTTTTTGTAATAATGTTTTATTTTATTTTTATTTATGTGCGCAGCAGGATGTGCGCCGCAGGATGTGCGCCCCACAGAATTTGCGCCCCACATAATTTGCGCCCCACAGGATGTGCAAGCACAGTTTTTTTATTCATTTGATTTAAATATTTTTTTTGTAAAAATGTTTTAATATTATTTTTATTTATGTGCGCAGCAGGATGTGCGCCGCAGGATGTGCGCCCCACAGAATTTGCGCCCCACAGGATGTGCAAGGACAGTTTTTTTATTAATTTGATTTAAAAATAAAAATTGTAATTTGTTTTTAATATTATTTTTATTTATGTGCGCAGCAGGATGTGCGCCGCAGGATGTGCGCCCCACAGAATTTGCGCCCCACATAATTTGCGCCCCACAGGATGTGCAAGCACAGTTTTTTTATTAATTTGATTTAAATATTTTTTTTGTAAAAATGTTTTAATATTATTTTTATTTATGTGCGCAGCAGGATGTGCGCAGCAGGATGTGCGCCGCAGAATGTGCGCCCCTCAGAATTTGCGCCCCACAGGATGTGCAAGGACAGTTTTTTTATTAATTTGATTTAAATATTTTTTTTGTAAAAATGTTTTAATATAATTTGTATTTATGTGCGCAGCAGGATGTGCGCCCCACAGAATTTGCGCCCCACAGGATGTGCAAGCACATTTTTTTTATTAATTTGATTTAAAAAAAAAATTGTAAATTTGTTTTAATTTAATTTTTATTTATTTGCGCAGCAGGATGTGCGCTGCAGGATGTGCGCCCCACATAATTTGCGCCCCATAGGATGTGCAAGCACAGTTTTTTTATTTGATTTAAATATTTTTTTTTGTAAAAATGTTTTAATATTATTTTTATTTATGTGCGCAGCAGGAGTTGCGCCGCAGGATGTGCGCCCCACAGAATTTGCGCCACACAGGATGTGCAAGGACAGTTTTTTTATTAATTTGATTTAAATATTTTTTTTTGTAAAAATGTTTTAATATTATTTTTATTTATGTGCGCAGCTGGATGTGCGCCGCAGGATGTGCGCCCCACAGAATTTGCGCCCCACAGAATTTGTGCCCCACAGGATGTGCAAGCACAGTTTTTTTATTAATTTGATTTAAAAAAAAAAAATGTAAAAATGTTTTAATATTATTTTTATTTATGTGCGCAGCAGGATGTGTGCCGCAGGATGTGCGCCCCACAGAATTTGCGCCCCACAGGATGTGCAAGCACAGTTTTTTTATTACTTTGATTTAAATATTTTTTTTGTAAAAATGTTTTAATATTATTTTTATTCATGTGCGCAGCAGGATTTGCGCCGCAGGATGTTCGCCCCACAGAATTTGCGCCCCACAGGATGTGCAAGCACAGTTTTTTTATTAATTTGATTTAAATATTTTTTTTTGTAAAAATGTTTTAATATTATTTTTATTTATGTGCGCAGCAGGATGTGCGCCGCAGGATGTGCGCCCCACAGAATTTGCGCCCCACAGGATGTGCAAGCACAGTTTTTTTATTACTTTGATTTAAATATTTTTTTTGTAAAAATGTTTTAATATTATTTTTATTCATGTGCGCAGCAGGATTTGCGCCGCAGGATGTTCGCCCCACAGAATTTGCGCCCCACAGGATGTGCAAGCACAGTTTTTTTATTAATTTGATTTAAATATTTTTTTTTGTAAAAATGTTTTAATATTATTTTTATTTATGTGCGCAGCAGGATGTGCGCCGCAGGATGTGCGCCCCACAGAATTTGCGCCACACAGGATGTGCAAGGACAGTTTTTTTATTAATTTGATTTAAAAAAAAAAATTGTAATTTGTTTTTAATATTATTTTTATTTATGTGCGCAGCAGGATGTGCGCCCCACAGACTTTGCGCCCCACAGAATTTGCGCCCCACAGGATGTGCAAGCACAGTTTTTTTATTAATTTGATTTAAATATTTTTTTTTGTAAAAATGTTTTAATATTATTTGTATTAATGTGCGCAGCTGGATGTGCGCCGCAGGATGTGCGCCCCACAGAATTTGCGCCCCACAGGATGTGCAAGCACAGTTTTTTTATTAATTTGATTTAAATATTTTTTTTTGTAAAAATGTTTTAATATTATTTGTATTAATGTGCGCAGCTGGATGTGCGCCGCAGGATGTGCGCCCCACAGAATTTGCGCCCCACAGGATGTGCAAGCACAGTTTTTTTATTAATTTGATTTAAATATTTTTTTTTGTAAAAATGTTTTAATATTATTTTTATTTATGTGCGCAGCAGGATGTGCGCCGCAGGATGTGCGCCCCACATTATTTGCGCCCCACAGGATGTGCAAGCACAGTTTTTTTATTAATTTGATTTAAATATTTTTTTTTTGTAAAAATGTTTTAATATTATTATTGTTAATGTGCGCAGCTGGATGTGCGCCGCATGATGTGCGCCCCACATACTTTGCGCCCCACAGGATGAGCAAGCACAGTTTTTTTATTAATTGTTTTAAATATTTTTTTTTGTAAAGATGTTTTAATATTATTTTTATCTATGTGCGCAGCAGGATGTGCGCCGCAGTCTGTGCGCCCCACAGAATTTGCGCCCCACAGGATGTGCAAGCACAGTTTTTGTATTAATTTGATTTAAATATTTTTTTTTTGTAAAAATGTTTTAATATTATTTTTATTCATGTGCGCAGCAGGATGTGCGCAGCAGGATTTGCGCCGCAGGATGTGCTTCCCACAGAATTTGCGCCCCACAGGAAGTGCAAGCACATTTTTTTATTAATTTGATTTAAATATTTTTTTTTTGTAATAATGTTTTAATATTATTTTTATTCATGTGCGCAGCAGGAT
Organism: Pleuronectes platessa; assembly: GCF_947347685.1. NCBI lineage: Eukaryota > Metazoa > Chordata > Actinopteri > Pleuronectiformes > Pleuronectidae > Pleuronectes > Pleuronectes platessa. The sequence goes on from NC_070629.1 coordinate 1,044,876, forward strand.
GTGCGCTGCAGGATGTGCGCCCCACAGAATTTGCGCCCCACAGGATGTGCAAGCACAGTTTTTTTATTAATTTGATTTAAAAAAAAAAATTGTAATTTGTTTTTAATATTATTTTTATTTATTTGCCTAGCAGGATGTGCGCCGCAGGATGTGCGCCCCACAGAATTTGCACCCCACAGGATGTGCAAGCACAGTTTTTTTATTAATTTGATTTAAATATTTTTTTTTGTAAAAATGTTTTAATATTATTTTTATTCATGTGCGCAGCAGGATTTGTGCCGCAGGATATGCGCCCCACAGGATGTGCAAGCACAGTTTTTTTATTAATTTGATTTAAATATTTTTTTTTGTAAAAATGTTTTAATATTATTTTTATTCATGTGCGCCCCACAGAATTTGCGCCCCACAGGATGTGCAAGAACAGTTTTTTTATTAATTTGATTAAAAAAAAAAAAAATTGTAAATTTGTTTTAATATTATTTTTATTAATGTGCGCAGCTGGATGTGCGCAGCAGGATGTGCGCCCCACAGAATTTGCGCCCCACAGGATGTGCAAGCACAGTTTTTTTATTAATTTGATTTAAAAAAAAAAAACATGTAAATTTGTTTCAATATTATTTTTATTTATGTGCGCAGCAGGATGTGCGCCGCAGGATGTGTGCCCCACAGAATTTGCGCCCCACAGGATTTGCAAGCACAGTTTTTTTATTAATTTGATTTAAAAAAAAAAATTGTAATTTGTTTTTAATATTATTTTTATTTATGTGCGCCGCAGGATGTGCGCTGCAGGATCTGCGCCCCACAGGATGTGCAAGCACAGTTTTTTATTAAATTGATTTAAATATTTTTTTTTGTAAAAAAGTTTTAATATTATTTTTACTTATGTGCGCAGCAGGATGTGCGCCGTATGATGTGCGCCCCACAGAATTTGCGCCCCACAGGATGTACAAGCACAGTTTTTTTATTAATTTGATTTAAAAAAAAATAATTGTAAATTGTTTTTAATATTATTTTTATTTATGTGCGCAGCAGGATGTGCGCCGCATGATGTGCGCCCCACATAATTTGTGCCCTACAGGATGTGCAAGCATAGTTTTTTTATTAATTTGATTTAAATATTTTTTTTTGTAAAAATGTTTTAATATTATTTTCATTTATGTGCGCAGCAGGATGTGCGCCGCAGGATGTGCGCCCCACAGAATTTGCGCCCCACAGGATGTGCAAGCACAGTTTTTTTATTAATTTGATTTAAATATATTTTTTTGTAAAAATGTTTTAATATTTTTTTTATTCATGTGCGCTGCAGGATGTGCGCCCCACAGAATTTGCGCCCCACAGGATGTGCAAGAACAGTTTTTTTATTAATTTGATTTAAATATTTTTTTTTGTAAAAATCTTTTAATGTTATTTTTATTTATATGCGCAGCAGGATGTGCGCCGCAGGATGTGCGCCGCACAGAAGTTGCTTCCCACAGGATGTGCAAGGACAGTTTTTTTATTAATTTGATTTAAAAAAAAATAATTGTAAATTGTTTTTAATATTATTTTTATTAATTTGCCCAGATGGATGTGCGCCCCACAGAATTTGCGCCCCACAGGAGTGCAAGCACAGTTTTTTTATTAATTTGATTTAAAAAAAAAAAATTGTAAATTGTTTTTAATATTATTTTTATTTATGTGCGCAGCAGGATGTGCGCCGCAGGATGTGCAACCCACAGAATTTGCGCCCCACAGGATGTGCAAGCACAGTTTTTTTATTAATTTGATTTAAACATTTTTTTTGTAATTTGTTTTTAATATTATTTTTATTCATGTGCGCAGCAGGATTTGCTCCGCAGGATGTGCGCCCCACAGAATTTTCGCCCCACAGGATGTGCAAGCACAGTTTTTTTATTAATTTGATTTAAATATTTTTTTCTGTAAAAATGTTTTAATATTATTTTTATTCATGTGGGCAGCAGGAAGTGCGCCGCAGGATGTGCAAGCACAGTTTTTTTATTAATTTGATTTTAAAAAAAAAACTTGTAAATTTGTTTCAATATTATTTTTATTTATGTGCTTAGCAGGATGTGCGCCGCAGGATGTGCGCCCCACAGGAAGTGCAAGCACATTTTTTTATTAATTTGATTTAAATATTTTTTTTTTGTAATAATGTTTTAATATTATTTTTATTCATGTGCGCAGCAGGATGTGCGCTGCAGGATGTGCGCCCCACAGAATTTGCGCCCCACAGGATGTGCAAGCACATTTTTTTTATTAATTTGATTTAAAAAATGAAAATTGTAAAAAAAAAATTATTTTATTTTTATTAATTTGCGCAGCTGGATGTGCGCTGAAGGATGTGCGCCCCACATAATTTGCGCCCCATAGGATGTGCAAGCACAGTTTTTTTATTAATTTGATTTAAATATTTTTTTTTGTAAAAATGTTTTAAAATTATTTGTATTAATGTGCGCAGCTGGATGTGCGCCGCAGGATGTGCGCCCCACATGATGTGCAAGGACAGTTTTTTTATTAATTTGATTTAAAAAAAAACATTGTAGTTTGTTTTTAATATTATTTTTACTTATGTGCGCAGCAGGATGTGTGCTGCAGGATGTGCGCCCCACAGAATTTGTCCCCCACAGGATGTGCAAGCACAGTTTTTTTATTAATTTGATTTAAAAAAAATTTTTTGTAAAAATGTTTTAATATTATTTTCATTTATTTGCGCAGCAGGATGTGCGCCGCAGGATGTGCGCCCCACAGGATGTGCAAGCACAGTTTTTTTATTAATTTGATTTAAAAAAAAAAAAATTGTAATTTGTTTTTAATATTATTTTTATTTATGTGCACAGCAGGATGTGCGCCGCAGAATGTGCGCCCCACAGGATGTGCAAGGACAGTTTTTTTATTAATTTGATTTAAAAAAAAGAAAATTGTAATTTGTTTTTAATATTATTTTTATTTATGTGCGCAGCAGGATGTGCGCTGCAGGATGTGCACCCCTGAGGAATTTGCGCCCCACAGGATGTTCAAGCACAGTTTTTTTATTAATTTGATTTAAATATTTTTTTTGTAAAAATGTTTTAATATTTTTTTTAGTCATGTGCGCAGCAGGATGTGCGCTGCAGGATTTGCGCCCCACATAATTTGCGCCCCACAGGAGGTACAAGCACAGTTTTTTTATTAATTTGATTTAAAAAAAAATAATTGTAAATTGTTTTTAATATTATTTTTATTAATGTGCGCAGCAGGATGTGTGCTGCAGGATGTGCGCCCCACAGAATTTGCGACCCACAGGATGTGCAAGCACAGTTTTTTTATTAATTTAATTTAAATATTTTTTTTGTAAAAATGTTTTAATATCATTTTCATTTATGTGCGCAGCAGGATGTGCGCTGCAGGATGTGCGCCCCACATAATTTGCGCCCCACAGGATGTGCAAGCACAGTTTTTTTATTAATTTGATTTAAAAAAAGAAAATTGTAAAAAAAATTTAATATTATTTTTATTAATTTGCCCAGCTGGATGTGCGCTGAAGGATGTGCGCCCCACAGAATTTGCGCCCCACAGGATGTGCAAGCACATTTTTTTTATTAATTTGATTTAAAAAACAAAAATTGTAAATTTTTTTCAATTTTATTTTTATTCATTTGCGCAGCAGGATGTGCGCTGCAGGATGTGCGCCCCACATAATTTGCGCCCCACAGGATGTGCAAGCACATTTTTTTTATTAATTTGATTTAAAAAACAAAAATTGTAAATTTTTTTTAATTTTATTTTTATTCATTTGCGCAGCGGGATGTGCGCTGCAGGATGTGCACCCCACAGAATTTGCGCCCCACAGGATGTTCAAGCACAGTTTTTTTATTAATTTGATTTAAATATTTTTTTTTTGTAAAAATGTTTTAATATTATTTTCATTTATTTGCGCAGCAGGATGTGCGCCGCAGGATATGCGCCCCACAGGATGTGCAAGGACAGTTTTTTTATTAATTGGATTTAAAAAAAAGAAAATTGTAATTTGTTTTTAATATTATTTTTATTTATGTGTGCAGCAGGATGTGCGCTGCAGGATATGCGCCCCACAGAATTTGCGACCCACAGGATGTGCAAGCACAGTTTTTTTATTAATTTAATTTAAATATTTTTTTTGTAAAAATGTTTTAATATCATTTTCATTTATGTGCGCAGCAGGATGTGCGCTGCAGGATGTGCGCCCCACATAATTTGCGCCCCACAGGATGTGCAAGCACAGTTTTTTTATTAATTTGATTTAAAAAAAAAAATTGTAATTTGTTTTTAATATTATTTTTATTTATGTGCGCAGCAGGATGTGTGCCGCAGGATGTGCGCCCCACAGAATTTGCGCCCCACAGGATGTGCAAGCACAGTTTTTTTATTAATTTGATTTAAATATTTTTTTTTGTAAAAATGTTTTAATATTATTTTCATTTATTTGCGCAGCAGGATGTGCGCCGCAGGATGTGCGCCCCACAGGATGTGCAAGCAGTTTTTTTATTAATTTGATTTAAAAAAAAAAAAATTGTAATTTGTTTTTAATATTATTTTTATTTATGTGCACAGCAGGATGTGCGCCGCAGAATGTGCGCCCCACAGGATGTGCAAGGACAGTTTTTTTATTAATTTGATTTAAAAAAAAGAAAATTGTAATTTGTTTTTAATATTATTTTTATTTATGTGCGCAGCAGGATGTGCGCTGCAGGATGTGCGCCCCACAGAATTTGCGACCCACAGGATGTGCAAGCACAGTTTTTTTATTAATTTAATTTAAATATTTTTTTTGTAAAAATGTTTTAATATCATTTTCATTTATGTGCGCAGCAGGATGTGCGCTGCAGGATGTGCGCCCCACATAATTTGCGCCCCACAGGATGTGCAAGCACAGTTTTTTTATTAATTTGATTTAAAAAAAGAAAATTGTAAATTTTTTTTAATTTTATTTTTATTCATTTGCGCAGCGGGATGTGCGCTGCAGGATGTGCGCCCCACAGGATGTGCAAGCAAGGTTTTTTATTAGTTATATTTAAATATTTTTTTTTGTAAAAATGTTTTAATATTATTTTTATTTATGTGCGCAGCAGGATGTGCGCCGCAGGATGTGCGCCCCACAGGATGTGCAAGGACAGTTTTTTTATTAATTTGATTTAAAAAAAAAAAATTGTAATTTGTTTTAATATTATTTTTATTTATTTGCGCAGCAGGATGTGTGCTGCAGGATGTGCGCCCCACAGAATTTGTCCCCCACAGGATGTGCAAGCACAGTTTTTTTATTAATTTGATTAAAAAAAAATTTTTTGTAAAAATGTTTTAATATTATTTTCATTTATTTGCGCAGCAGGATGTGCGCCGCAGGATGTGCGCCCCACAGGATGGGCAAGGACAGTTTTTTTATTAATTTGATTTAAAAAAAAGAAAATTGTAATTTGTTTTTAATATTATTTTTATTTATGTGCGCAGCAGGATGTGCGCTGCAGGATGTGCACCCCACAGAATTTGCGCCCCACAGGATGTGCAAGGACAGTTTTTTTATTAATTTGATTTAAATATTTTTTTTGTAAACATGTTATAATATTATTTTTATTGATGTGCGCAGCAGGATTTGCGCCGCAGGATGTGCGCCCCACATAATTTGCGCCCCACAGGATGTGCAAGCACAGTTTTTTTATTAATTTGATTTAAAAAAAAAAAAAAATTGTAAATTGTTTTTAATATTATTTTTATTAATGTGCGCAGCTGGATGTGCGCCCCACAGAATTTGCGCCCCACAGGATGTGCAAGCACAGTTTTTTAATTAATTTGATTTAAAAAAAAAAAATTGTAAATTGTTTTTAATATTATTTTTATCAATGTGCGCAGCAGGATGTGCGCCGCCGGATGTGCGCCCCACATAATTTGCGCCCCACAGGATGTGCAAGCACAGTTTTTTTATTAATTTGATTTAAATATTTTTTTTTGTAAAAATGTTTTAATATTATTTTTATTTATGTGCACAGCAGGATGTGCGCCGCAGAATGTGCGCCCCACAGGATGTGCAAGGACAGTTTTTTTATTAATTTGATTTAAAAAAAAGAAAATTGTAATTTGTTTTTAATATTATTTTTTTTTATGTGCGCAGCAGGATGTGCGCTGCAGGATGTGCACCCCTGAGGAATTTGCGCCCCACAGGATGTTCAAGCACAGTTTTTTTATTAATTTGATTTAAATATTTTTTTTGTAAAAATGTTTTAATATTTTTTTTATTCATGTGTGCAGCAGGATGTGCGCTGGAGGATGTGCGCCCCACATAATTTGCGCCCCACAGGAGGTACAAGCACAGTTTTTTTATTAATTTGATTCAAAAAAAAATAATTGTAAATTGTTTTTAATATTATTTTTATTTATGTGCGCACCAGGATGTGCGCTCCACAGAATTTGCGCCCCACAGGATGTGCAAGCACAGTTTTTTATTATTTGATTTAAATATTTTTTTTTGTAAAAATGTTTTAATATTATTTTTATTCATGTGCGCAGCAGGAAGTGCGCCGCCGGATGTGCAAGGACAGTTTTTTTGTTAATTTGATTTAAAAAAAAAAATTGTAAAAATGTTTTAATATTATTTTTATTTTATGTGCGCAGCAGGATGTGCGCTTCAGGATTTGCGCCCCACAGAATTTGCGCCCTACAGGATGTGCAAGCACAGTTTTTTTATTAATTTGATTTACATATTTTTTTTGTAAAAATGTTTTAATATCATTTTCATTTATGTGCGCAGCAGGATGTGCGCTGCAGGATGTGCGCCCCACATAATTTGCGCACCACAGGATGTGCAAGCACAGTTTTTTTATTAATTTGATTTAAAAAAAGAAAATTGTAAAAAAAATTTAATATTATTTTTATTAATTTGCCCAGCTGGATGTGCGCTGAAGGATGTGCGCCCCACAGAATTTGCGCCCCACAGGATGTGCAAGCACAGTTTTTTTATTAATTTGATTTAAAAAAAATTTTTTGTAAAAATGTTTTAATATTATTTTTATTTATGTGCGCAGCAGGATGTGCGCTGCAGGATGTGCACCCCACAGAATTTGCGCCCCACAGGATGTTCAAGCACAGTTTTTTTATTAATTTGATTTAAATATTTTTTTTTGTAAAAATGTTTTAATATCATTTTCATTTATTTGCGCAGCAGGATGTGCGCCGCAGGATGTGCGCCCCACAGGATGTGCAAGGACAGTTTTTTTATTAATTTGATTCAAAAAAAAATAATTGTAAATTGTTTTTAATATTATTTTTATTTATGTGCGCACCAGGATGTGCGCTCCACAGAATTTGCGCCCCACAGGATGTGCAAGCACAGTTTTTTATTATTTGATTTAAATATTTTTATTTGTAAAAATGTTTTAATATTATTTTTATTCATGTGCGCAGCAGGAAGTGTGCCGCCGGATGTGCAAGGACAGTTTTTTTGTTAATTTGATTTAAAAAAAAAAATTGTAAAAATGTTTTAATATTATTTTTATTAATGTGCGCAGCAGGATGTGCGCTGAAGGATGTGTGCCCCACAGAATTTGCGCCCCACAGGATGTGCAAGCACATTTTTTTTATTAATTTGATTTAAAAAACAAAAATTGTAAATTTTTTTTAATTTTATTTTTATTCATTTGCGCAGCAGGATGTGCGCAGCAGGATGTGCGCCCCACAGAATTTGCGCCCCACAGGATGTGCAAGCACAGTTTTTTTATAAATTTGATTTAAAAAAAAAAAATTGTAAATTGTTTTTAATATTATTTTTATTAATGTGCGCTGCAGGATGTGCGCCGCCGGATGTGCGCCCCACATAATTTGCGCCCCACAGGATGTGCAAGCACAGTTTTTTTATTAATTTGATTTAAATATTTTTTTTTGTAAAAATGTTTTAACATTATTTTTACTTATCTGCGCAGCAGGATGTGCGCCGCAGGATTTGCGCCCCATAGAATTTGCGCCCCACAGGATGTGCAAGGACAGTTTTTTTATTAATTTGATTTAAAAAAAAAATTGTAATTTGTTTTTAATATTATTTTTATTTATGTGCGCAGCAGGATGTGCGCCCCACAGGATGTGCAAGGACAGTTTTTTTATTAATTTGATTTAAATATTTTTTTTGTAAAAATGTTATAATATTATTTTTATTTATGTGCGCAGCAGGATTTGCGCCGCAGGATGTGCGCCCCACATAATTTGCGCCCCACAGGATGTGCAAGCACAGTTTTTTTATTAATTTGATTTAAAAAAAAAAAAAATTGTAAATTGTTTTTAATATTATTTTTATTAATGTGCGCAGCTGGATGTGCGCCCCACAGAATTTGCGCCCCACAGGATGTGCAAGCACAGTTTTTTTATAAATTTGATTTAAAAAAAAAAAATTGTAAATTGTTTTCAATATTATTTTTATTAATGTGCGCAGCAGGATGTGCGCCGCCGGATGTGCGCCCCACATAATTTGCGCCCCACAGGATGTGCAAGCACAGTTTTTTTATTAATTTGATTTAAATATATTTTTTTGTAAAAATGTTTTAATATTATTTTTATTCATGTGCACAGCAGGATGTGCGCCGCAGGATGTGCGCCCCACATAATTTGCGCCCCACAGGATGTGCAAGCACAGTTTTTTTATTAATTTGATTTTAAAAAAAAAACTTGTAAATTTGTTTCAATATTATTTTTATTCATGTGCACAGCAGGATGTGCGCCGCAGGATGTGCGCCCCACAGAATTTGCGCCCCACAGGATGTGCAAGCACAGTTTTTTTATTAATTTGATTTAAAAAAAAAAAAAATTGTAAATTGTTTTTAATATTATTTTTATTAATGTGCGCAGCTGGATGTGCGCCCCACAGAATTTGCGCCCCACAGGATGTGCAAGCACAGTTTTTTTATTAATTTGATTTAAAAAAAAAAAATTGTAAATTGTTTTTAATATTATTTTTATTCATGTGCGCAGCAGGATGTGCGCCGCAGGATGTGCGCCCCACATAATTTGCGCCCCACAGGATGTGCAAGCACAGTTTTTTTATTAATTTGATTTAAATATTGTTTTTTGTAAAAATGTTTTAATATTATTTTCATTTATTTGCGCAGCAGGATGTGCGCCGCAGGATGTGCGCCCCACAGGATGTGCAAGCACAGTTTTTTTATTAATTTGATTTGAAAGAAAAAAATTGTAATTTGTTTTTAATATTATTTTTATTTATGTGCACAGCAGGATGTGCGTCGCAGAATTTGCGCCCCACAGGATGTGCAAGGACAGTTTTTTTATTAATTTGATTTAAAAAAAAGAAAATTGTAATTTGTTTTTAATATTATTTTTATTTATGTGCGCAGCAGGATGTGCGCTGCAGGATGTGCACCCCACAGAATTTGCGCCCCACAGGATGTTCAAGCACAGTTTTTTTATTAATTTGATTTAAATATTTTTTTTGTAAAAATGTTTTAATATTATTTTTATTTTTGTGCGCACCAGGATGTGCGCTCCACAGAATTTGCGCCCCACAGGATGTGCAAGCACAGTTTTTTATTATTTGATTTAAATATTTTTTTTTGTAAAAATGTTTTAATATTATTTTTATTCATGTGCGCAGCAGGAAGTGCGCCGCCGGATGTGCAAGGACAGTTTTTTTGTTAATTTGATTTAAAAAAAAAAATTGTAAAAATGTTTTAATATTATTTTTATTAATGTGCGCAGCAGGATGTGCGCCACAGGATGTGCGCCCCACAGAATTTGCGCCCCACAGGATGTGCAAGCACAGTTTTTTTATTAATTTGATTTAAATATTTTTTTTTGTAAAAATGTTTTAATATTATTTTCATTTATGTGCGCAGCAGGATGTGCGCTGCAGGATGTGCGCCCCACATAATTTGCGCCCCACAGGATGTGCAAGCACAGTTTTTTTATTAATTTGATTTAAAAAAAGAAAATTGTAAAAAAAATTTAATATTATTTTTATTAATTTGCCCAGCTGGATGTGCGCTGAAGGATATGCGCCCCACAGAATTTGCGCCCCACATAATTTGCGCCCCACAGGATGTGCAAGCACATTTTTTTTATTAATTTGATTTAAAAAACAAAAATTGTAAATTTTTTTTAATTTTATTTTTATTCATTTGCGCAGCAGGATGTGCGCTGCAGGATGTGCGCCCCACATAATTTGCGCCCCACAGGATGTGCAAGCACATTTTTTTTATTAATTTGATTTAAAAAACAAAAATTGTAAATTTTTTTTAATTTTATTTTTATTCATTTGCGCAGCGGGATGTGCGCTGCAGGATGTGCGCCCCACATAATTTGCGCCCCACAGGATGTGCAAGCACAGTTTTTTTATTAATTTGATTTAAAAAAAAAAATTGTAATTTGTTTTTAATATTATTTTTATTTATGTGCACAGCAGGATGTGCGCCGCAGAATGTGCGCCCCACAGGATGTGCAAGGACAGTTTTTTTATTAATTTGATTTAAAAAAAAGAAAATTGTAATTTGTTTTTAATATTATTTTTATTTATGTGCGCAGCAGGATGTGCGCTGCAGGATGTGCACCCCACATAATTTGCGCCCCACAGGATGTTCAAGCACAGTTTTTTTATTAATTTGATTTAAATATTTTTTTTGTAAAAATGTTTTAATATTTTTTTTATTCATGTGCGCAGCAGGATGTGCGCTGCAGGATGTGCGCCCCACATAATTTGCGCCCCACAGGATGTACAAGCACAGTTTTTTCATTAATTTGATTTAAAAAAAAATAATTGTAAATTGTTTTTAATATTATTTTTATTTATGTGCGCACCAGGATGTGCGCTACACAGAATTTGCGCCCCACAGGATGTGCAAGCACAGTTTTTTATTATTTGATTTAAAAAAAAAAATTGTAAAAATGTTTTAATATTATTTTTATTAATGTGCGCAGCAGGATGTGCGCCACAGGATGTGCACCCCACAGAATTTGCGCCCCACAGGATGTGCAAGCACAGTTTTTTTATTAATTTGATTTAAATATTTTTTTTTGTAAAAATGTTTTAATATTATTTTTATTTCATGTGCGCAGCAGGATATGCGCTTCAGGATGTGCGCCCCACAGAATTTGCGCCCTACAGGATGTGCAAGCACAGTTTTTTTATTAATTTGATTTAAATATTTTTTTTTGTAAAAATGTTTTAATATTATTTTCATTCATGTGCGCAGCAGGATGTGCGCTGCAGGATGTGCGCCCCACATAATTTGCGCCCCACAGGATGTGCAAGCACAGTTTTTTTATTAATTTGATTTAAAAAAAAATTTTTGAAAAAATGTTTTAATATTATTTTGATTTATGTGCGCAGCAGGATGTGCGCCGCAGGATGTGCGCCCCACAGGATGTGCAAGGACAGTTTTTTTATTAATTTGATTTAAAAAAAAAAATTGTAATTTGTTTTTAATATTATTTTTATTTATGTGCGCAGCAGGATGTGCGCCGCAGGATGTGCGCCCCACAGAATTTGCGCCCCACAGGATGTGCAAGCACAGTTTTTTTATTAATTTGATTTAAAAAAAAAAAATTGTAATTTGTTTTTAATATTATTTTTATTTATGTGCACAGCAGGATATGCGCCGCAGAATGTGCGCCCCACAGGATGTGCAAGGACAGTTTTTTTATTAATTTGATTTAAAAAAAAGAAAATTGTAATTTGTTTTTAATATTATTTTCATTTATGTGCGCAGCAGGATGTGCGCTGCAGGATGTGCACCCCACAGAATTTGCGCCCCACAGGATGTTCAAGCACAGTTTTTTTATTAATTTGATTTAAATATTTTTTTTGTAAAAATGTTTTAATATTTTTTTTATTCATGTGCGCAGCAGGATGTGCGCTGCAGGATGTGCGCCCCACATAATTTGCGCCCCACAGGATGTGCAAGCACAGTTTTTTTATTAATTTGATTTAAAAAAAAAAAAAAAGTAATTTGTTTTTAATATTATTTTTATTTATGTGCACAGCAGGATGTGCGCCGCAGAATGTGCGCCCCACAGGATGTGCAAGCACATTTTTTTTATTAATTTGATTTAAATATTTTTTTTGTAAAAATGTTTTAATATTATTTTTATTCATGTGCGCAGCAGGATGTGCGCCGCAGGATGTGCGCCCCACAGAATTTGCGCCCCACAGAATTTGCGCCCCACAGGATGTGCAAGCACATTTTTTTTATTAATTTGATTTAAAAAACAAAAATTGTAAATTTTTTTTAATTTTATTTTTATTCATTTGCGCAGCAGGATGTGCGCTGCAGGATGTGCAAGGACAGTTTTTTTATTAATTTGATTTAAATATTTTTTTTTGTAAAAATGTTTTAATATTATTTTTATTCATGTGCGCAGCAGGAAGTGCGCCGCCGGAAGTGCAAGGACAGTTTTTTTATTAATTTGATTTAAATATTTTTTTTTGTAAAAATGTTTTAATATTATTTTTATTCATGTGCGCAGCAGGATGTGCGCCGCAGGATGTGCGCCCCACATAATTTGCGCCCCACAGGATGTGCAAGCACAGTTTTTTTATTGATTTGATTAAAAAAAAAAAAATATGTAAAATTTTTTAATATTATTTTAATTTATGTGCTTAGCAGGATGTGCGCCCCACAGAATTTGCGCCCCACAGGAAGTGCAAGCACAGTTTTTTTATTAATTTGATTTAAAAAAAAAATTCTAATTTTTTTTTAATATTATCTTTTTTAATGTGTACACCTGGATGTGCGCCTCAGGATGTGTGCCCCACAGAATTTGCGCCCCACAGGATGTGCAAGCACAGTTTTTTTATTAATTTGATTTAAATATTTTTTTTTGTAAAAATGTTTTAATATTATTTTTATTTATGTGCGCTGCAGGATGTGCGCCGCAGGATGTGCGCCCCACATAATTTGAGCCCCACAGGATGTGCAAGCACATTTTTTTATTAATTTGATTTAAAAAAAAAAGTTGTAAATTTTTTTTAATTTTATTTTTATTAATTTGCGCAGCTGGATGTGCGCCGCAGGATGTGCGCCCCACAGAATTTGCGCCCTACAGGATGTTCAAGCACAGTTTTTTTATTAATTTAATTTAAATATTTTTTTTGTAAAAATGTTTTAATATTATTTTTATTCATGTGCGCAGCAGGATGTGCGCCGCAGGATGTGCGCCCCACAGAATTTGCGCCCCACAGGATGTGCAAGCACAGTTTTTTTATTAATTTGATTTAAAAAAAAAAATTGTAAATTGTTTTTAATATTATTTTTATTTATGTGCGCAGCAGGATGTGCGCCGCAGGATGTGCAACCCACAGAATTTGCGCCCCACAGGATGTGCAAGCACAGTTTTTTTATTAATTTGATTTAAACATTTTTTTTGTAATTTGTTTTTAATATTATTTTTATTTATGTGCGCAGCAGGATGTGCGCCGCAGGATGTGCAACCCACAGAATTTGCGCCCCACAGGATGTGCAAGCACAGTTTTTTTATTAATTTGATTTAAAAAAAAAATTTTGTAAAACTGTTTTAATATTATTTTGATTTATGTGCGCAGCAGGATGTGCGCCGCAGGATTTGCGCCCCACAGGATGTTCAAGGACAGTTTTTTTATTAATTTGATTTAAAAAAAAAATTTTGTAAAAATGTTTTAATATTATTTTGATTTATGTGCGCAGCAGGATGTGCGCCGCAGGATGTGCGCCCCACAGAATTTGCACCCCACAGGATGTGCAAGCACAGTTTTTTTATTAATTTGATTTAAAAAAATGTTTTTGTAAAAATGTTTTAATATTATTTTTATTTATGTGCGCAGCAGGATGTGCGCCGCAGGATGTGCGCTCCACAGGATGTGCAAGGACAGTTTTTTTATTAATTTGATTTAAAAAAAAAAAATTGTAATTTGTTTTTAATATCATTTTTATTTATGTGCGCAGCAGGATGTGCGCCGCAGGATGTGCGCCGCAGGATGTGCACCCCACAGAATTTGCGCCCCACAGGATGTTCAAGCACAGTTTTTTTATTAATTTAATTTAAATATTTTTTTTGTAAAAATGTTTTAATATCATTTTCATTTATGTGCGCAGCAGGATGTGCGCTGCAGGATGTGCGCCCCACATAATTTGCGCCCCACAGGATGTGCAAGCACATTTTTTTTATTAATTTGATTTAAATATTTTTTTTGTAAAAATGTTTTAATATTATTTTTATTCATGTGCGCAGCAGGATGTGCGCCGCAGGATGTGCGCCCCACAGAATTTGCGCCCCACAGGATGTTCAAGCACAGTTTTTTTATTAATTTGATTTAAATATTTTTTTTTGAAAAAATGTTTCAATATTATTTTCATTTATTTGCGCAGCAGGATGTGCGCCGCAGGATGTGCGCCCCACAGGATGTGCAAGCACAGTTTTTTTATTAATTTGATTTAAAAAAAAAAAAAAAGTAATTTGTTTTTAATATTATTTTTATTTATGTGCACAGCAGGATGTGCGCCGCAGAATGTGCGCCCCACAGGATGTGCAAGGACAGTTTTTTTGTTAATTTGATTTAAAAAAAAAAATTGTAAAAATGTTTTAGTATTACTTTTATTCATGTGCGCAGCAGGATGTGCGCCGCAGGATGTGCACCCCACAGAATTTGCGCCCCACAGGATGTTCAAGCACAGTTTTTTTATTAATTTAATTTAAATATTTTTTTTGTAAAAATGTTTTAATATCATTTTCATTTATGTGCGCAGCAGGATGTGCGCTGCAGGATGTGCGCCCCACATAATTTGCGCCCCACAGGATGTGCAAGCACATATTTTTTATTAATTTGATTTAAATATTTTTTTTGTAAAAATGTTTTAATATTATTTTTATTCATGTGCGCAGCAGGATGTGCGCCGCAGGATGTGCGCCCCACAGAATTTGCGCCCCACAGAATTTGCGCCCCACAGGATGTGCAAGCACATTTTTTTTATTAATTTGATTTAAAAAACAAAAATTGTAAATTTTTTTTAATTTTATTTTTATTCATTTGTGCAGCAGGATGTGCGCTGCAGGATGTGCAAGGACAGTTTTTTTATTAATTTGATTTAAATAGTTTTTTTTGTAAAAATGTTTTAATATTATTTTTATTCATGTGCGCAGCAGGAAGTGCGCCGCCGGAAGTGCAAGGACAGTTTTTTTATTAATTTGATTTAAATATTTTTTTTTGTAAAAATGTTTTAATATTATTTTTATTCATGTGCAGAGCAGGATGTGCGCCCCACAGAATTTGCGCCCCACAGGATGTGCAAGCACAGTTTTTTTATTAATTTGATTTAAATATTTTTTTTTGTAAAAATGTTTTGATATTATTTTTATTAATGTGCGCAGCTGGATATGCGCCGCAGGATGTGCGCCCCACATAATTTGCGCCCCACAGGATGTGCAAGCACAGTTTTTTTATTGATTTGATTAAAAAAAAAAAATATGTAAAATTTTTTAATATTATTTTAATTTATGTGCTTAGCAGGATGTGCGCTGCAGGATGTGCGCCCCACAGAATTTTTGCCCCACAGGAAGTGCAAGCACAGTTTTTTTATTAATTTGATTTAAAAAAAAAATTCTAATTTTTTTTTAATATTATCTTTTTTAATGTGTACACCTGGATGTGCGCCTCAGGATGTGTGCCCAACAGAATTTGCGCCCCACAGGATGTGCAAGCACAGTTTTTTTATTAATTTGATTTAAATATTTTTTTTTGTAAAAATGTTTTAATATTATTTTTATTTATGTGCGCAGCAGGATGTGCGCCGCAGGATGTGCGCCCCACATAATTTGAGCCCCACAGGATGTGCAAGCACATTTTTTTATTAATTTGATTTAAAAAAAAAAGTTGTAAATTTTTTTTAATTTTATTTTTATTAATTTGCGCAGCAGGATGTGCGCTGCAGGATGTGCTCCCCACATAATTTGCGCCCCACAGGATGTGCAAGCACAGTTTTTTTATTAATTTGATTTAAATTTTTTTTTTTGTAAAAATGTTTTAATATCATTTTTATTCATGTGCGCAGCAGGATATGCGCCGCAGGATGTGTGCCCCACAGAATTTGCGCCCCACAGGATGTGCAAGGACAATTTTTTTATTAATTTGATTTTTAAAAAAAAATTGTAATTTGTTTTTAATATTGTTTTTATTTATGTGCGCAGCAGGATGTGCGCCGCAGGATTTTCGCCCCACATAATTTGCGCCCCACAGAATGTGCAAGCACAGTTTTTTTATTAATTTGATTTTAATATTTTTTTTTGTAAAAATGTTTTAACATTATTTTTATTTATATGCGCAGCAGGATGTGCGTCGCAGGATTTGCGCCCCACAGAATTTGCGCCCCACAGAATGTGCAAGCACAGTTTTTTTATTAATTTGATTTAAATATATTTTTTTGTAAAAATGTTTTAATATTATTTTTATTTATGTGCGCAGCAGGATGTGCGCCGCAGGATGTGCGCCCCACAGAATTTGCGCCCCACAGGATGAGCAAGCACAGTTTTTTTATTAATTTGATTTTAATATATTTTTTTGTAAAAATGTTTTAATATTATTTTTATTTATGTGCACAGCAGGATGTGCGCCGCAGGATGTGCGCCCCACATAATTTGCGCCCCACAGGATGTGCAAGCAAGGTTTTTTATTAGTTATATTTAAATATTTTTTTTTGTAAAAATGTTTTAATATTATTTTTATTTATGTGCACAGCAGGATGTGCGCCCCACATAATTTGCGCCCCACAGGATGTGCAAGCAAGGTTTTTTATTAGTTATATTTAAATATTTTTTTTTGTAAAGATGTTTTAATATTATTTTTATTTATGTGCGTAGCAGGATGTGCGCCGCAGGATGTGCGCCCCACAGAATTTGCGCCCCACAGGATGTGTAAGGAAGGTTTTTTATTAATTTGATTTAAAAAAAAAAAATTGTAATTTGTTTTTAATATTATTTTTATTTATGTGCGCAGAAGGATGTGCGCCGCAGGATGTGCGCCCCACAGAATTTGCGCCCCACAGGATGTGCAAGCACAGTTTTTTTATTAATTTGATTTAAATATTTTTTTTTGTAAAAATGTTTTAACATTATTTTTATTTATATGCGCAGCAGGATTTGCGCCGCAGGATTTGCGCCCCACAGAATGTGCAAGCACAGTTTTTTTATTAATTTGATTTAAAAAAAAAAAATGTAAAAATGTTTTAATATTATTTTTATTTATGTGCGCAGCAGGATGTGCGCCCCACAGAATTTGCGCCCCACAGGATGTGCAAGCACAGTTTTTTTATTAATTTGATTTAAATATTTTTTTTTGTAAAAATATTTTAATATTATTTTTATTTTATGTGCGCAGCAGGATGTGCGCTTCAGGATGTGCGCCCCACAGAATTTGCGCCCTACAGGATGTGCAAGGACAATTTTTTTATTAATTTGATTTTTAAAAAAAAATTGTAATTTGTTTTTAATATTGTTTTTATTTATGTGCGCAGCAGGATGTGCGCCACAGGATTTTCGCCCCACATAATTTGCGCCCCACAGAATGTGCAAGCACAGTTTTTTTATTAATTTGATTTTAATATTTTTTTTTGTAAAAATGTTTTAATATTATTTTTTTTCATGTGCGCAGCAGGATGTGCGCCCCACAGAATTTGCGCCCCACAGGATGTGCAAGCACAGTTTTTTTATTAATTTGATTTAAAAAAAAATAATTGTAAATTGTTTTTAATATTATTTTTATTTATGTGCGCAGCAGGATGTGCGCTTCAGGATGTGCGCCCCACAGAATTTGCGCCCTACAGGATGTGCAAGCACAGTTTTTTTATTAATTTGATTTACATATTTTTTTTGTAAAAATGTTTTAATATCATTTTCATTTATGTGCGCAGCAGGATGTGCGCTGCAGGATGTGCGCCCCACATAATTTGCGCACCACAGGATGTGCAAGCACATTTTTTTTATTAATTTGATTTAAAAAAAAAAATTGTAATTTGTTTTTAATATTATTTTTATTTATGTGCGCAGCAGGATGTGCGCCCCACAGAATTTGCGCCCCACAGGATGTGCAAGCACAGTTTTTTTATTAATTTGATTTAAAAAAAAATAATTGTAAATTGTTTTTAATATTATTTTTATTTATGTGCGCAGCAGGATGTGCGCTTCAGGATGTGCGCCCCACAGAATTTGCGCCCTACAGGATGTGCAAGCACAGTTTTTTTATTAATTTGATTTACATATTTTTTTTGTAAAAATGTTTTAATATCATTTTCATTTATGTGCGCAGCAGGATGTGCGCTGCAGGATGTGCGCCCCACATAATTTGCGCACCACAGGATGTGCAAGCACATTTTTTTTATTAATTTGATTTAAAAAAAAAAATTGTAATTTGTTTTTAATATTATTTTTATTTATGTGCGCAGCAGGATGTGCGCCGCAGGATGTGCGCCCCACAGGATGTGCAAGGACAGTTTTTTTATTAATTTGATTTAAAAAAAAACCATTGTAGTTTGTTTTTAATATTATTTTTATTTATGTGCGCACCAGGATGTGCGCTCCACAGAATTTGCGCCCCACAGGATGTGCAAGCACAGTTTTTTATTATTTGATTTAAATATTTTTTTTTGTAAAAATGTTTTAATATTATTTTTATTCATGTGCGCAGCAGGAAGTGCGCCGCCGGATGTGCAAGGACAGTTTTTTTGTTAATTTGATTTAAAAAAAAAAATTGTAAAAATGTTTTAATATTATTTTTATTTTATGTGCGCAGCAGGATGTGCGCTTCAGGATGTGCGCCCCACAGAATTTGCGCCCTACAGGATGTGCAAGCACAGTTTTTTTATTAATTTGATTTACATATTTTTTTTGTAAAAATGTTTTAATATCATTTTCATTTATGTGCGCAGCAGGATGTGCGCTGCAGGATGTGCGCCCCACATAATTTGCGCACCATAGGATGTGCAAGCACATTTTTTTTATTAATTTGATTTAAAAAAAAAAATTGTAATTTGTTTTTAATATTATTTTTATTTATGTGCGCAGCAGGATGTGCGCCGCAGGATGTGCGCCCCACAGGATGTGCAAGGACAGTTTTTTTATTAATTTGATTTAAAAAAAAAACATTGTAGTTTGTTTTTAATATTATTTTTACTTATGTGCGCAGCAGGATGTGTGCTGCAGGATGTGCGCCCCACAGAATTTGTCCCCCACAGGATGTGCAAGCACAGTTTTTTTATTAATTTGATTTAAATATTTTTTTTTGTAAAAATGTTTTAATATTATTTTCATTTATTTGCGCAGCAGGATGTGCGCCGCAGGATGTGCGCCCCACAGGATGTGCAAGCACAGTTTTTTTATTAATTTGATTTAAAAAAAAAAAATTGTAATTTGTTTTTAATATTATTTTTATTTATGTGCACAGCAGGATGTGCGCCGCAGAATGTGCGCCCCACAGGATGTGCAAGCACAGTTTTTTTATTAATTTGATTTTAATATTTTTTTTTTTTTAATTTTTTAATATTTTTTTATTTATGTGCGCAGCAGGATGTGCGCCCCACAGAATTTGCGCCCCACAGGATGTGCAAGGACAGTTTTTTTTATTAATTTGATTAAAAAAAAAAAAATTGTAATTTGTTTTTAATATTATTTTTATTAATGTGCGCAGCAGGATGTGCGCCGCCGGATGTGCGCCCCACATAATTTGCGCCCCACAGGATGTGCAAGCACAGTTTTTTTATTAATTTGATTTAAATATTTTTTTTTGTAAAAATGTTTTAATATTATTTTTATTTATGTGCACAGCAGGATGTGCGCCGCAGAATGTGCGCCCCACAGGATGTGCAAGGACAGTTTTTTTATTAATTTGATTTAAAAAAAAGAAAATTGTAATTTGTTTTTAATATTATTTTTATTTATGTGCGCAGCAGGATGTGCGCTGCAGGATGTGCACCCCTGAGGAATTTGCGCCCCACAGGATGTTCAAGCACAGTTTTTTTATTAATTTGATTTAAATATTTTTTTTGTAAAAATGTTTTAATATTTTTTTTATTCATGTGCGCAGCAGGATGTGCGCTGCAGGATGTGCGCCCCACATAATTTGCGCCCCACAGGAGGTACAAGCACAGTTTTTTTATTAATTTGATTCAAAAAAAAATAATTGTAAATTGTTTTTAATATTATTTTTATTTATGTGCGCACCAGGATGTGCGCTCCACAGAATTTGCGCCCCACAGGATGTGCAAGCACAGTTTTTTATTATTTGATTTAAATATTTTTTTTTGTAAAAATGTTTTAATATTATTTTTATTCATGTGCGCAGCAGGAAGTGCGCCGCCGGATGTGCAAGGACAGTTTTTTTGTTAATTTGATTTAAAAAAAAAAATTGTAAAAATGTTTTAATATTATTTTTATTAATGTGCGCAGCAGGATGTGCGCCCCACAGAATTTGCGCCCCACAGGATGTGCAAGCACAGTTTTTTTATTAATTTGATTTAAATATTTTTTTTTGTAAAAATGTTTTGATATTATTTTTATTAATGTGCGCAGCTGGATGTGCGCCGCAGGATGTGCGCCCCACATAATTTGCGCCCCACAGGATGTGCAAGCACAGTTTTTTTATTGATTTGATTAAAAAAAAAAAAAATGTAAAATTTTTTAATATTATTTTAATTTATGTGCTTAGCAGGATGTGCGCTGCAGGATGTGCGCCCCACATAATTTGAGCCCCACAGGATGTGCAAGCACATTTTTTTATTAATTTGATTTAAAAAAAAAAGTTGTAAATTTTTTTTAATTTTATTTTTATTAATTTGCGCAGCAGGATGTGCGCTGCAGGATGTGCGCCCCACATAATTTGCGCCCCACAGGATGTGCAAGCACAGTTTTTTTATTAATTTGATTTAAACATTTTTTTTGTAATTTGTTTTTAATATTATTTTTATTCATGTGCGCAGCAGGAAGTGCGCCGCAGGATGTGCAAGGACAGTTTTTTTGTTAATTTGATTTAAAAAAAAACTTGTAAATTTGTTTCAATATTATTTTTATTTATGTGCGCAGCAGGATGTGCGCCCCACAGAATTTGCGACCCACAGGATGTGCAAGCACAGTTTTTTTATTAATTTAATTTACATATTTTTTTTGTAAAAATGTTTTAATATCATTTTCATTTATATGCGCAGCAGGATGTGCGCTGCAGGATGTGCGCCCCACATAATTTGCGCACCACAGGATGTGCAAGCACAGTTTTTTTATAAATTTGATTTAAAAAAAGAAAATTGTAAAAAAAATTTAATATTATTTTTATTTATGTGCGCAGCAGGATGTGCGCCCCACAGAATTTGCGCCCCACAGGATGTGCAAGGACAGTTTTTTTATTAATTTGATTTAAAAAAAAAATTGTAATTTGTTTTTAATATTATTTTTATTTATGTGCGCAGCAGGATGTGCGCCCCACAGGATGTGCAAGGACAGTTTTTTTATTAATTTGATTTAAATATTTTTTTTGTAAAAATGTTATAATATTATTTTTATTTATGTGCGCAGCAGGATGTGCGCCGCAGGATGTGCGCCCCACATAATTTGCGCCCCACAGGATGTGCAAGCACAGTTTTTTTATTAATTTGATTTAAATATTGTTTTTTGTAAAAATGTTTTAATATTATTTTCATTTATTTGCGCAGCAGGATGTGCGCCGCAGGATGTGCGCCCCACAGGATGTGCAAGCACAGTTTTTTTATTAATTTGATTTAAAAAAAAAAAATTGTAATTTGTTTTTAATATTATTTTTATTTATGTGCACAGCAGGATGTGCGTCGCAGAATGTGCGCCCCACAGGATGTGCAAGGACAGTTTTTTTATTAATTTGATTTAAAAAAAAGAAAATTGTAATTTGTTTTTAATATTATTTTTATTTATGTGCGCAGCAGGATTTGCGCTGCAGGATGTGCACCCCACAGAATTTGCGCCCCACAGGATGTTCAAGCACAGTTTTTTCATTAATTTGATTTAAATATTTTTTTTGTAAAAATGTTTTAATATTATTTTTATTTTTGTGCGCACCAGGATGTGCGCTCCACAGAATTTGCGCCCCACAGGATGTGCAAGCACAGTTTTTTATTATTTGATTTAAATATTTTTTTTTGTAAAAATGTTTTAATATTATTTTTATTCATGTGCGCAGCAGGAAGTGCGCCGCCGGATGTGCAAGGACAGTTTTTTTGTTAATTTGATTTAAAAAAAAAAATTGTAAAAATGTTTTAATATTATTTTTATTAATGTGCGCAGCAGGATGTGCGCCACAGGATGTGCGCCCCACAGAATTTGCGCCCCACAGGATGTGCAAGCACAGTTTTTTTATTAATTTGATTTAAATATTTTTTTTTGTAAAAATGTTATAATATTATTTTTATTTATGTGCGCAGCAGGATTTGCGCCGCAGGATGTGCGCCCCACATAATTTGCGCCCCACAGGATGTGCAAGCACAGTTTTTTTATTAATTTGATTTAAAAAAAAAAACTTGTAAATTTGTTTCAATATTATTTTTATTTATGTGCGCAGCAGGATGTGCGCCCCACAGAATTTGCGCCCCACAGGATGTGCAAGCACAGTTTTTTTATTAATTTGATTTAAATATTTTTTTTTGTAAAAATGTTTTGATATTATTTTTATTAATGTGCGCAGCTGGATGTGCGCCCCACATAATTTGCGCCCCACAGGATGTGCAAGCACAGTTTTTTTATTAATATGATTTAAAAAAAAATAATTGTTAATTGTTTTTAATATTATTTTTATTAATTTGCGCAACAGGATGTGCGCTGCAGGATGTGCAAGGACAGTTTTTTTATTAATTTGATTTAAATATTTTTTTTTGTAAAAATGTTTTAATATTATTTTTATTCATGTGCGCAGCAGGATGTGCGCCGCAGGATGTGCGCCCCACAGAATTTGCGCCCCACAGGATGTGCAAGCACAGTTTTTTTATTAATTTGATTTAAATATTTTTTTTTGTAAAAATGTTTTGATATTATTTTTATTAATGTGCGCCGCAGGATGTGCAAGCACAGTTTTTTTATTAATTTGATTTAAAAAAATGTTTTTGTAAAAATGTTTTAATATTATTTTTATTTATGTGCGCAGCAGGATGTGCGCCGCAGGATGTGCGCCCCACAGAATTTGCGCCCCACAGGATGTGCAAGCACATTTTTTTTATTAATTTGATTTAAAAAACAAAAATTGTAAATTTTTTTTAATTTTATTTTTATTCATTTGCGCAGCAGGATGTGCGCTGCAGGATGTGCAAGGACAGTTTTTTTATTAATTTGATTTAAATAGTTTTTTTTGTAAAAATGTTTTAATATTATTTTTATTCATGTGCGCAGCAGGAAGTGCGCCGCCGGAAGTGCAAGGACAGTTTTTTTATTAATTTGATTTAAATATTTTTTTTTGTAAAAATGTTTTAATATTATTTTTATTCATGTGCGCAGCAGGATGTGCGCCGCAGGATGTGCGCCCCACAGAATTTGCGCCCCACAGAATTTGCGCCCCACAGGATGTGCAAGCACAGTTTTTTTATTAATTTGATTTAAAAAAAAAAATATTGTAAATTTGTTTTAATATTATTTTTATTAATGTGCAGAGCAGGATGTGCGCCCCACAGAATTTGCGCCCTACAGGATGTGCAAGCACAGTTTTTTTATTAATTTAATTTAAATATTTTTTTTGTAAAAATGTTTTAATATTATTTTTATTCATGTGCGCAGCAGGATGTGCGCCGCAGGATGTGCGCCCCACAGAATTTGCGCCCCACAGGATGTGCAAGCACAGTTTTTTTATTAATTTGATTTAAACATTTTTTTTGTAATTTGTTTTTAATATTATTTTTATTCATGTGCGCAGCAGGAAGTGCGCCGCAGGATGTGCAAGGACAGTTTTTTTGTTAATTTGATTTAAAAAAAAAATTGTAAATTGTTTTTAATATTATTTGTATTAATGTGTGCAGCTCGATGTGCGCCGCAGGATGTGCGCCCCACATAATTTGCGCCCCACAGGATGTGCAAGCACAGTTTTTTTATTAATTTGATTTAAAAAAAAAAACTTGTAAATTTGTTTCAATATTATTTTTATTTATGTGCGCAGCAGGATGTGCGCCCCACAGAATTTGCGCCCCACAGGATGTGCAAGCACAGTTTTTTTATTAATTTGATTTAAATATTTTTTTTTGTAAAAATGTTTTGATATTATTTTTATTAATGTGCGCAGCTGGATGTGCGCCCCACATAATTTGCGCCCCACAGGATGTGCAAGCACAGTTTTTTTATTAATATGATTTAAAAAAAAATAATTGTTAATTGTTTTTAATATTATTTTTATTAATTTGCGCAGCAGGATGTGCGCTGCAGGATGTGCAAGGACAGTTTTTTTATTAATTTGATTTAAATATTTTTTTTTGTAAAAATGTTTTAATATTATTTTTATTCATGTGCGCAGCAGGATGTGCGCCGCAGGATGTGCGCCCCACAGAATTTGCGCCCCACAGGATGTGCAAGCACAGTTTTTTTATTAATTTGATTTAAATATTTTTTTTTGTAAAAATGTTTTGATATTATTTTTATTAATGTGCGCAGCTGGATGTGCGCCGCAGGATGTGCGCCCCACAGAATTTGCGCCCCACAGGATGTGCAAGCACAGTTTTTTTATTAATTTGATTTAAAAAAAAAATTTTGTAAAAATGTTTTAATATTATTTTGATTTATGTGCGCAGCAGGATGTGCGCCGCAGGATGTGCGCCCCACAGAATTTGCACCCCACAGGATGTGCAAGCACAGTTTTTTTATTAATTTGATTTAAAAAAATGTTTTTGTAAAAATGTTTTAATATTATTTTTATTTATGTGCGCAGCAGGATGTGCGCCGCAGGATGTGCGCCCCACAGAATTTGCGCCCCACAGGATGTGCAAGCACATTTTTTTTATTAATTTGATTTAAAAAACAAAAATTGTAAATTTTTTTTAATTTTATTTTTATTCATTTGCGCAGCAGGATGTGCGCTGCAGGATGTGCAAGGACAGTTTTTTTATTAATTTGATTTAAATAGTTTTTTTTGTAAAAATGTTTTAATATTATTTTTATTCATGTGCGCAGCAGGAAGTGCGCCGCCGGAAGTGCAAGGACAGTTTTTTTATTAATTTGATTTAAATATTTTTTTTTGTAAAAATGTTTTAATATTATTTTTATTCATGTGCGCAGCAGGATGTGCGCCGCAGGATGTGCGCCCCACAGAATTTGCGCCCCACAGAATTTGCGCCCCACAGGATGTGCAAGCACAGTTTTTTTATTAATTTGATTTAAAAAAAAAAATATTGTAAATTTGTTTTAATATTATTTTTATTAATGTGCGCAGCTGGATGTGCGCCGCAGGATGTGCGCCCCACAGAATTTGCGCCCTACAGGATGTGCAAGCACAGTTTTTTTATTAATTTAATTTAAATATTTTTTTTGTAAAAATGTTTTAATATTATTTTTATTCATGTGCGCAGCAGGATGTGCGCCGCAGGATGTGCGCCCCACAGAATTTGCGCCCCACAGGATGTGCAAGCACAGTTTTTTTATTAATTTGATTTAAAAAAAAAAATTGTAAATTGTTTTTAATATTATTTTTATTTATGTGCGCAGCAGGATGTGCGCCGCAGGATGTGCAACCCACAGAATTTGCGCCCCACAGGATGTGCAAGCACAGTTTTTTTATTAATTTGATTTAAAAAAAAAAATTGTAATTTGTTTTTAATATTATTTTTATTCATGTGCGCAGCAGGATTTGCGCCGCAGGATGTGCGGCCACCAGATTTTGCGCCCCACAGGATGTGCAAGGACAGTTTTTTTATTAATTTGATTTAAATATTTTTTTTGTAAAAATGTTTTAATATTATTTTTATTTATGTGCACAACAGGATGTGCGCCGCAGGATGTGCGCCCCACAGAATTTGTGCCCCACAGGATGTGCAAGCACAGTTTTTCTATTAATTTGATTTAAATATTTTTTTTTGTAAAAATGTTTTAATATTATTTTTATTTATCTGCGCAGCAGGATTTGCGCCGCAGGATGTGCGACCCACAGAATTTGCGCCCCACAGGATGTGCAAGCACAGTTTTTTTATTAATTTGATTTTAAAAAAAAATTTTGTAGTTTGTTTTTAATATTATTTTTACTTATGTGCGCAGCAGGATGTGCAAGCACAGTTTTTTTATTAATTTGATTTAAATATTTTTTTTGTAAAAATGTTTTAATATTATTTTTATTTATGTGCGAAGCAGGATGTGCGCCCCACATAATTTGCGCCCCACAGGATGTGCAAGCACAGTTTTTGTATTAATTTGATTTAAATATTTTTTTTTTGTAAAAATGTTTTAATATTATTTTTATTTATGTGCGCAGCAGGATGTGTGCCGCAGGATGTGCGCCCCACAGAATTTGCGCCCCACAGGATGTGCAAGAACAGTTTTTTTATTAATTTGATTAAAAAAAAAAAAAATTGTAAATTTGTTTTAATATTATTTTTATTAATGTGCGCAGCTGGATGTGCGCAGCAGGATGTGCGCCCCACAGGATGTGCAAGCACAGTTTTTTATTAAATTGATTTAAATATTTTTTTTTGTAAAAATGTTTTAATGTTATTTTTATTTATATGCGCAGCAGGATGTGCGCCGCAGGATGTGCGCCGCACAGACGTTGCTTCCCACAGGATGTGCAAGGACAGTTTTTTTATTAATTTGATTTAAAAAAAAATAATTGTAAATTGTTTTTAATATTATTTTTATTAATTTGCCCAGATGGATGTGCGCCCCACAGAATTTGCGCCCCACAGGATGTGCAAGCACAGTTTTTTTATTAATTTGATTTAAATATTTTTTTTTGTAAAAATGTTTTAATATTATTTTTATGTATGTGCACAGCAGGATGTGTGCCGCAGGATGTGCGCCCCACAGAATTTGCGCCCCACAGGATGTGCAAGCACAGTTTTTGTATTAGTTATATTTAAATATTTTTTTTGTAAAAATGTTTTAATATTATTTTTATTTATGTGCGCAGCAGGATGTGCGCCCCACAGAATTTGCGCCCCACAGGATGTGCAAGCACAGTTTTTTTATTAATTTGATTTAAAAAAAAAAAATTGTAATTTGTTTTTAATATTATTTTTATTTATGTGCGCAGCAGGATGTGCGCCGCAGGATGTGCGCCCCACAGGATGTGCAAGGACAGTTTTTTTATTAATTTGATTTAAAAAAAAAAATTGTAATTTGTTTTTAATATTATTTTTATTTATGTGCGCAGCAGGATGTGCCTCGCAGGATGTGCGCCCCAAAGAATTTGCGCCCCACAGGATGTGCAAGCACAGTTTTTTTATTAATTTGATTTAAAAAAAATATTGTAATTTGTTTTTAATATTATTTTTATTTATGTGCGCAGCAGGATGTGCGCCGCAGGATGTGCGCCCCACAGAATTTGCACCCCACAGGATGTGCAAGCACAGTTTTTTTATTAATTTGATTTAAAAAAAAATAATTGTAAATTGTTTTTAATATTATTTTTATTTATGTGCGCAGCAGGATGTGCCTCGCAGGATGTGCGCCCCACAGAATTTGCGCCCCACAGGATGTGCAAGCACAGTTTTTTTATTAATTTGATTTAAATATTTTTTTTTGTAAAAATGTTTTAATATTATTTGTATTCATGTGCGCAGCTGGATGTGCGCCGCAGGATGTGCGCCCCACAGGATGTGCAAGCACAGTTTTTTTATTAATTTGATTTAAAAAAAAAAAACATGTAAATTTGTTTCAATATTATTTTTATTTATGTGCGCAGCAGGATGTGCGCCGCAGGATGTGCGCCCCACAGAATTTGCAACCCACAGGATTTGCAAGCACAGTTTTTTTATTAATTTGATTTAAAAAAAAAAATTGTCATTTGTTTTTAATATTATTTTTATTTATGTGCGCCGCAGGATGTGCGCCCCACATAATTTGCGCCCCACAGGATGTGCAAGCACAGTTTTTTTATTAATTTGATTTAAATATTTTTTTTGTAAAAAAGTTTTAATATTATTTTTACTTATGTGCGCAGCAGGATGTGCGCCGTATGATGTGCGCCCCACAGAATTTGCGCCCCACAGGATGTACAAGCACAGTTTTTTTATTAATTTGATTTAAAAAAAAATAATTGTAAATTGTTTTTAATATTATTTTTATTTATGTGCGCAGCAGGATGTGCGCCGCATGATGTGCGCCCCACATAATTTGTGCCCTACAGGATGTGCAAGCATAGTTTTTTTATTAATTTGATTTAAATATTTTTTTTTGTAAAAATGTTTTAATATTATTTTCATTTATGTGCGCAGCAGGATGTGCGCCGCAGGATGTGCGCCCCACAGAATTTGCGCCCCACAGGATGTGCAAGCACAGTTTTTTTATTAATTTGATTTAAATATATTTTTTTGTAAAAATGTTTTAATATTATTTTTATTCATGTGCGCTGCAGGATGTGCGCCCCACAGAATTTGCGCCCCACAGGATGTGCAAGAACAGTTTTTTTATTAATTTGATTTAAATATTTTTTTTTGTAAAAATGTTTTAATGTTATTTTTATTCATATGCGCAGCAGGATGTGCGCCGCAGGATGTGCGCCGCACAGAAGTTGCTTCCCACAGGATGTGCAAGGACAGTTTTTTTATTAATTTGATTTAAAAAAAAATAATTGTAAATTGTTTTTAATATTATTTTTATTAATTTGCCCAGATGGATGTGCGCCCCACAGAATTTGCGCCCCACAGGAGTGCAAGCACAGTTTTTTTATTAATTTGATTTAAAAAAAAAAAATTGTAAATTGTTTTTAATATTATTTTTATTTATGTGCGCAGCAGGATGTGCGCCGCAGGATGTGCAACCCACAGAATTTGCGCCCCACAGGATGTGCAAGCACAGTTTTTTTATTAATTTGATTTAAACATTTTTTTTGTAATTTGTTTTTAATATTATTTTTATTCATGTGCGCAGCAGGATTTGCGCCGCAGGATGTGCGCCCCACAGAATTTTCGCCCCACAGGATGTGCAAGCACAGTTTTTTTATTAATTTGATTTAAATATTTTTTTCTGTAAAAATGTTTTAATATTATTTTTATTCATGTGGGCAGCAGGAAGTGCGCCGCAGGATGTGCAAGCACAGTTTTTTTATTAATTTGATTTAAAAAAAAAAAATTGTAAATTGTTTTTAATATTATTTTTATTTATGTGCGCAGCAGGATTTGCGCCGCAGGATGTGCGCCCCACAGAATTTGCGCCCCACAGGATGTGCAAGCACAGTTTTTTTATTAATTTGATTTAAATATTTTTTTTTGTAAAAATGTTTTAATATTATTTTTATTCATGTGAGCAGCAGGATTTGCGCCGCAGGATGTGCGCCCCACAGGATGTGCAAGGACAGTTTTTTTATTAATTTGATTTAAAAAAAAAAATTGTAATTTGTTTTTAATATTATTTTTATTTATGTGCGCAGCAGGATGTGCGCTTCAGGATGTGCGCCCCACAGAATTTGCGCCATACAGGATGTGCAAGCACAGTTTTTTTATTAATTTGATTTAAATATTTTTTTTTTGTAAAAATGTTTTAATATTATTTTTATTTATGTGCGCTGCAGGATGTGCGCCCCACATAATTTGCGCATCACAGGATGTGCAAGCACAGTTTTTTTAATAATTTGATTAAAAAAAAAAAATATGTAAAATTTTTTAATATCATTTTAATTTATGTGCTTAGCAGGATGTGCGCCGCAGGATGTGCGCCCCACAGAATTTGCGCCTCACAGAATGTGCAAGCACAGTTTTTTTATTAATTTGATTTAAAAAAAGAAAATTGTAAAAAAAAAATTATTTTATTTTTATTAATTTGCGCAGCAGGATGTGCGCCGCAGGATGTGCGCCCCACATAATTTGCGCCCCACAGGATGTGCAAGCACATTTTTTTTATTAATTTGATTTTAAAAAAAAAATTGTAAATTTTTTTTAATTTTATTTTTATTTATTTGCGCAGCAGGATGTGCACTGCAGGATGTGCGCCCCAAATAATTTGCACCCCACAGGATGTGCAAGCACATTTTTTTTATTAATTTGATTTAAAAAATGAAAATTGTAAAAAAAATTTAATTTAATTTTTATTAATTTGCGCAGCTGGATGTGCGCTGAAGGATGTGCGCCCCACAGAATTTGCGCCCCACAGAATTTGGGCCCCACAGGATGTGCAAGCACAGTTTTTTTATTAATTTGATTAAAAAAAAAAAAATTGTAAATTGTTTTTAATATTATTTTTATTTATGTGCGCAGCAGGATGTGCGCCCCACAGAATTTGTGCCCCACAGGATGTGCAAGCACAGTTTTTTTATTAATTTGATTTAAATTTTTTTTTTTGTAAAAATGTTTTAATATTATTTCTATTTATGTGCGCAGCAGTATGTGCGCAGCAGGATGTGCGCCCCACAGAATTTGCGCCCCACAGGAAGTGCAAGCACAGTTTTTTTATTAATTTGATTTAAAAAAAAAATTCTAATTTTTTTTTAATATTATCTTTTTTAATGTGTACACCTGGATGTGCGCCTCAGGATGTGTGCCCCACAGAATTTGCGCCCCACAGGATGTGCAAGCACAGTGTTTTTATTAATTTGATTTAAATATTTTTTTTTGTAAAAATGTTTTAATATTTTTTGTATTTATGTGCGCAGCAGTATGTGCGCAGCAGGATGTGCGCCCCACAGAATTTGCGCCCCAAAGGATGTGCAAGCACAGTTTTTTTATTAATTTGATTTAAAAAAAAAATTTGTAATTTGTTTTTAATATTATTTTTATTTATGTGCACAGCAGGATGTGCGCCGCAGAATGTGCGCCCCACAGGATGTGCAAGGACAGTTTTTTTATTAATTTGATTTAAAAAAAAGAAAATTGTAATTTGTTTTTAATATTATTTTTATTTATGTGCGCAGCAGGATTTGCGCCGCAGGATGTGCGCCCCACAGAATTTGCGCCCCACAGGATGTGCAAGCACAGTTTTTTTATTAATTTGATTTAAATATTTTTTTTTGTAAAAATGTTTTAATATTATTTTTATTTATGTGCGCAGCAGGATGTGCGCCCCACAGAATTTGTGCCCCACAGGATGTGCAAGCACAGTTTTTTTATTAATTTGATTTAAATATTTTTTTTTGTAAAAATGTTTTAATATTATTTTTATTCATGTGCACAGCAGGATGTGCGCCGCATGATGTGCGCCCCACAGGATGAGCAAGCACAGTTTTTTTATTAATTTGATTTAAAAAAAAAAAATTGTAATTTGTTTTTAATATTATTTGTATTTATGTGCGCAGCAGGATGTGCCTCGCAGGATGTGCGCCCCACAGAATTTGCGCCCCACAGGATGTGCAAGCACAGTTTTTTTATTAATTTGATTTAAATATTTTTTTTTGTAAAAATGTTTTAATATTATTTTTATTTATGTGCGCAGCAGGATGTGCGCCCCACAGAATTTGTGCCCCACAGGATGTGCAAGCACAGTTTTTTTATTAATTTGATTTAAATATTTTTTTTTGTAAAAATGTTTTAATATTATTTTTATTCATGTGCACAGCAGGATGTGCGCCGCATGATGTGCGCCCCACAGGATGAGCAAGCACAGTTTTTTTATTAATTTGATTTAAAAAAAAAAAATTGTAATTTGTTTTTAATATTATTTTTATTTATGTGCGCAGCAGGATGTGCCTCGCAGGATGTGCGCCCCACAGAATTTGCGCCCCACAGGATGTGCAAGCACAGTTTTTTTATTAATTTGATTTAAATATTTTTTTTTGTAAAAATGTTTTAATATTATTTTTATTCATGTGAGCAGCAGGATTTGCGCCGCAGGATGTGCGCCCCACAGGATGTGCAAGGACAGTTTTTTTATTAATTTGATTTAAAAAAAAAAATTGTAATTTGTTTTTAATATTATTTTTATTTATGTGCGCAGCAGGATGTGCGCCGCAGTCTGTGCGCCCCACATAATTTGCGCCCCACAGGATGTGCAAGCACATTTTTTTTATTAATTTGATTTAAAAAATGAAAATTGTAAAAAAAATTTAATTTAATTTTTATTAATTTGCGCAGCTGGATGTGCGCTGAAGGATGTGCGCCCCACAGAATTTGCGCCCCACAGAATTTGGGCCCCACAGGATGTGCAAGCACAGTTTTTTTATTAATTTGATTAAAAAAAAAAAAATTGTAAATTGTTTTTAATATTATTTTTATTTATGTGCGCAGCAGGATGTGCGCAGCAGGATGTGCGCCCCACAGAATTTGCGCCCCAAAGGATGTGCAAGCACAGTTTTTTTATTAATTTGATATAAAAAAAAAATTCTAATTTTTTTTTAATATTATCTTTTTTAATGTGTACACCTGGATGTGCGCCTCAGGATGTGTGCCCCACAGAATTTGCGCCCCACAGGATGTGCAAGCACAGTGTTTTTATTAATTTGATTTAAATATTTTTTTTTGTAAAAATGTTTTAATATTATTTTTATTTATGTGCGCAGCAGTATGTGCGCAGCAGGATGTGCGCCCCACAGAATTTGCGCCCCAAAGGATGTGCAAGCACAGTTTTTTTATTAATTTGATTTAAAAAAAAAAAATTGTAATTTGTTTTTAATATTATTTTTATTTATGTGCGCAGCAGGATGTGCGCCGCATGATGTGCGCCCCACAGAAGTTGGGCCCCACAGGATGTGCAAGCACAGTTTTTTTATTAATTTGATTTAAAAAAAAAAAATTGTAAATTGTTTTTAATATTATTTTTATTTATGTGCGCAGCAGGATTTGCGCCGCAGGATGTGCGCCCCACAGAATTTGCGCCCCACAGGATGTGCAAGCACAGTTTTTTTATTAATTTGATTTAAATATTTTTTTTTGTAAAAATGTTTTAATGTTATTTTTATTCATATGCGCAGCAGGATGTGCGCCGCAGGATGTGCGCCGCACAGAAGTTGCTTCCCACAGGATGTGCAAGGACAGTTTTTTTATTAATTTGATTTAAAAAAAAATAATTGTAAATTGTTTTTAATATTATTTTTATTAATTTGCCCAGATGGATGTGCGCCCCACAGAATTTGCGCCCCACAGGAGTGCAAGCACAGTTTTTTTATTAATTTGATTTAAAAAAAAAAAATTGTAAATTGTTTTTAATATTATTTTTATTTATGTGCGCAGCAGGATGTGCGCCGCAGGATGTGCAACCCACAGAATTTGCGCCCCACAGGATGTGCAAGCACAGTTTTTTTATTAATTTGATTTAAACATTTTTTTTGTAATTTGTTTTTAATATTATTTTTATTCATGTGCGCAGCAGGATTTGCGCCGCAGGATGTGCGCCCCACAGAATTTTCGCCCCACAGGATGTGCAAGCACAGTTTTTTTATTAATTTGATTTAAATATTTTTTTCTGTAAAAATGTTTTAATATTATTTTTATTCATGTGGGCAGCAGGAAGTGCGCCGCAGGATGTGCAAGCACAGGATGAGCAAGCACAGTTTTTTTATTAATTTGATTTAAAAAAAAAAAATTGTAATTTGTTTTTAATATTATTTTTATTTATGTGCGCAGCAGGATGTGCCTCGCAGGATGTGCGCCCCACAGAATTTGCGCCCCACAGGATGTGCAAGCACAGTTTTTTTATTAATTTGATTTAAATATTTTTTTTTGTAAAAATGTTTTAATATTATTTTTATTCATGTGAGCAGCAGGATTTGCGCCGCAGGATGTGCGCCCCACAGGATGTGCAAGGACAGTTTTTTTATTAATTTGATTTAAAAAAAAAAATTGTAATTTGTTTTTAATATTATTTTTATTTATGTGCGCAGCAGGATGTGCGCCGCATGATGTGCGCCCCACATAATTTGCGCCCCACAGGATGAGCAAGCACAGTTTTTTTATTAATTGTTTTAAATATTTTTTTTGTAAAGATGTTTTAATATTATTTTTATCTATGTGCGCAGCAGGATGTGCGCCGCAGTCTGTGCGCCCCACATAATTTGCGCCCCACAGGATGTGCAAGCACACTTTTTGTATTAATTTGATTTAAATATATTTTTTTGTAAAAATGTTTTAATATTATTTTTATTTATGTGCACAGCAGGATGTGCGCCGCATGATGGGCGCCCCACATAATTTGCGCCCCACAGGATGTGCAAGCACAGTTTTTTTCTTAATTTGATTTAAAAAAAAAAAATTGTAATTTGTTTTTAATATTATTTTTATTTATGTGCGCAGCAGGATGTGCGCCGCAGGATGTGCGCCCCACAGAATTTGCGCCCCACAGGATGTGCAAGCACAGTTTTTTTATTAATTTGATTTAAATATTTTTTTTTGTAAAAATGTTTTAATATTATTTTCATTTATGTGCGCAGCAGGATGTGCGCCGCAGGATGTGCGCCCCACATAATTTGCGCCCCACAGGATGTGCAAGCACAGTTTTTTTATTAGTTATATTTAAATATTTTTTTTTGTAAAAATGTTTTAATATTATTTTTATTCATGTGCGCCCCACAGAATTTGCGCCCCACAGGATGTGCAAGAACAGTTTTTTTATTAATTTGATTTAAAAAAAAAAATTGTAATTTGTTTTTAATATTATTTTTATTTATGTGCGCAGCAGGATGTGCGCCGCAGGATGTGCGCCCCACAGAATTTGCGCCCCACAGGATGTGCAAGCACAGTTTTTTTATTAATTTGATTTTTAAAAAAAAATTGTAATTTGTTTTTAATATTATTTTTATTCATGTGTGCAGCAGGATGTGCGCCGCAGGATGTGCGCCCCACAGAATTTGCGCCCCACAGGATGTGCAAGCACAGTTTTTTTATTAATTTGATTTAAATATTTTTTTTTGTAAAAATGTTTTAATATTATTGTTATTTATGTGCGCAGCAGGATGTGCGCCGCAGGATGTGCGCCCCACATAATTTGCGCCCCACAGGATGTGCAAGGACAGTTTTTTTATTAATTTGATTTAAATATTTTTTTTTGTAATTTGTTTTTAATATTATTTTTATTCATGTGCGCAGCAGGATTTGCGCCACAGGATGTGCGCCCCACAGAATTTGCGCCCCACAGGATGTGCAAGAACAGTTTTTTTATTAATGTGATTAAAAAAAAAAAAAATTGTAAATTGTATTTAATATTATTTTTATTAATGTGTGCAGCTCAATGTGCGCCGCAGGATGTGCAACCCACAGAATTTGCGCCCCACAGGATGTGCAAGGACAGTTTTTTTAATAATTTGATTTTAAAAAAAAAATTGTAATTTGTTTTTAATTTTATTTTTATTTATTTGCGCAGCAGGATGTGCGCTGCAGGATGTGCGCCCCACAGAATTTGCGCCCCACAGGATGTGCAAGCACAGTTTTTTTATTAATTTGATTTAAATATTTTTTTTGTAAAAATGTTTTAATATTATTTTCATTTATGTGCGCAGCAGGATGTGCGCCCCACAGAATTTGCGCCACACAGGATGTGCAAGCACAGTTTTTTTATTAATTTGATTTAAATATTTTTTTTTGTAAAAATGTTTTAATATTTTTTGTATTTATGTGCGCAGCAGTATGTGCGCAGCAGGATGTGCGCCCCACAGAATTTGCGCCCCAAAGGATGTGCAAGCACAGTTTTTTTATTAATTTGATTTAAAAAAAAAATTTGTAATTTGTTTTTAATATTATTTTTATTTATGTGCACAGCAGGATGTGCGCCGCAGAATGTGCGCCCCACAGGATGTGCAAGGACAGTTTTTTTATTAATTTGATTTAAAAAAAAGAAAATTGTAATTTGTTTTTAATATTATTTTTATTTATGTGCGCAGCAGGATGTGCGCCGCATGATGTGCGCCCCACAGAAGTTGGGCCCCACAGGATGTGCAAGCACAGTTTTTTTATTAATTTGATTTAAAAAAAAAAAATTGTAAATTGTTTTTAATATTATTTTTATTTATGTGCGCAGCAGGATTTGCGCCGCAGGATGTGCGCCCCACAGAATTTGCGCCCCACAGGATGTGCAAGCACAGTTTTTTTATTAATTTGATTTAAATATTTTTTTTTGTAAAAATGTTTTAATATTATTTTTATTTATGTGCGCAGCAGGATGTGCGCCCCACAGAATTTGTGCCCCACAGGATGTGCAAGCACAGTTTTTTTATTAATTTGATTTAAATATTTTTTTTTGTAAAAATGTTTTAATATTATTTTTATTCATGTGCACAGCAGGATGTGCGCCGCATGATGTGCGCCCCACAGGATGAGCAAGCACAGTTTTTTTATTAATTTGATTTAAAAAAAAAAAATTGTAATTTGTTTTTAATATTATTTTTATTTATGTGCGCAGCAGGATGTGCCTCGCAGGATGTGCGCCCCACAGAATTTGCGCCCCACAGGATGTGCAAGCACAGTTTTTTTATTAATTTGATTTAAATATTTTTTTTTGTAAAAATGTTTTAATATTATTTTTATTCATGTGAGCAGCAGGATTTGCGCCGCAGGATGTGCGCCCCACAGGATGTGCAAGGACAGTTTTTTTATTAATTTGATTTAAAAAAAAAAATTGTAATTTGTTTTTAATATTATTTTTATTTATGTGCGCAGCAGGATGTGCGCCGCATGATGTGCGCCCCACATAATTTGCGCCCCACAGGATGTGCAAGCACAGTTTTTGTATTAATTTGATTTAAATATATTTTTTTGTAAAAATGTTTTAATATTATTTTTATTTATGTGCACAGCAGGATGTGCGCCGCATGATGGGCGCCCCACATAATTTGCGCCCCACAGGATGTGCAAGCACAGTTTTTTTCTTAATTTGATTTAAAAAAAAAAAATTGTAATTTGTTTTTAATATTATTTTTATTTATGTGCGCAGCAGGATGTGCGCCGCAGGATGTGCGCCCCACAGAATTTGCGCCCCACAGGATGTGCAAGCACAGTTTTTTTATTAATTTGATTTAAATATTTTTTTTTGTAAAAATGTTTTAATATTATTTTCATTTATGTGCGCAGCAGGATGTGCGCCGCAGGATGTGCGCCCCACAGAATTTTCGCCCCACAGGATGTGCAAGCACAGTTTTTTTATTAATTTGATTTAAATATTTTTTTTTGTAAAAATGTTTTAATATTATTTTTATTTATGTGCGCAGCAGGATGAGCGCCGCAGGATGTGCGCCCCACATAATTTGCGCCCCACAGGATGTGCAAGGACAGTTTTTTTATTAATTTGATTTAAATATTTTTTTTTGTAAAAATGTTTTATTTTATTTTTATTTATGTGCGCAGCAGGATGTGCGCCGCAGGATGTGCGCCCCACATAATTTGCGCCCCACAGGATGTGCAAGCACAGTTTTTTTATTAGTTATATTTAAATATTTTTTTTTGTAAAAATGTTTTAATATTATTTTTATTCATGTGCGCCCCACAGAATTTGCGCCCCACAGGATGTGCAAGAACAGTTTTTTTATTAATTTGATTTAAAAAAAAAAATTGTAATTTGTTTTTAATATTATTTTTATTTATGTGCGCAGCAGGATGTGCGCCGCAGGATGTGCGCCCCACAGAATTTGCGCCCCACAGGATGTGCAAGCACAGTTTTTTTATTAATTTGATTTTTAAAAAAAAATTGTAATTTGTTTTTAATATTATTTTTATTCATGTGTGCAGCAGGATGTGCGCCGCAGGATGTGCGCCCCACAGAATTTGCGCCCCACAGGATGTGCAAGCACAGTTTTTTTATTAATTTGATTTAAATATTTTTTTTTGTAAAAATGTTTTAATATTATTTTTATTTATGTGCGCAGCAGGATGTGCGCCGCAGGATGTGCGCCCCA
The DNA here is from genome assembly GCF_947347685.1 of Pleuronectes platessa. Taxonomy (NCBI): domain Eukaryota; kingdom Metazoa; phylum Chordata; class Actinopteri; order Pleuronectiformes; family Pleuronectidae; genus Pleuronectes; species Pleuronectes platessa. The sequence goes on from NC_070629.1 coordinate 1,082,782, forward strand.
CATAATTTGCGCCCCACAGGATGTGCAAGGACAGTTTTTTTATTAATTTGATTTAAATATTTTTTTTTGTAATTTGTTTTTAATATTATTTTTATTCATGTGCGCAGCAGGATTTGCGCCACAGGATGTGCGCCCCACAGAATTTGCGCCCCACAGGATGTGCAAGAACAGTTTTTTTATTAATGTGATTAAAAAAAAAAAAAATTGTAAATTGTTTTTAATATTATTTTTATTAATGTGTGCAGCTCAATGTGCGCCGCAGGATGTGCAACCCACAGAATTTGCGCCCCACAGGATGTGCAAGGACAGTTTTTTTAATAATTTGATTTTAAAAAAAAAATTGTAATTTGTTTTTAATTTTATTTTTATTTATTTGCGCAGCAGGATGTGCGCTGCAGGATGTGCGCCCCACAGAATTTGCGCCCCACAGGATGTGCAAGCACAGTTTTTTTATTAATTTGATTTAAATATTTTTTTTGTAAAAATGTTTTAATATTATTTTCATTTATGTGCGCAGCAGGATGTGCGCCCCACAGAATTTGCGCCACACAGGATGTGCAAGCACAGTTTTTTTATTAATTTGATTTAAATATTTTTTTTGTAAAAATGTTTTAATATTATTTTTATTTATGTGCGCAGCAGGATGTGCGCCCCAAATAATTTGCACCCCACAGGATGTGCAAGCACATTTTTTTTATTAATTTGATTTAAAAAATGAAAATTGTAAAAAAAATTTAATTTAATTTTTATTAATTTGCGCAGCTGGATGTGCGCTGAAGGATGTGCGCCCCACAGAATTTGCGCCCCACAGAATTTGGGCCCCACAGGATGTGCAAGCACAGTTTTTTTATTAATTTGATTAAAAAAAAAAAAATTGTAAATTGTTTTTAATATTATTTTTATTTATGTGCGCAGCAGGATGTGCGCCCCACAGAATCTGTGCCCCACAGGATGTGCAAGCACAGTTTTTTTATTAATTTGATTTAAATATTTTTTTTTGTAAAAATGTTTTAATATTATTTCTATTTATGTGCGCAGCAGTATGTGCGCAGCAGGATGTGCGCCCCACAGAATTTGCGCCCCACAGGAAGTGCAAGCACAGTTTTTTTATTAATTTGATTTAAAAAAAAAATTCTAATTTTTTTTTAATATTATCTTTTTTAATGTGTACACCTGGATGTGCGCCTCAGGATGTGTGCCCCACAGAATTTGCGCCCCACAGGATGTGCAAGCACAGTGTTTTTATTAATTTGATTTAAATATTTTTTTTTGTAAAAATGTTTTAATATTATTTTTATTTATGTGCGCAGCAGTATGTGCGCAGCAGGATGTGCGCCCCACAGAATTTGCGCCCCAAAGGATGTGCAAGCACAGTTTTTTTATTAATTTGATTTAAAAAAAAAAAATTGTAATTTGTTTTTAATATTATTTTTATTTATGTGCGCAGCAGGATGTGCGCCGCATGATGTGCGCCCCACAGAAGTTGGGCCCCACAGGATGTGCAAGCACAGTTTTTTTATTAATTTGATTTAAAAAAAAAAAATTGTAAATTGTTTTTAATATTATTTTTATTTATGTGCGCAGCAGGATTTGCGCCGCAGGATGTGCGCCCCACAGAATTTGCGCCCCACAGGATGTGCAAGCACAGTTTTTTTATTAATTTGATTTAAATATTTTTTTTTGTAAAAATGTTTTAATGTTATTTTTATTCATATGCGCAGCAGGATGTGCGCCACAGGATGTGCGCCGCACAGAAGTTGCTTCCCACAGGATGTGCAAGGACAGTTTTTTTATTAATTTGATTTAAAAAAAAATAATTGTAAATTGTTTTTAATATTATTTTTATTAATTTGCCCAGATGGATGTGCGCCCCACAGAATTTGCGCCCCACAGGAGTGCAAGCACAGTTTTTTTATTAATTTGATTTAAAAAAAAAAAATTGTAAATTGTTTTTAATATTATTTTTATTTATGTGCGCAGCAGGATGTGCGCCGCAGGATGTGCAACCCACAGAATTTGCGCCCCACAGGATGTGCAAGCACAGTTTTTTTATTAATTTGATTTAAACATTTTTTTTGTAATTTGTTTTTAATATTATTTTTATTCATGTGCGCAGCAGGATTTGCGCCGCAGGATGTGCGCCCCACAGAATTTTCGCCCCACAGGATGTGCAAGCACAGTTTTTTTATTAATTTGATTTAAATATTTTTTTCTGTAAAAATGTTTTAATATTATTTTTATTCATGTGGGCAGCAGGAAGTGCGCCGCAGGATGTGCAAGCACAGGATGAGCAAGCACAGTTTTTTTATTAATTTGATTTAAAAAAAAAAAATTGTAATTTGTTTTTAATATTATTTTTATTTATGTGCGCAGCAGGATGTGCCTCGCAGGATGTGCGCCCCACAGAATTTGCGCCCCACAGGATGTGCAAGCACAGTTTTTTTATTAATTTGATTTAAATATTTTTTTTTGTAAAAATGTTTTAATATTATTTTTATTCATGTGAGCAGCAGGATTTGCGCCGCAGGATGTGCGCCCCACAGGATGTGCAAGGACAGTTTTTTTATTAATTTGATTTAAAAAAAAAAATTGTAATTTGTTTTTAATATTATTTTTATTTATGTGCGCAGCAGGATGTGCGCCGCATGATGTGCGCCCCACATAATTTGCGCCCCACAGGATGAGCAAGCACAGTTTTTTTATTAATTGTTTTAAATATTTTTTTTGTAAAGATGTTTTAATATTATTTTTATCTATGTGCGCAGCAGGATGTGCGCCGCAGTCTGTGCGCCCCACATAATTTGCGCCCCACAGGATGTGCAAGCACAGTTTTTGTATTAATTTGATTTAAATATATTTTTTTGTAAAAATGTTTTAATATTATTTTCATTTATGTGCACAGCAGGATGTGCGCCGCATGATGGGCGCCCCACATAATTTGCGCCCCACAGGATGTGCAAGCACAGTTTTTTTCTTAATTTGATTTAAAAAAAAAAAATTGTAATTTGTTTTTAATATTATTTTTATTTATGTGCGCAGCAGGATGTGCGCCGCAGGATGTGCGCCCCACAGAATTTGCGCCCCACAGGATGTGCAAGCACAGTTTTTTTATTAATTTGATTTAAATATTTTTTTTTGTAAAAATGTTTTAATATTATTTTCATTTATGTGCGCAGCAGGATGTGCGCCGCAGGATGTGCGCCCCACATAATTTGCGCCCCACAGGATGTGCAAGCACAGTTTTTTTATTAGTTATATTTAAATATTTTTTTTTGTAAAAATGTTTTAATATTATTTTTATTCATGTGCGCCCCACAGAATTTGCGCCCCACAGGATGTGCAAGAACAGTTTTTTTATTAATTTGATTTAAAAAAAAAAATTGTAATTTGTTTTTAATATTATTTTTATTTATGTGCGCAGCAGGATGTGCGCCGCAGGATGTGCGCCCCACAGAATTTGCGCCCCACAGGATGTGCAAGCACAGTTTTTTTATTAATTTGATTTTTAAAAAAAAATTGTAATTTGTTTTTAATATTATTTTTATTCATGTGTGCAGCAGGATGTGCGCCGCAGGATGTGCGCCCCACAGAATTTGCGCCCCACAGGATGTGCAAGCACAGTTTTTTTATTAATTTGATTTAAATATTTTTTTTTGTAAAAATGTTTTAATATTATTTTTATTTATGTGCGCAGCAGGATGTGCGCCGCAGGATGTGCGCCCCACATAATTTGCGCCCCACAGGATGTGCAAGGACAGTTTTTTTATTAATTTGATTTAAATATTTTTTTTTGTAATTTGTTTTTAATATTATTTTTATTCATGTGCGCAGCAGGATTTGCGCCACAGGATGTGCGCCCCACAGAATTTGCGCCCCACAGGATGTGCAAGAACAGTTTTTTTATTAATGTGATTAAAAAAAAAAAAAATTGTAAATTGTTTTTAATATTATTTTTATTAATGTGTGCAGCTCAATGTGCGCCGCAGGATGTGCAACCCACAGAATTTGCGCCCCACAGGATGTGCAAGGACAGTTTTTTTAATAATTTGATTTTAAAAAAAAAATTGTAATTTGTTTTTAATTTTATTTTTATTTATTTGCGCAGCAGGATGTGCGCTGCAGGATGTGCGCCCCACAGAATTTGCGCCCCACAGGATGTGCAAGCACAGTTTTTTTATTAATTTGATTTAAATATTTTTTTTGTAAAAATGTTTTAATATTATTTTCATTTATGTGCGCAGCAGGATGTGCGCCCCACAGAATTTGCGCCACACAGGATGTGCAAGCACAGTTTTTTTATTAATTTGATTTAAATATTTTTTTTGTAAAAATGTTTTAATATTATTTTTATTTATGTGCGCAGCAGGATGTGCGCCCCAAATAATTTGCACCCCACAGGATGTGCAAGCACATTTTTTTTATTAATTTGATTTAAAAAAAAATAATTGTAAATTGTTTTTAATATTATTTTTATTTATGTGCGCAGCAGGATGTGCCTCGCAGGATGTGCGCCCCACAGAATTTGCGCCCCACAGGATGTGCAAGCACAGTTTTTTTATTAATTTGATTTAAAAAAAAAATTGTAATTTGTTTTTAATATTATTTTTATTTATGTGCGCAGCAGGATGTGCGCCGCAGGATGTGCGCCCCACAGAATTTGCACCCCACAGGATGTGCAAGCACAGTTTTTTTATTAATTTGATTTAAATATTTTTTTTTGTAAAAATGTTTTAATATTATTTGTATTTATGTGCGCAGCAGGATGTGCGCCGCAGGATGTGCGCCCCACAGAATTTGCGCCACACAGGATTTGCAAGGACAGTTTTTTTATTAATTTGATTTTAAAAAAAAAAATTGTAATTTGTTTTTAATATTATTTTTATTTATGTGCGCAGCAGGATGTGCGCCGCAGGATGTGCGCCCCACAGAATTTGCGCCCCACAGGATGTGCAAGGACAGTTTTTTTATTAATTTGATTTAAATATTTTTTTTGTAAAAATGTTTTAATATCATTTTTATTTATGTGCGCAGCAGGATGTGCGCCGCAGAATGTGCGCCCCTCAGAATTTGCGCCCCACAGGATGTGCAAGCACAGTTTTTTTATTAATTTGATTTAAAAAATGAAAATTGTAAAAAAAAAAATATTTTATTTTTATTAATTTGCGCAGCTGGATGTGCGCTGAAGGATGTGCGCCCCACATAATTTGCGCCCCATAGGATGTGCAAGCACAGTTTTTTTATTAATTTGATTTAAATATTTTTTTTTGTAAAAATGTTTTAATATTATTTGTATTAATGTGCGCAGCTGGATGTGCGCCGCAGGATGTGCGCCCCACAGAATTTGCGCCCCACAGGATGTGCAAGCACAGTTTTTTTATTAATTTGATTTAAAAAAAAAAAATTGTAATTTGTTTTTAATATTATTTTTATTTATGTGCGCAGCAGGATGTGCGCTTCAGGATGTGCGCCCCACAGAATTTGCGCCATACAGGATGTGCAAGCACAGTTTTTTTATTAATTTGATTTAAATATTTTTTTTTTGTAAAAATGTTTTAATATTATTTTTATTTATGTGCGCTGCAGGATGTGCGCCCCACATAATTTGCGCATCACAGGATGTGCAAGCACAGTTTTTTTAATAATTTGATTAAAAAAAAAAAATATGTAAAATTTTTTAATATCATTTTAATTTATGTGCTTAGCAGGATGTGCGCCGCAGGATGTGCGCCCCACAGAATTTGCGCCCCACAGGATGTGCAAGCACAGTTTTTTTATTAATTTGATTTAAATATATTTTTTTGTAAAAATGTTTTAATATTATTTTGATTTATGTGCGCAGCAGTATGTGCGCAGCAGGATGTGCGCCCCACAGAATTTGCGCCCCACAGGATGTGCAAGCACATTTTTTTTATTAATTTGATTTTAAAAAAAAAATTGTAAATTTTTTTTAATTTTATTTTTATTTATTTGCGCAGCAGGATGTGCGCTGCAGGATGTGCGCCCCAAATAATTTGCACCCCACAGGATGTGCAAGCACATTTTTTTTATTAATTTGATTTAAAAAATGAAAATTGTAAAAAAAATTTAATTTAATTTTTATTAATTTGCGCAGCTGGATGTGCGCTGAAGGATGTGCGCCCCACAGAATTTGCGCCCCACAGAATTTGGGCCCCACAGGATGTGCAAGCACAGTTTTTTTATTAATTTGATTAAAAAAAAAAAAATTGTAAATTGTTTTTAATATTATTTTTATTTATGTGCGCAGCAGGATGTGCGCCCCACAGAATTTGTGCCCCACAGGATGTGCAAGCACAGTTTTTTTATTAATTTGATTTAAAAAAAAGAAAATTGTAATTTGTTTTTAATATTATTTTTATTTATGTGCGCAGCAGGATGTGCGCCGCATGATGTGCGCCCCACAGAAGTTGGGCCCCACAGGATGTGCAAGCACAGTTTTTTTATTAATTTGATTTAAAAAAAAAAAATTGTAAATTGTTTTTAATATTATTTTTATTTATGTGCGCAGCAGGATTTGCGCCGCAGGATGTGCGCCCCACAGAATTTGCGCCCCACAGGATGTGCAAGCACAGTTTTTTTATTAATTTGATTTAAATATTTTTTTTTGTAAAAATGTTTTAATATTATTTTTATTTATGTGCGCAGCAGGATGTGCGCCCCACAGAATTTGTGCCCCACAGGATGTGCAAGCACAGTTTTTTTATTAATTTGATTTAAATATTTTTTTTTGTAAAAATGTTTTAATATTATTTTTATTCATGTGCACAGCAGGATGTGCGCCGCATGATGTGCGCCCCACAGGATGAGCAAGCACAGTTTTTTTATTAATTTGATTTAAAAAAAAAAAATGTAAATTGTTTTTTAATATTATTTTTATTTATGTGCCCAGCAGGATGTGCGCCGCAGGATGTGCGCCCCACAGAATTTGCGCCCCACAGGATGTGCAAGCACAGTTTTTTTATTAATTTGATTTAAATATTTTTTTTTGTAAAAATGTTTTAATATTATTTTTATTCATGTGAGCAGCAGGATTTGCGCCGCAGGATGTGCGCCCCACAGGATGTGCAAGGACAGTTTTTTTATTAATTTGATTTAAAAAAAAAAATTGTAATTTGTTTTTAATATTATTTTTATTTATGTGCGCAGCAGGATGTGCGCTTCAGGATGTGCGCCCCACAGAATTTGCGCCCTACAGGATGTGCAAGCACAGTTTTTTTATTAATTTGATTTAAATATTTTTTTTTGTAAAAATGTTTTAATATTATTATTATTAATGTGCGCAGCAGGATGTGCGCCGCAGTCTGTGCGCCCCACATAATTTGCGCCCCACAGGATGTGCAAGCACAGTTTTTGTATTAATTTGATTTAAATATATTTTTTTGTAAAAATGTTTTAATATTATTTTTATTTATGTGCGCAGCAGGATGTGCGCCGCATGATGGGCGCCCCACATAATTTGCGCCCCACAGGATGTGCAAGCACAGTTTTTTTCTTAATTTGATTTAAAAAAAAAAAATTGTAATTTGTTTTTAATATTATTTTTATTTATGTGCGCAGCAGGATGTGCGCCCCACAGAATTTGCGCCACACAGGATGTGCAAGCACAGTTTTTTTATTAATTTGATTTAAATATTTTTTTTGTAAAAATGTTTTAATATTATTTTCATTTATGTGCGCAGCAGGATGTGCGCCCCACAGAATTTGCGCCACACAGGATGTGCAAGCACAGTTTTTTTATTAATTTGATTTAAATATTTTTTTTGTAAAAATGTTTTAATATTATTTTTATTTATGTGCGCAGCAGGATTTGCGCCCCAAATAATTTGCACCCCACAGGATGTGCAAGCACATTTTTTTTATTAATTTGATTTAAAAAATGAAAATTGTAAAAAAAATTTAATTTAATTTTTATTAATTTGCGCAGCTGGATGTGCGCTGAAGGATGTGCGCCCCACAGAATTTGCGCCCCACAGAATTTGGGCCCCACAGGATGTGCAAGCACAGTTTTTTTATTAATTTGATTAAAAAAAAAAAAATTGTAAATTGTTTTTAATATTATTTTTATTTATGTGCGCAGCAGGATGTGCGCCCCACAGAATTTGTGCCCCACAGGATGTGCAAGCACAGTTTTTTTATTAATTTGATTTAAATATTTTTTTTTGTAAAAATGTTTTAATATTATTTCTATTTATGTGCGCAGCAGTATGTGCGCAGCAGGATGTGCGCCCCACAGAATTTGCGCCCCACAGGAAGTGCAAGCACAGTTTTTTTATTAATTTGATTTAAAAAAAAAATTCTAATTTTTTTTTAATATTATCTTTTTTAATGTGTACACCTGGATGTGCGCCTCAGGATGTGTGCCCCACAGAATTTGCGCCCCACAGGATGTGCAAGCACAGTGTTTTTATTAATTTGATTTAAATATTTTTTTTTGTAAAAATGTTTTAATATTATTTTTATTTATGTGCGCAGCAGTATGTGCGCAGCAGGATGTGCGCCCCACAGAATTTGCGCCCCAAAGGATGTGCAAGCACAGTTTTTTTATTAATTTGATTTAAAAAAAAAAAATTGTAATTTGTTTTTAATATTATTTTTATTTATGTGCACAGCAGGATGTGCGCCGCAGAATGTGCGCCCCACAGGATGTGCAAGGACAGTTTTTTTATTAATTTGATTTAAAAAAAAGAAAATTGTAATTTGTTTTTAATATTATTTTTATTTATGTGCGCAGCAGGATGTGCGCCGCATGATGTGCGCCCCACAGAAGTTGGGCCCCACAGGATGTGCAAGCACAGTTTTTTTATTAATTTGATTTAAAAAAAAAAAATTGTAAATTGTTTTTAATATTATTTTTATTTATGTGCGCAGCAGGATTTGCGCCGCAGGATGTGCGCCCCACAGAATTTGCGCCCCACAGGATGTGCAAGCACAGTTTTTTTATTAATTTGATTTAAATATTTTTTTTTGTAAAAATGTTTTAATATTATTTTTATTTATGTGCGCAGCAGGATGTGCGCCCCACAGAATTTGTGCCCCACAGGATGTGCAAGCACAGTTTTTTTATTAATTTGATTTAAAAAAAAGAAAATTGTAATTTGTTTTTAATATTATTTTTATTTATGTGCGCAGCAGGATGTGCGCCGCATGATGTGCGCCCCACAGAAGTTGGGCCCCACAGGATGTGCAAGCACAGTTTTTTTATTAATTTGATTTAAAAAAAAAAAATTGTAAATTGTTTTTAATATTATTTTTATTTATGTGCGCAGCAGGATTTGCGCCGCAGGATGTGCGCCCCACAGAATTTGCGCCCCACAGGATGTGCAAGCACAGTTTTTTTATTAATTTGATTTAAATATTTTTTTTTGTAAAAATGTTTTAATATTATTTTTATTTATGTGCGCAGCAGGATGTGCGCCCCACAGAATTTGTGCCCCACAGGATGTGCAAGCACAGTTTTTTTATTAATTTGATTTAAATATTTTTTTTTGTAAAAATGTTTTAATATTATTTTTATTCATGTGCACAGCAGGATGTGCGCCGCATTATGTGCGCCCCACAGGATGAGCAAGCACAGTTTTTTTATTAATTTGATTTAAAAAAAAAAAATGTAAATTGTTTTTTAATATTATTTTTATTTATGTGCGCAGCAGGATGTGCGCCGCAGGATGTGCGCCCCACAGGATGTGCAAGCACAGTTTTTTTATTTATTTGATTTAAATATATTTTTTTGTAAAAATGTTTTAATATTATTTTTATTCATGTGCACAGCAGGATGTGCGCCGCAGGATGTGCGCCCCACATAATTTGCGCCCCACAGGATGTGCAAGCACAGTTTTTTTATTAATTTGATTTAAAAAAAAAAAATTGTAATTTGTTTTTAATATTATTTTTATTTATGTGCGCAGCAGGATGTGCCTCGCAGGATGTGCGCCCCACAGAATTTGCGCCCCACAGGATGTGCAAGCACAGTTTTTTTATTAATTTGATTTAAATATTTTTTTTTGTAAAAATGTTTTAATATTATTTTTATTCATGTGAGCAGCAGGATTTGCGCCGCAGGATGTGCGCCCCACAGGATGTGCAAGGACAGTTTTTTTATTAATTTGATTTAAAAAAAAAAATTGTAATTTGTTTTTAATATTATTTTTATTTATGTGCGCAGCAGGATGTGCGCTTCAGGATGTGCGCCCCACAGAATTTGCGCCCTACAGGATGTGCAAGCACAGTTTTTTTATTAATTTGATTTAAATATTTTTTTTTGTAAAAATGTTTTAATATTATTATTATTAATGTGCGCAGCTGGATGTGCGCCGCATGATGTGCGCCCCACATAATTTGCGCCCCACAGGATGAGCAAGCACAGTTTTTTTATTAATTGTTTTAAATATTTTTTTTGTAAAGATGTTTTAATATTATTTTTATCTATGTGCGCAGCAGGATGTGCGCCGCAGTCTGTGCGCCCCACATAATTTGCGCCCAACAGGATGTGCAAGCACAGTTTTTGTATTAATATGTTTTAATATTATTTTTATTTATGTGCGCAGCAGGATGTGCGCCGCATGATGGGCGCCCCACATAATTTGCGCCCCACAGGATGTGCAAGCACAGTTTTTTTCTTAATTTGATTTAAAAAAAAAAAATTGTAATTTGTTTTTAATATTATTTTTATTTATGTGCGCAGCAGGATGTGCGCCCCACAGAATTTGCGCCACACAGGATGTGCAAGCACAGTTTTTTTATTAATTTGATTTAAATATTTTTTTTGTAAAAATGTTTTAATATTATTTTTATTTATGTGCGCAGCAGGATGTGCGCTGGTGGATGTGCGCCCCACATAATTTGCGCCCCACAGGATGTGCAAGGACAGTTTTTTTATTAATTTGATTTAAATATTTTTTTTTGTAAAAATGTTTTAATATTATTTTTATTTATGCAAGCAGCAGGATGTGCGCTGGTGGATGTGCGCCCCACATAATTTGCGCCCCACAGGATGTGCAAGCACAGTTTTTTTATTAATTTGATTTAAAAAAAAATTTTTGTAAAAATGTTTTATTATTATTTTGATTTATGTGCACTGCAGGATGTGCGCCCCACAGAATTTGCGCCCAACATGATGTGCAAGGACAGTTTTTTTATTAATTTGATTTAAAAAAAAAACATTGTAGTTTGTTTTTAATATTATTTTTACTTATGTGCGCAGCAGGATGTGTGCTGCAGGATGTGCGCCCCACAGGATGTGCAAGGACAGTTTTTTTATTAATTTGATTTAAATATTTTTTTTGTAAAAATGTTTTAATATTATTTTTATTTATGTGCGCAGCAGGATGTGCGCTGGTGGATGTGCGCCCCACATAATTTGCGCCCCACAGGATGTGCAAGCACAGTTTTTTTATTAATTTGATTTAAAAAAATTTTTTTGTAAAAATGTTTTAATATTATTTTGATTCATGTGCGCTGCAGGATGTGCGCCCCACAGAATTTGCGCCCCACATGATGTGCAAGCACAGTTTTTTTATTAATTTGATTTAAAAAATTTTTTTTGTAAAAATGTTTTAATATTATTTTCATTTATTTGCGCAGCAGGATGTGCGCCGCAGGATGTGCGCCCCACAGGATGTGCAAGCACAGTTTTTTTATTAATTTGATTTAAAAAAAAAAAAATTGTAATTTGTTTTTAATATTATTTTTATTTATGTGCACAGCAGGATGTGCGCCGCAGAATGTGCGCCCCACAGGATGTGCAAGGACAGTTTTTTTATTAATTTGATTTAAAAAAAAGAAAATTGTAATTTGTTTTTAATATTATTTTTATTTATGTGCGCAGCAGGATGTGCGCTGCAGGATGTGCACCCCTGAGGAATTTGCGCCCCACAGGATGTTCAAGCACAGTTTTTTTATTAATTTGATTTAAATATTTTTTTTGTAAAAATGTTTTAATATTTTTTTTAGTCATGTGCGCAGCAGGATGTGCGCTGCAGGATGTGCTTCCCACATAATTTGCGCCCCACAGGAGGTACAAGCACAGTTTTTTTATTAATTTGATTTAAAAAAAAATAATTGTAAATTGTTTTTAATATTATTTTTATTAATGTGCGCAGCAGGATGTGTGCTGCAGGATGTGCGCCCCACAGAATTTGCGACCCACAGGATGTGCAAGCACAGTTTTTTTATTAATTTAATTTAAATATTTTTTTTGTAAAAATGTTTTAATATCATTTTCATTTATGTGCGCAGCAGGATGTGCGCTGCAGGATGTGCGCCCCACATAATTTGCGCCCCACAGGATGTGCAAGCACAGTTTTTTTATTAATTTGATTTAAAAAAAGAAAATTGTAAAAAAAATTTAATATTATTTTTATTAATTTGCCCAGCTGGATGTGCGCTGAAGGATGTGCGCCCCACAGAATTTGCGCCCCACAGGATGTGCAAGCACATTTTTTTTATTAATTTGATTTAAAAAACAAAAATTGTAAATTTTTTTCAATTTTATTTTTATTCATTTGCGCAGCAGGATGTGCGCTGCAGGATGTGCGCCCCACATAATTTGCGCCCCACAGGATGTGCAAGCACATTTTTTTTATTAATTTGATTTAAAAAACAAAAATTGTAAATTTTTTTTAATTTTATTTTTATTCATTTGCGCAGCGGGATGTGCGCTGCAGGATGTGCACCCCACAGAATTTGCGCCCCACAGGATGTTCAAGCACAGTTTTTTTATTAATTTGATTTAAATATTTTTTTTTGTAAAAATGTTTTAATATTATTTTCATTTATTTGCGCAGCAGGATGTGCGCCGCAGGATGTGCGCCCCACAGGATGTGCAAGGACAGTTTTTTTATTAATTTGATTTAAATATTTTTTTTGTAAAAATGTTTTAATATTATTTTTATTTATGTGCGCAGCAGGATGTGCGCTGGTGGATGTGCGCCCCACATAATTTGCGCCCCACAGGATGTGCAAGCACAGTTTTTTTATTAATTTGATTTAAAAAAATTTTTTTGTAAAAATGTTTTAATATTATTTTGATTCATGTGCGCTGCAGGATGTGCGCCCCACAGAATTTGCGCCCCACATGATGTGCAAGCACAGTTTTTTTATTAATTTGATTTAAAAAAAATTTTTTGTAAAAATGTTTTAATATTATTTTCATTTATTTGCGCAGCAGGATGTGCGCCGCAGGATGTGCGCCCCACAGGATGTGCAAGCACAGTTTTTTTATTAATTTGATTTAAAAAAAAAAAAATTGTAATTTGTTTTTAATATTATTTTTATTTATGTGCACAGCAGGATGTGCGCCGCAGAATGTGCGCCCCACAGGATGTGCAAGGACAGTTTTTTTATTAATTTGATTTAAAAAAAAGAAAATTGTAATTTGTTTTTAATATTATTTTTATTTATGTGCGCAGCAGGATGTGCGCTGCAGGATGTGCACCCCTGAGGAATTTGCGCCCCACAGGATGTTCAAGCACAGTTTTTTTATTAATTTGATTTAAATATTTTTTTTGTAAAAATGTTTTAATATTTTTTTTAGTCATGTGCGCAGCAGGATGTGCGCTGCAGGATGTGCGCCCCACATAATTTGCGCCCCACAGGAGGTACAAGCACAGTTTTTTTATTAATTTGATTTAAAAAAAAATAATTGTAAATTGTTTTTAATATTATTTTTATTAATGTGCGCAGCAGGATGTGTGCTGCAGGATGTGCGCCCCACAGAATTTGCGACCCACAGGATGTGCAAGCACAGTTTTTTTATTAATTTAATTTAAATATTTTTTTTGTAAAAATGTTTTAATATCATTTTCATTTATGTGCGCAGCAGGATGTGCGCTGCAGGATGTGCGCCCCACATAATTTGCGCCCCACAGGATGTGCAAGCACAGTTTTTTTATTAATTTGATTTAAAAAAAGAAAATTGTAAAAAAAATTTAATATTATTTTTATTAATTTGCCCAGCTGGATGTGCGCTGAAGGATGTGCGCCCCACAGAATTTGCGCCCCACAGGATGTGCAAGCACATTTTTTTTATTAATTTGATTTAAAAAACAAAAATTGTAAATTTTTTTCAATTTTATTTTTATTCATTTGCGCAGCAGGATGTGCGCTGCAGGATGTGCGCCCCACATAATTTGCGCCCCACAGGATGTGCAAGCACATTTTTTTTATTAATTTGATTTAAAAAACAAAAATTGTAAATTTTTTTTAATTTTATTTTTATTCATTTGCGCAGCGGGATGTGCGCTGCAGGATGTGCACCCCACAGAATTTGCGCCCCACAGGATGTTCAAGCACAGTTTTTTTATTAATTTGATTTAAATATTTTTTTTTGTAAAAATGTTTTAATATTATTTTCATTTATTTGCGCAGCAGGATGTGCGCCGCAGGATGTGCGCCCCACAGGATGTGCAAGGACAGTTTTTTTATTAATTGGATTTAAAAAAAAGAAAATTGTAATTTGTTTTTAATATTATTTTTATTTATGTGCGCAGCAGGATGTGCGCTGCAGGATGTGCGCCCCACAGAATTTGCGACCCACAGGATGTGCAAGCACAGTTTTTTTATTAATTTAATTTAAATATTTTTTTTGTAAAAATGTTTTAATATCATTTTCATTTATGTGCGCAGCAGGATGTGCGCTGCAGGATGTGCGCCCCACATAATTTGCGCCCCACAGGATGTGCAAGCACAGTTTTTTTATTAATTTGATTTAAAAAAAAAAATTGTAATTTGTTTTTAATATTATTTTTATTTATGTGCGCAGCAGGATGTGCGCCGCAGGATGTGCGCCCCACAGGATGTGCAAGCACAGTTTTTTTATTAATTTGATTTAAATATTTTTTTTGTAAAAATGTTTTAATATTATTTTTATTTATGTGCGCAGCAGGATGTGCGCTGGTGGATGTGCGCCCCACATAATTTGCGCCCCACAGGATGTGCAAGCACAGTTTTTTTATTAATTTGATTTAAAAAAAAAAATTGTAATTTGTTTTTAATATTATTTTTATTTATGTGCGCAGCAGGATGTGTGCCGCAGGATGTGCGCCCCACAGAATTTGCGCCCCACAGGATGTGCAAGCACAGTTTTTTTATTAATTTGATTTAAATATTTTTTTTTGTAAAAATGTTTTAATATTATTTTCATTTATGTGCGCAGCAGGATGTGCGCCCCACAGAATTTGCGCCCCACAGGATGTGCAAGCACAGTTTTTTTATTAATTTGATTTAAAAAAAAATTTTTGTAAAAATGTTTTAATATTATTTTGATTTATGTGCGCTGCAGGATGTGCGCCCCACAGAATTTGCGCCCCACATGATGTGCAAGGACAGTTTTTTTATTAATTTGATTTTAAAAAAAACCATTGTAGATGGGTTTTTAATATTATTTTTACTTATGTGCGCAGCAGGATGTGTGCTGCAGGATGTGCGCCCCACAGAATTTGTCCCCCACAGGATGTGCAAGCACAGTTTTTTTATTAATTTGATTTAAAAAAAATTTTTTGTAAAAATGTTTTAATATTATTTTTATTTATGTGCGCAGCAGGATGTGCGCTGCAGGATGTGCACCCCACAGAATTTGCGCCCCACAGGATGTTCAAGCACAGTTTTTTTATTAATTTGATTTAAATATTTTTTTTTGTAAAAATGTTTTAATATTATTTTCATTTATTTGCGCAGCAGGATGTGCGCCGCAGGATGTGCGCCCCACAGGATGTGCAAGCACAGTTTTTTTATTAATTTGATTTAAAAAAAAAAAAATTGTAATTTGTTTTTAATATTATTTTTATTTATGTGCGCAGCAGGATGTGCGCTGCAGGATGTGCACCCCTGAGGAATTTGCGCCCCACAGGATGTTCAAGCACAGTTTTTTTATTAATTTGATTTAAATATTTTTTTTGTAAAAATGTTTTAATATTTTTTTTATTCATGTGCGCAGCAGGATGTGCGCTGCAGGATGTGCGCCCCACATAATTTGCGCCCCACAGGAGGTACAAGCACAGTTTTTTTATTAATTTGATTTAAAAAAAAATAATTGTAAATTGTTTTTAATATTATTTTTATTAATGTGCGCAGCAGGATGTGCGCCACAGGATGTGCGCCCCACAGAATTTGCGCCCCACAGGATGTGCAAGCACAGTTTTTTTATTAATTTGATTTAAATATTTTTTTTTGTAAAAATGTTTTAATATTATTTTTACTCAAGTGCGCAGCAGAATTTGCGCCCCACAGGATGTGCAAGGACAGTTTTTTTATTAATTTGATTTAAATATTTTTTTTTGTAAAAATGTTTTAATATTATTTTTATTCATGTGCGCAGCAGGATTTGCGCCGCAGGATGTGCGCCCCACAGAATTTGCGCCCCACAGGATGTGCAAGCACAGTTTTTTTATTAATTTGATTTAAAAAAAAAATTGTAATTTGTTTTTAATATTATTTTTATTTATGTGCGCAGCAGGATGTGTGCCGCAGGATGTGCGCCCCACAGAATTTGCGCCCCACAGGATGTGCAAGCACAGTTTTTTTATTAATTTGATTTTAATATATTTTTTTGTAAAAATGTTTTAATATTATTTTTATGTATGTGCGCAGCAGGATGTGCGCCGCAGGATGTGCGCCCCACAGAATTTAAGCCACACAGAATTTGCGCCCCACAGGATGTGCAAGGACAGTTTTTTTATTAATTTGATTTAAAAAAAAAAAATTGTAATTTGTTTTTAATATTATTTTTATTTATGTGCGCAGCAGGATGTGCGCCGCAGGATGTGCGCCCCACAGAATTTGCGCCCCACAGAATATGCAAGCACAGTTTTTTTATTAAATTGATTTAAATATATTTTTTTGTAAAAATGTTTTAATATCATTTTTATTTATGTGCACAGCAGGATGTGCGCCGCAGGATGTGCGCCCCACAGAATTTGCGCCCCACAGAATGTGCAAGCACAGTTTTTTTATTAATTTGATTTAAAAAAAAAATTGTAATTTGTTTTTAATATTATTTTTATTTATGTGCGCAGCAGGATGTGCGCCCCACAGAATTTGCGCCCCACAGGATGTGCAAGCACAGTTTTTTTATTAATTTGATTTAAAAAAAAAAACTTGTAAATTTGTTTCAATATTATTTTTATTTATGTGCGCAGCAGGATGTGCGCCACAGGATGTGCGCCCCACAGAATTTGCGCCCCACAGGATGTGCAAGCACAGTTTTTTTATTAATTTGATTTTAATATATTTTTTTGTAAAAATGTTTTAATATTATTTTTATTTATGTGCGCAGCAGGATGTGCGCCGCAGGATGTGCGCCCCACAAAATTTGCGCCCCACAGGATGTGCAAGCACATTTTTTTTATTAATTTGATTTAAAAAAAAAAAATTGTAAATTTTTTTTAAGTTTATTTTTATTCATTTGCGCAGCAGGATGTGCGCTGCAGGATGTGCGCCCCACAGAATTTGCGCCCCACAGGATGTGCAAGGACAGTTTTTTTATTAATTTGATTTTAAAAAAAAATTGTAATTTGTTTTTAATATTATTTTTATTTATGTGCGCAGCAGGATGTGCGCAGCAGGATGTGCGCTGCAGGATGTGCGCCCCACATAATTTGCGCCCCACAGGATGTTCAAGCACAGTTTTTTTAATAATTTGATTTAAATATTTTTTTTTGTAAAAATGTTTTAATATTATTTTTATTTATGTGCGCAGCAGGATGTGCGCCGCAGGATGTGCGCCCCACAGGATGTGCAAGCACAGTTTTTTTATTAATTTGATTTGAAAAAAAAAAATTGTAAATTTTTTTTAATTTTATTTTTATTTATGTGCGCAGCAGGATGTGCGCCGCAGGATGTGCGCCCCACATAATTTGCGCCCCACAGGTATGTGCAAGCAAGGTTTTTTATTAATTATATTTAAATATTTTTTTTTGTAAAAATGTTTTAATATTATTTTTATTCATGTGCACAGCAGGATGTGCGCCCCAGGATGTGCGCCCCACATAATTTGCGCCCCACAGGATGTGCAAGGACAGTTTTTTTATTAATTTGATTTAAAAAAAGAAAATTGTAATTTGTTTTTAATATTATTTTTATTTATGTGCGCAGCAGGATGTGCGCCGCAGGATGTGCGCCCCACAGACTTTGCGCCCCACAGAATTTGCGCCCCACAGGATGTGCAAGCACAGTTTTTTTATTAATTTGATTTAAATATTTTTTTTTGTAAAAATGTTTTAATATTATTTTTATTTATGTGCGCAGCAGGATGTGCGCCGCAGGATGTGCGCCCCACAGAATTTGCGCCCCACAGGATGTGCAAGGACAGTTTTTTTATTAATTTGATTTAAAAAAAAAATTGTAATTTGTTTTTAATATTATTTTTATTTATGTGCGCAGCAGGATGTGCGCAGCAGGATGTGCGCTGCAGGATGTGCGCCCCACATAATTTGCGCCCCACAGGATGTGCAAGCAAGGTTTTTTATTAGTTATATTTAAATATTTTTTTTTGTAAAAATGTTTTAATTTTATTTTTATTTATTTGCGCAGCAGGATGTGCGCTGCAGGATGTGCGCCCCACATAATTTGCGCCCCACAGGATGTGCAAGCACAGTTTTTTTATTAATTTGATTTAAATATATTTTTTTGTAAAAATGTTTTAATATTATTTTTATTTATGTGCGCAGCAGGATGTGCGCCGCAGGATGTGCGCCCCACAGAATTTGCGCCCCACAGGATGTGCAAGCACAGTTTTTTTATTCATTTGATTTAAATATTTTTTTTTGTAAAAATGTTTTAATATTATTTTTATTTATGTGCGCAGCAGGATGTGCGCCGCAGGATGTGCGCCCCACAGAATTTGCGCCCCACAGGATGTGCAAGCAAAGTTTTTTTATTAATTTGATTTAAAAAAAAAACTTGTAAATTTGTTTCAATATTATTTTTATTTATATGCGCAGCAGGATGTGTGCCGCAGGATGTGCGCCCCACAGAATTTGCGCCCCACAGGATGTGCAAGCACAGTTTTTTTATTAATTTGATTTAAATATTTTTTTTTGTAAAAAAGTTTTAATACTATTTTATTCATGTGCGCCGCAGGATGTGCGCCCCACAGAATTTGCGCCCCACAGGATGTGCAAGGACAGTTTTTTTATTAATTTGATTGAAAAAAAAAAATTGTAATTTGTTTTTAATATTATTTTCATTTATGTGCGCAGCAGGATGTGCGCCGCAGGATGTGCGCCCCACAGAATTTGCGCCCCACAGGATGTGCAAGCACAGTTTTTTTATTAATTTGATTTAAATATTTTTTTTTGTAAAAATGTTTTAATATTATTTTTATTTATGTGCGCAGCAGGATGTGCGCCGCAGGATGTGCGCCCCACATAATTTGCGCCCCACAGGATGTGCAAGCACATTTTTTTTATTAATTTGATTTAAAAAAAAAAATTGTAAATTTGTTTTAATTTAATTTTTATTTATTTGCGCAGCAGGATGTGTGCTGCAGGATGTGCGCCCCACATAATTTGCGCCCCACAGGATGTGCAAGCACAGTTTTTTTATTAATTTGATTTAAATATTTTTTTTTGTAAAAATGTTTTAATATTATTTGTATTAATGTGCGCAGCTGGATGTGCGCCGCAGGATGTGCGCCCCACAGAATTTGCGCCCCACAGGATGTGCAAGCACAGTTTTTTTATTAATTTGATTTAGAAAAAAAAATTGTAAATTGTTTTTAATATTATTTTTATTTATATGCGCAGCAGGATGTGCGCCGCAGGATGTGTGCCCCACATAATTTGCGCCCCACAGGATGTGCAAGGACAGTTTTTTTATTAATTTGATTTAAAAAAAAAAATTGTAATTTGTTTTTAATATTATTTTCATTTATGTGCGCAGCAGGATGTGCGCCGCAGGATGTGCGCCCCACAGAATTTGCGCCCCACAGGATGTGCAAGCACATTTTTTTTATTAATTTGATTTAAAAAAAAAAATTGTAAATTTGTTTTAATTTAATTTTTATTTATTTGCGCAGCAGGATGTGTGCTGCAGGATGTGCGCCCCACATAATTTGCGCCCCACAGGATGTGCAAGCACAGTTTTTTTATTAATTGTTTTAAATATTTTTTTTGTAAAGATGTTTTAATATTATTTTTATTTATGTGCGCAGCAGGATGTGCGCCGCATGATGTGCGCCCCACATAATTTGCGCCCCACAGGATGTGCAAGCACAGTTTTTTTATTAATTTGATTTAAAAAAAAAAAATTGTAAATTTGTTTCAATATTATTTTTATTTATTTGCGCAGCAGGATGTGTGCCGCAGGATGTGCGCCGCAGGATGTGCGCCCCACAGAATTTGCGCCCCACAGGATGTGCAAGCACATTTTTTTTATTAATTTGATTTAAAAAAAAAAATTGTAAATTTGTTTTAATTTAATTTTTATTTATTTGCGCAGCAGGATGTGTGCTGCAGGATGTGCGCCCCACATAATTTTCGCCCCACAGGATGTGCAAGCACAGTTTTTTTATTAATTTGATTTAAATATTTTTTTTTGTAAAAATGTTTTAATATTATTTTTATTTATGTGCGCAGCAGGATGTGCGCCGCAGGATGTGCGCCCCACAGAATTTGCGCCCCACAGGATGTGCAACCACAGTTTTTTTATTAATTTAATTTAAATATTTTTTTTGTAAAAATGTTTTAATATTATTTGTATTTATGTGCGCAGCAGGATGTGCGCCGCAGGATGTGTGCCCCACATGATTTGCGCCCCACAGGATGTGCATGGACAGTTTTTTTATTAATTTGATTTAAAAAAAAAAATTGTAAATTTTTTTTAATATTATTTTTATTTATTTGCGCAGCAGGATGTACGCTGCAGGATGTGCGCCCCACATAATTTGCGCCCCACAGGATGTGCAAGGACAGCTTTTTTATTAATTTGATTTAAATATTTTTTTTGTAAAAATTTTTTAATATTATTTTTATTTATGTGCGCAGCAGGATGTGCGCCGCAGGATGTGCGCCCCACAGAATTTGCGCCCCACAGGATGTGCAAGCACAGATTTTTTATTAATTTGATTTAAAAAAAAAAAATTGTAAATTGTTTTTAATATTATTTTTATTTATGTGCGCAGCAGGATGTGCGCCCCACAGAATTTGCGCCCCACAGGATGTGCAAGGAGAGTTTTTTTATTAATTTGATTTAAATATTTTTTTTTAAAAATGTTTTAATATTATTTTTATTTATGTGCGCAGCAGGATGTGCGCCGCAGGATGTGCGCCCCACAGAATTTGCGCCCCACAGGATGTGCAAGGAGAGTTTTTTTATTAATTTGATTTAAATATTTTTTTTGTAAAAATGTTTTAATATTATTTTTATTCATGTGCGCCGCAGGATGTGCGCCCCACAGAATTTGCGCCCCACAGGATGTGCAAGCACAGTTTTTCTATTAATTTGATTTTAAAAAAAAAATTGTAATTTGTTTTTAATATTATTTTTATTTATGTGCGCAGCAGGATGTGCGCCGCAGGATGTGGGCCCCACAGAATTTGCGCCCCACAGGATGTGCAAGGACAGTTTTTTTATTAATTTGATTTAAAAAAAAAATTGTAATTTGTTTTTAATATTATTTTTATTTATGTGCGCAGCAGGATGTGCGCCGCAGAATGTGCGCCCCACAGAATTTGCGCCCCACAGGATGTGCAAGGACAGTTTTTTTATTAATTTGATTTTAAAAAAAAAATTGTAATTTGTTTTTAATATTATTTTTATTTATGTGCGCAGCAGGATGTGCGCCGCAGGATGTGCGCCCACAGACTTTGCGCCCCACAGAATTTGCGCCCCACAGGATGTGCAAGCACAGTTTTTTTATTAATTGTTTTAAATATTTTTTTTGTAAAGATGTTTTAATATTATTTTTATTTATGTGCGCAGCAGGATGTGCGCCGCATGATGTGCGCCCCACATAATTTGCGCCCCACAGGATGTGCAAGCACAGTTTTTTTATTAATTTGATTTAAAAAAAAAAAATTGTAAATTTGTTTCAATATTATTTTTATTTATTTGCGCAGCAGGATGTGTGCCGCAGGATGTGCGCCGCAGGATGTGCGCCCCACAGAATTTGCGCCCCACAGGATGTGCAAGCACATTTTTTTTATTAATTTGATTTAAAAAAAAAAATTGTAAATTTGTTTTAATTTAATTTTTATTTATTTGCGCAGCAGGATGTGTGCTGCAGGATGTGCGCCCCACATAATTTTCGCCCCACAGGATGTGCAAGCACAGTTTTTTTATTAATTTGATTTAAATATTTTTTTTTGTAAAAATGTTTTAATATTATTTTTATTTATGTGCGCAGCAGGATGTGCGCCGCAGGATGTGCGCCCCACAGAATTTGCGCCCCACAGGATGTGCATGGACAGTTTTTTTATTAATTTGATTTTAAAAAAAAAATTGTAATTTGTTTTTAATATTATTTTTATTTATGTGCGCAGCAGGATGTGCGCCGCAGGATGTGCGCCCCACAGAATTTGCGCCCCACAGGATGTGCAACCACAGTTTTTTTATTAATTTAATTTAAATATTTTTTTTGTAAAAATGTTTTAATATTATTTGTATTTATGTGCGCAGCAGGATGTGCGCCGCAGGATGTGTGCCCCACATGATTTGCGCCCCACAGGATGTGCATGGACAGTTTTTTTATTAATTTGATTTAAAAAAAAAAATTGTAATTTGTTTTTAATATTATTTTTATTCATGTGCGCAGCAGGATGTGCGCCGCAGGATGTGCGCCCCACAGAATTTGCGCCCCACAGGATGTGCAAGGACAGTTTTTTTATTAATTTGATTTAAATATTTTTTTTGTAAAAATGTTTTAATATTATTTGTATTTATGTGCGCAGCAGGATGTGCGCCGCAGGATGTGTGCCCCACATGATTTGCGCCCCACAGGATGTGCAAGCAAGGTTTTTTTATTAATTTGATTTAAAAAAAAAAAATTGTAAATTGTTTTTAATATTATTTTTATTTTTGTGCGCAGCAGGATGTGTGCCGCATGATGTGCGCCCCACATAATTTGCGCCCCACAGGATGTGCAAGCACAATTTTTTTATTAATTTGATTAAAATTTTTTTTTGTTAAAATGTTTTATTTTATTTTCATTTATGTGCGCAGCAGGATGTGCGCCGCAGGATGTGCGCCCCACAGAATTTGCGCCCCAGAGGATGTGCAAGCACAGTTTTTTTATTAATTTGATTTAAATATTTTTTTTGTAAAAATGTTTTAATATTATTTTTATTCATGTGCGCCCCACATAATTTGCGCCCCACAGGATGTGCAAGGACAGTTTTTTTATTAATTTGATTTAAAAAAAAAATTGTAATTTGTTTTTAATATTATTTTTATTTTTGTGCGCAGCAGGATGTGCGCCGCAGGATGTGCGCCCCACAGAATTTGCGCCCCAGAGGATGTGCAAGCACAGTTTTTTTATTAATTTGATTTAAATATTTTTTTTGTAAAAATGTTTTAATATTATTTTTATTCATGTGCGCCCCACATAATTTGCGCCCCACAGGATGTGCAAGGACAGTTTTTTTATTAATTTGATTTAAAAAAAAAATTGTAATTTGTTTTTAATATTATTTTTATTTATGTGCGCAGCAGGATGTGCGCCGCAGGATGTGCGCCCCACAGAATTTGCGCCCCACAGGATGTGCAAGCACAGTTTTTTTATTAATTTGATTTAAAAAAAAAAAATTGTAAATTTTTTTTAATTTTATTTTTATTTATTTGCGCAGCAGGATGTACGCTGCAGGAGGTGCGCCCCACATAATTTGCGCCCCACAGGATGTGCAAGGACATTTTTTGTATTAATTTGATTTAAAAAAAAAAATTGTAAATTTTTTTTAATATTATTTTTATTTATTTGCGCAGCAGGATGTACGCTGCAGGATGTGCGCCCCACATAATTTGCGCCCCACAGGATGTGCAAGGACAGCTTTTTTATTAATTTGATTTAAATATTTTTTTTGTAAAAATTTTTTAATATTATTTTTATTTATGTGCGCAGCAGGATGTGCGCCGCAGGATGTGCGCCCCACAGAATTTGCGCCCCACAGGATGTGCAAGCACAGATTTTTTATTAATTTGATTTAAAAAAAAAAAATTGTAAATTGTTTTTAATATTATTTTTATTTATGTGCGCAGCAGGATGTGCGCCCCACAGAATTTGCGCCCCACAGGATGTGCAAGGAGAGTTTTTTTATTAATTTGATTTAAATATTTTTTTTTAAAAATGTTTTAATATTATTTTTATTTATGTGCGCAGCAGGATGTGCGCCGCAGGATGTGCGCCCCACAGAATTTGCGCCCCACAGGATGTGCAAGGAGAGTTTTTTTATTAATTTGATTTAAATATTTTTTTTGTAAAAATGTTTTAATATTATTTTTATTCATGTGCGCCGCAGGATGTGCGCCCCACAGAATTTGCGCCCCACAGGATGTGCAAGCACAGTTTTTCTATTAATTTGATTTTAAAAAAAAAATTGTAATTTGTTTTTAATATTATTTTTATTTATGTGCGCAGCAGGATGTGCGCCGCAGGATGTGGGCCCCACAGAATTTGCGCCCCACAGGATGTGCAAGGACAGTTTTTTTATTAATTTGATTTAAAAAAAAAATTGTAATTTGTTTTTAATATTATTTTTATTTATGTGCGCAGCAGGATGTGCGCCGCAGAATGTGCGCCCCACAGAATTTGCGCCCCACAGGATGTGCAAGGACAGTTTTTTTATTAATTTGATTTTTAAAAAAAAATTGTAATTTGTTTTTAATATTATTTTTATTTATGTGCGCAGCAGGATGTGCGCCGCAGGATGTGCGCCCACAGACTTTGCGCCCCACAGAATTTGCGCCCCACAGGATGTGCAAGCACAGTTTTTTTATTAATTTGATTTAAATATTTTTTTTTGTAAAAATGTTTTAATATTATTTTTATTGATGTGCACAGCAGGATGTGCGCCGCAGGATGTGCGCCCCACAGAATTTTCGCCCCACAGGATGTGCAAGCACAGTTTTTTTATTAATTTGATTTAAAAAAAAAAATTGTAAATTTTTTTTAATATTATTTTTATTTATTTGCGCAGCAGGATGTATGCTGCAGGATGTGCGCCCCACAGAATTTGCGCCCCACAGGATGTGCAAGGACAGTTTTTTTATTAATTTGATTTAAAAAAAAAAAACTTGTAAATTTGTTTCAATATTATTTTTATTTATGTGCGCAGCAGGATGTGTGCCGCAGGATGTGCGCCCCACAGAATTTGAACCCCACAGGATGTGCAAGCACAGTTTTTTTATTAATTTGATTTAAATATTTTTTTATGTAAAAATGTTTTAATATTATTTTTATTTATGTGCGCAGCAGGATGTGCGCCGCAGGATGTGCGCCCCACAGAATTTGCGCCCCACAGGATGTGCAAGGACAGTTTTTTTATTAATTTGATTTAAATATTTTTTTTGTAAAAATGTTTTAATATTATTTTTATTTATGTGCGCAGCAGGATGTGCGCCGCAGGATGTGCGCCCCACAGAATTTGCGCCCCACAGAATTTGCGCCCCACAGGATGTGCAAGCACAGTTTTTTTATTAATTTGATTTAAATATTTTTTTTTGTAAAAATGTTTTAATATTATTTTTATTCATGTGTGCCCCACAGAATTTGCGCCCCACAGGATGTGCAAGGACAGTTTTTTTATTAATTTGATTTTAAAAAAAAAATTATAATTTGTTTTTAATATTATTTTTATTTATGTGCGCAGCAGGATGTGCGCCGCAGGATGTGCGCCCCACAGAATTTGCGCCCCACAGGATGTGCAAGGACAGTTTTTTTATTAATTTGATTTAAATATTTTTTTTGTAAAAATGTTTTAATATTATTTGTATTTATGTGCGCAGCAGGATGTGCGCCGCAGGATGTGTGCCCCACATGATTTGCGCCCCACAGGATGTGCAAGCAAGGTTTTTTTATTAATTTGATTTAAAAAAAAAAAATTGTAATTTGTTTTTAATATTATTTTTATTTATGTGCGCAGCAGGATGTGCGCCGCAGGATGTGCGCCCCACAGAATTTGCGCCCCACAGGATGTGCAACCACAGTTTTTTTATTAATTTAATTTAAATATTTTTTTTGTAAAAATGTTTTAATATTATTTGTATTTATGTGCGCAGCAGGATGTGCGCCGCAGGATGTGTGCCCCACATGATTTGCGCCCCACAGGATGTGCAAGGACAGTTTTTTTATTAATTTGATTTAAAAAAAAAAATTGTAATTTGTTTTTAATATTATTTTTATTTATGTGCGCAGCAGGATGTGCGCCGCAGGATGTGCGCCCCACAGAATTTGCGCCCCACAGGATGTGCATGGACAGTTTTTTTATTAATTTGATTTAAAAAAAAAAATTGTAATTTGTTTTTAATATTATTTTTATTCATGTGCGCAGCAGGATGTGCGCCGCAGGATGTGCGCCCCACAGAATTTGCGCCCCACAGGATGTGCAAGGACAGTTTTTTTATTAATTTGATTTAAATATTTTTTTTGTAAAAATGTTTTAATATTATTTGTATTTATGTGCGCATCAGGATGTGCGCCGCAGGATGTGTGCCCCACATGATTTGCGCCCCACAGGATGTGCAAGCAAGGTTTTTTTATTAATTTGATTTAAAAAAAAAAAATTGTAAATTGTTTTTAATATTATTTTTATTTTTGTGCGCAGCAGGATGTGTGCCGCATGATGTGCGCCCCACATAATTTGCGCCCCACAGGATGTGCAAGCACAATTTTTTTATTAATTTGATTAAAATTTTTTTTTTGTTAAAATGTTTTATTTTATTTTCATTTATGTGCGCAGCAGGATGTGCGCCGCATTATGTGCGCCCCACAGAATTTGCGCCCCAGAGGATGTGCAAGCACAGTTTTTTTATTAATTTGATTTAAATATTTTTTTTGTAAAAATGTTTTAATATTATTTTTATTCATGTGCGCCCCACATAATTTGCGCCCCACAGGATGTCCAAGGACAGTTTTTTTATTAATTTGATTTAAAAAAAAAATTGTAATTTGTTTTTAATATTATTTTTATTTATGTGCGCAGCAGGATGTGCGCCGCAGGATGTGCGCCCCACAGAATTTGCGCCCCACAGGATGTGCAAGCACAGTTTTTTTATTAATTTGATTTAAATATTTTTTTTTGTAAAAATGTTTTAATATTATTTTCATTTATGTGCGCAGCAGGATGTGCGCCGCAGGATGTGCGCCCCACAGAATTTGCGCCCCACAGGATGTGCATGGACAGTTTTTTTATTAATTTGATTTAAAAAAAAAAATTGTAATTTGTTTTTAATATTATTTTTATTCATGTGCGCAGCAGGATGTGCGCCGCAGGATGTGCGCCCCACAGAATTTGCGCCCCACAGGATGTGCAAGGACAGTTTTTTTATTAATTTGATTTAAATATTTTTTTTGTAAAAATGTTTTAATATTATTTGTATTTATGTGCGCAGCAGGATGTGCGCCGCAGGATGTGTGCCCCACATGATTTGCGCCCCACAGGATGTGCAAGCAAGGTTTTTTTATTAATTTGATTTAAAAAAAAAAAATTGTAAATTGTTTTTAATATTATTTTTATTTTTGTGCGCAGCAGGATGTGTGCCGCATGATGTGCGCCCCACATAATTTGCGCCCCACAGGATGTGCAAGCACAATTTTTTTATTAATTTGATTAAAATTTTTTTTTTGTTAAAATGTTTTATTTTATTTTCATTTATGTGCGCAGCAGGATGTGCGCCGCAGGATGTGCGCCCCACAGAATTTGCGCCCCAGAGGATGTGCAAGCACAGTTTTTTTATTAATTTGATTTAAATATTTTTTTTGTAAAAATGTTTTAATATTATTTTTATTCATGTGCGCCCCACATAATTTGCGCCCCACAGGATGTGCAAGGACAGTTTTTTTATTAATTTGATTTAAAAAAAAAATTGTAATTTGTTTTTAATATTATTTTTATTTATGTGCGCAGCAGGATGTGCGCCGCAGGATGTGCGCCCCACAGAATTTGCGCCCCACAGGATGTGCAAGCACAGTTTTTTTATTAATTTGATTTAAATATTTTTTTTTGTAAAAATGTTTTAATATTATTTTCATTTATGTGCACAGCAGGATGTGCGCCGCAGGATGTGCGCCCCACAGAATTTGCGCCCCACAGGATGTGCAAGGACAGTTTTTTTATTAATTTGATTTAAATATTTTTTTTGTAAAAATGTTTTAATATTATTTTTATTCATGTGCGCCCCACAGAATTTGCGCCCCACAGGATGTGCAAGGACAGTTTTTTTATTAATTTGATTTAAAAAAAAAATTGTAATTTGTTTTTAATATTATTTTTATTTATGTGCGCAGCAGGATGTGCGCCGCAGGATGTGCGCCCCACAGAATTTGCGCCCCACAGGATGTGCAAGGAGAGTTTTTTTATTAATTTGATTTAAATATTTTTTTTGTAAAAATGTTTTAATATTATTTTTATTCATGTGCGCCGCAGGATGTGCGCCCCACAGAATTTGCGCCCCACAGGATGTGCAAGCACAGTTTTTCTATTAATTTGATTTAAAAAAAAAAATTGTAATTTGTTTTTAATATTATTTTTATTTATGTGCATAGCAGGATGTGCGCCGCAGGATGTGCGCCCCACAGAATTTGCGCCCCACAGGATGTGCAAGCACAGTTTTTTTATTAATTTGATTTAAATATTTTTTTTTGTAAAAATGTTTTAATATTATTTTTATTTATGTGCGCAGCAGGATGTGCGCCCCAGGATGTGCGCCCCACATAATTTGCGCCCCACAGGATGTGCAAGGACAGTTTTTTTATTAATTTGATTTTAAAAAAAAAATTGTAATTTGTTTTTAATATTATTTTTATTTATGTGCGCAGCAGGATGTGCGCCGCAGGATGTGGGCCCCACAGAATTTGCGCCCCACAGGATGTGCAAGGACAGTTTTTTTATTAATTTGATTTAAAAAAAAAATTGTAATTTGTTTTTAATATTATTTTTATTTATGTGCGCAGCAGGATGTGCGCCGCAGGATGTGCGCCCCACAGACTTTGCGCCCCACAGAATTTGCGCCCCACAGGATGTGCAAGCACAGTTTTTTTATTAATTTGATTTAAATATTTTTTTTTGTAAAAATGTTTTAATATTATTTTTATTTATGTGCGCAGCAGGATGTGCGCCGCAGGATGTGCGCCCCACAGAATTTGCGCCCCACAGGATGTGCAAGGACAGTTTTTTTATTAATTTGATTTAAAAAAAAAAATTGTAATTTGTTTTTAATATTATTTTTATTTATGTGCGCAGCAGGATGTGCGCCGCAGGATGTGCGCCCCACAGAATTTGCGACCCACAGAATTTGCGCCCCACAGGATGTGCAAGCACAGTTTTTTTATTAATTTGATTTAAATATTTTTTTTTGTAAAAATGTTTTAATATTATTTTTATTTATGTGAGCAGCAGGATGTGCGCCGCAGGATGTGCGCCCCACAGAATTTGCGCCCCACAGGATGTGCAAGGAGAGTTTTTTTATTAATTTGATTTAAATATTTTTTTTGTAAAAATGTTTTAATATCATTTTTATTCATGTGCGCCGCAGGATGTGCGCCCCACAGAATTTGCGGCCCACAGGATGTGCAAGCACAGTTTTTCTATTAATTTGATTTAAAAAAAAAAATTGTAATATGTTTTTAATATTATTTTTATTTATGTGCATAGCAGGATGTGCGCCGCAGGATGTGCGCCCCACAGAATTTGCGCCCCACAGGATGTGCAAGGACAGTTTTTTTATTGATTTGATTTTAAAAAAAAAATTGTAATTTGTTTTTAATATTATTTTTATTTATGTGCGCAGCAGGATGTGCGCCGCAGGATGTGGGCCCCACAGAATTTGCGCCCCACAGGATGTGCAAGGACAGTTTTTTTATTAATTTGATTTAAAAAAAAAATTGTAATTTGTTTTTAATATTATTTTTATTTATGTGCGCAGCAGGATGTGCGCCGCAGGATGTGCGCCCCACAGAATTTGCGCCCCACAGGAAGTGCAAGCACAGTTTTTTTATTAATTTGATTTAAATATTTTTTTTTGTAAAAATGTTTTAATATTATTTGTATTAATGTGCGCAGCTGGATGTGCGCCGCAGGATGTGCGCCCCACAGAATTTGCGCCCCACAGGATGTGCAAGGACAGTTTTTTTATTAATTTGATTTAAAAAAAAAAATTGTAATTTGTTTTTAATATTATTTTTATTTATATGCGCAGCAGGATGTGCGCCCCACATAATTTGCACCCCACAGGATGTGCAAGGACAGTTTTTTTATTAATTTGATTTAAAAAAAGAAAATTGTAATTTGTTTTTAATATTATTTTTATTTATGTGCGCAGCAGGATTTGCGCCGCAGGATGTGCGCCCCACAGAATTTGCGCCCCACAGGATGTGCAAGGACAGTTTTTTTATTAATTTGATTTAAATATTTTTTTTGTAAAAATGTTTTAATATTATTTTTATTTATGTGCGCAGCAGGATGTGCGCCGCAGGATGTGCGCCCCACAGAATTTGCGCCCCACAGGATGTGCAAGGACAGTTGTTTTATTAATTTGATTTTAAAAAAAAAATTGTAATTTGTTTTTAATATTATTTTTATTTATGTGTGCAGCAGGATGTGCGCCCCACAGAATTTGCGCCCCACAGGATGTGCAAGCACAGTTTTTTTATTAATTTGATTTAAAAAAAAAATTGTAATTTGTTTTTAATATTATTTTTATTTATGTGCGCAGCAGGATGTGCGCCGCAGGATGTGCGCCCCACAGACTTTGCGCCCCACAGAATTTGCGCCCCACAGGATGTGCAAGCACAGTTTTTTTATTAATTTGATTTAAATATTTTTTTTTGTAAAAATGTTTCAATATTATTTTTATTTATATGCGCAGCAGGATGTGTGCCGCAGGATGTGCGCCCCACAGAATTTGCGCCCCACAGGATGTGCAAGGACAGTTTTTTTATTAATTTGATTGAAAAAAAAAAATTGTAATTTGTTTTTAATGTTATTTTCATTTATGTGCGCAGCAGGATGTGCGCCGCAGGATGTGCGCCCCACAGAATTTGCGCCCCACAGGATGTGCAAGCACAGTTTTTTTATTAATTTGATTTAAATATTTTTTTTGTAAAAATGTTTTAATATTATTTTTATTTATGTGCGCAGCAGGATGTGCGCCGCAGGATGTGCGCCCCACAGAATTTGCGCCCCACAGGATGTGCAAGCACAGTTTTTTTATTAATTTGATTTAAATATTTTTTTTGTAAAAATGTTTTAATATTATTTTTATTTATGTGCGCAGCAGGATGTGCGCCGCAGGATGTGCGCCCCACAGAATTTGCGCCCCACAGGATGTGCAAGCACAGTTTTTTTATTCATTTGATTTAAATATTTTTTTTTGTAAAAATGTTTTAATATTATTTTTATTTATGTGCGCAGCAGGATGTGCGCCGCAGGATGTGCGCCCCACAGAATTTGCGCCCCACAGGATGTGCAAGGACAGTTTTTTTATTAATTTGATTTAAATATTTTTTTTGTAAAAATGTTTTAATATTATTTTTATTTATGTGCGCAGCAGGATGTGAACCGCAGGATGTGCGCCCCACAGAATTTGCGCCCCACAGGAAGTGCAAGCACAGTTTTTTTATTAATTTGATTTAAATATTTTTTTTTGTAAAAATGTTTTAATATTATTTGTATTAATGTGCGCAGCTGGATGTGCGCCGCAGGATGTGCGCCCCACAGAATTTGCGCCCCACAGGATGTGCAAGCACAGTTTTTTTATTAATTTGATTTAAATATTTTTTTTTGTAAAAATGTTTTAATATTATTTTTATTTATGTGCGCAGCAGGATGTGCGCCGCAGGATGTGCGCCCCACAGAATTTGCGCCCCACAGGATGTGCAAGGACAGTTTTTTTATTAATTTGATTTAAAAAAAAAATTGTAATTTGTTTTTAATATTATTTTTATTTATGTGCGCAGCAGGATGTGCGCCCCACATAATTTGCACCCCACAGGATGTGCAAGCAAAGTTTTTTTATTAATTTGATTTAAAAAAAAAACTTGTAAATTTGTTTCAATATTATTTTTATTTATATGCGCAGCAGGATGTGTGCCGCAGGATGTGCGCCCCACAGAATTTGCGCCCCACAGGATGTGCAAGCACAGTTTTTTTATTAATTTGATTTAAATATTTTTTTTTGTAAAAAAGTTTTAATACTATTTTTATTCATGTGCGCCGCAGGATGTGCGCCCCACAGAATTTGCGCCCCACAGGATGTGCAAGGACAGTTTTTTTATTAATTTGATTGAAAAAAAAAAATTGTAATTTGTTTTTAATATTATTTTCATTTATGTGCGCAGCAGGATGTGCGCCGCAGGATGTGCGCCCCACAGAATTTGCGCCCCACAGGATGTGCAAGCACAGTTTTTTTATTAATTTGATTTAAATATTTTTTTTTGTAAAAATGTTTTAATATTATTTTTATTTATGTGCGCAGCAGGATGTGCGCCGCAGGATGTGCGCCCCACAGAATTTGCGCCCCACAGGATGTGCAAGCACAGTTTTTCTATTAATTTGATTTAAAAAAAAAAATTGTAATTTGTTTTTAATATTATTTTTATTTATGTGCATAGCAGGATGTGCGCCCCACAGACTTTGCGCCCCACAGAATTTGCGCCCCACAGGATGTGCAAGCACAGTTTTTTTATTAATTTGATTTAAATATTTTTTTTTGTAAAAATGTTTTAATATTATTTTTATTTATGTGCGCAGCAGGATGTGCGCCGCAGGATGTGCGCCCCACAGAATTTGCGCCCCACAGGATGTGCAAGGAAAGTTTTTTTATTAATTTAATTTAAAAAAAAAAATTTTAATTTGTTTTTAATATTATTTTTATTTATGTGCGCAGCAGGATGTGCGCCGCAGAATGTGTGCCCCACATAATTTGCGCCCCACAGGATGTGCAAGGACAGTTTTTTTATTAATTTGATTTAAAAAAAAAATTGTAATTTGTTTTTAATATTATTTTTATTTATGTGCGCAGCAGGATGTGCGCCGCAGGATGTGCGCCCCACAGAATTTGCGCCCCACATAATTTGCGCCCCACAGGATGTGCAAGCAAGGTTTTTTATTAGTTATAATTAAATATTTTTTTTGTAAAAATGTTTTAATATTATTTTTATTTATGTGCGCAGCAGAATGTGCGCCGCAGGATGTGCGCCCCACAGAATTTGCGCCCCACAGGATGTGCAAGGACAGTTTTTTTATTAATTTGATTTAAATATTTTTTTTGTAAAAATGTTTTAATATTATTTTTATTTATGTGCGCAGCAGGATGTGCGCCCCACAGAATTTGCGCCCCACAGGATGTGCAAGCACAGTTTTTTTATTCATTTGATTTAAATATTTTTTTTTGTAAAAATGTTTTAATATTATTTTTATTTATGTGCGCAGCAGGATGTGCGCCGCAGGATGTGCGCCCCACAGAATTTGCGCCCCACAGGATGTGCAAGGACAGTTTTTTTATTAATTTGATTTAAATATTTTTTTTGTAAAAATGTTTTAATATTATTTTTATTTATGTGCGCAGCAGGATGTGAACCGCAGGATGTGCGCCCCACAGAATTTGCGCCCCACAGGAAGTGCAAGCACAGTTTTTTTATTAATTTGATTTAAATATTTTTTTTTGTAAAAATGTTTTAATATTATTTGTATTAATGTGCGCAGCTGGATGTGCGCCGCAGGATGTGCGCCCCACAGAATTTGCGCCCCACAGGATGTGCAAGGACAGTTTTTTTATTAATTTGATTTAAAAAAAAAAATTGTAATTTGTTTTTAATATTATTTTTATTTATGTGCGCAGCAGGATGTGCGCCCCACATAATTTGCACCCCACAGGATGTGCAAGGACAGTTTTTTTATTAATTTGATTTAAAAAAAGAAAATTGTAATTTGTTTTTAATATTATTTTTATTTATGTGCGCAGCAGGATGTGCGCCGCAGGATGTGCGCCCCACAGACTTTGCGCCCCACAGAATTTGCGCCCCACAGGATGTGCAAGCACAGTTTTTTTATTAATTTGATTTAAATATTTTTTTTTGTAAAAATGTTTCAATATTATTTTTATTTATATGCGCAGCAGGATGTGTGCCGCAGGATGTGCGCCCCACAGAATTTGCGCCCCACAGGATGTGCAAGCACAGTTTTTCTATTAATTTGATTTAAAAAAAAAAATTGTAATTTGTTTTTAATATTATTTTTATTTATGTGCATAGCAGGATGTGCGCCGCAGGATGTGCGCCCCACAGAATTTGCGCCCCACAGGATGTGCAAGCACGGTTTTTTTATTAATTTGATTTAAATATTTTTTTTTGTAAAAATGTTTTAATATTATTTTTATTTATGTGCGCAGCAGGATGTGCGCCCCAGGATGTGCGCCCCACATAATTTGCGCCCCACAGGATGTGCAAGGACAGTTTTTTTATTAATTTGATTTAAAAAAAGAAAATTGTAATTTGTTTTTAATATTATTTTTATTTATGTGCGCAGCAGGATGTGCGCCGCAGGATGTGCGCCCCACAGAATTTGCGCCCCACAGGATGTGCAAGGACAGTTTTTTTATTAATTTGATTTAAAAAAAAAAATTGTAATTTGTTTTTAATATTATTTTTATTTATGTGCGCAGCAGGATGTGCGCCCCACATAATTTGCACCCCACAGGATGTGCAAGCAAAGTTTTTTTATTAATTTGATTTAAAAAAAAAACTTGTAAATTTGTTTCAATATTATTTTTATTTATATGCGCAGCAGGATGTGTGCCGCAGGATGTGCGCCCCACAGAATTTGCGCCCCACAGGATGTGCAAGCACAGTTTTTTTATTAATTTGATTTAAATATTTTTTTTTGTAAAAAAGTTTTAATACTATTTTTATTCATGTGCGCCGCAGGATGTGCGCCCCACAGAATTTGCGCCCCACAGGATGTGCAAGCACAGTTTTTTTATTAATTTGATTTAAATATTTTTTTTTGTAAAAATGTTTTAATATTATTTTTATTCATGTGCGCAGCAGGATTTGCGCCGCAGGATGTGCGCTCCACAGAATTTGCGCCCCACAGGATGTGCAAGGAGAGTTTTTTTATTAATTTGATTTAAATATTTTTTTTGTAAAAATGTTTTAATATTATTTTTATTTATGTGCGCAGCAGGATGTGCGCCGCAGAATGTGCGCCCCACATAATTTGCGCCCCACAGGATGTGCAAGGACAGTTTTTTTATTAATTTGATTTAAAAAAAAAATTGTAATTTGTTTTTAATATTATTTTTATTTATGTGCGCAGCAGGATGTGCGCCGCAGGATGTGCGCCCGGCAGAATTTGCGCCCCACATAATTTGCGCCCCACAGGATGTGCAAGCAAGGTTTTTTATTAGTTATAATTAAATATTTTTTTGTAAAAATGTTTTAATATTATTTTTATTTATGTGCGCAGCAGGATGTGCGCCCCACAGAATTTGCGCCCCACAGGATGTGCAAGCACAGTTTTTTTATTAATTTGATTTAGAAAAAAAAATTGTAAATTGTTTTTAATATTATTTTTATTTATATGCGCAGCAGGATGTGCGCCGCAGGATGTGTGCCCCACATAATTTGCGCCCCACAGGATGTGCAAGGACAGTTTTTTTATTAATTTGATTTAAAAAAAAAAATTGTAATTTGTTTTTAATATTATTTTTATTTATGTGCGCAGCAGGATGTGCGCCCCACATAATTTGCACCCCACAGGATGTGCAAGCAAAGTTTTTTTATTAATTTGATTTAAAAAGAAAACTTGTAAATTTGTTTCAATATTATTTTTATTTATATGCGCAGCAGGATGTGTGCCGCAGGATGTGCGCCCCACAGAATTTGCGCCCCACAGGATGTGCAAGGACAGTTTTTTTATTAATTTGATTGAAAAAAAAAAATTGTAATTTGTTTTTAATATTATTTTCATTTATGTGCGCAGCAGGATGTGCGCCGCAGGATGTGCGCCCCACAGAATTTGTGCCCCACAGGATGTGCAAGCACAGTTTTTTTATTAATTTGATTTAAATATTTTTTTTTGTAAAAATGTTTTAATATTATTTTTATTTATGTGCGCAGCAGGATGTGCGCCGCAGGATGTGCGCCCCAGAGAATTTGCGCCCCACAGGATGTGCAAGGACAGTTGTTTTATTAATTTGATTTAAAAAAAAAAATTGTAATTTGTTTTTAATATTATTTTTATTTATGTGAGCAGCAGGATGTGCGCCGCAGGATGTGCGCCCCACAGAATTTGCGCCCCACAGGATGTGCAAGCACAGTTTTTTTATTAATTTGATTTAAAAAAAAAATTGTAATTTGTTTTTAATATTATTTTTATTTATGTGCGCAGCAGGATGTGCGCAGCAGGATGTGCGCCCCACATAATTTGCGCCCCACAGGATGTAGAAGCACAGTTTTTTTATTAATTTGATTTAAATATTTTTTTTTGTAAAAATGTTTTAATATTATTTTTATTTATGTGCGCAGCAGGATGTGCGCCGCAGGATGTGCGCCCCACATAATTTGCGCCCCACAGGATGTTCAAGCACAGTTTTTTTAATAATTTGATTTAAATATTTTTTTTTGTAAAAATGTTTTAATATTATTTTTATTTATGTGCGCAGCAGGATGTGCGCCGCAGGATGTGCGCCCCACAGGATGTGCAAGCACAGTTTTTTTATTAATTTGATTTGAAAAAAAAAAATTGTAAATTTTTTTTAATTTTATTTTTATTTATGTGCGCAGCAGGATGTGCGCCGCAGGATGTGCGCCCCACATAATTTGCGCCCCACAGGTATGTGCAAGCAAGGTTTTTTATTAATTATATTTAAATATTTTTTTTTGTAAAAATGTTTTAATATTATTTTTATTCATGTGCACAGCAGGATGTGCGCCCCAGGATGTGCGCCCCACATAATTTGCGCCCCACAGGATGTGCAAGGACAGTTTTTTTATTAATTTGATTTAAAAAAAGAAAATTGTAATTTGTTTTTAATATTATTTTTATTTATGTGAGCAGCAGGATGTGCGCCCCACAGAATTTGCGCCCCACAGGATGTGCAAGCACAGTTTTTTTATTAATTTGATTTAAAAAAAAAATTGTAATTTGTTTTTAATATTATTTTTATTTATGTGCGCAGCAGGATGTGCGCCCCACAGACTTTGCGCCCCACAGAATTTGCGCCCCACAGGATGTGCAAGCACAGTTTTTTTATTAATTTGATTTAAATATTTTTTTTTGTAAAAATGTTTTAATATTATTTTTATTTATGTGCGCAGCAGGATGTGCGCCGAAGGATGTGCGCCCCACAGAATTTGCGCCCCACAGGATGTGCAAGGACAGTTTTTTTATTAATTTGATTTTAAAAAAAAATTGTAATTTGTTTTTAATATTATTTTTATTTATGTGCGCAGCAGGATGTGCGCCGCATGATGTGCGCCCCACAGAAGTTGGGCCCCACAGGATGTGCAAGCACAGTTTTTTTATTAATTTGATTTAAAAAAAAAAAATTGTAAATTGTTTTTAATATTATTTTTATTTATGTGCGCAGCAGGATTTGCGCCGCAGGATGTGCGCCCCACAGAATTTGCGCCCCACAGGATGTGCAAGCACAGTTTTTTTATTAATTTGATTTAAATATTTTTTTTTGTAAAAATGTTTTAATGTTATTTTTATTCATATGCGCAGCAGGATGTGCGCCACAGGATGTGCGCCGCACAGAAGTTGCTTCCCACAGGATGTGCAAGGACAGTTTTTTTATTAATTTGATTTAAAAAAAAATAATTGTAAATTGTTTTTAATATTATTTTTATTAATTTGCCCAGATGGATGTGCGCCCCACAGAATTTGCGCCCCACAGGAGTGCAAGCACAGTTTTTTTATTAATTTGATTTAAAAAAAAAAAATTGTAAATTGTTTTTAATATTATTTTTATTTATGTGCGCAGCAGGATGTGCGCCGCAGGATGTGCAACCCACAGAATTTGCGCCCCACAGGATGTGCAAGCACAGTTTTTTTATTAATTTGATTTAAACATTTTTTTTGTAATTTGTTTTTAATATTATTTTTATTCATGTGCGCAGCAGGATTTGCGCCGCAGGATGTGCGCCCCACAGAATTTTCGCCCCACAGGATGTGCAAGCACAGTTTTTTTATTAATTTGATTTAAATATTTTTTTCTGTAAAAATGTTTTAATATTATTTTTATTCATGTGGGCAGCAGGAAGTGCGCCGCAGGATGTGCAAGCACAGGATGAGCAAGCACAGTTTTTTTATTAATTTGATTTAAAAAAAAAAAATTGTAATTTGTTTTTAATATTATTTTTATTTATGTGCGCAGCAGGATGTGCCTCGCAGGATGTGCGCCCCACAGAATTTGCGCCCCACAGGATGTGCAAGCACAGTTTTTTTATTAATTTGATTTAAATATTTTTTTTTGTAAAAATGTTTTAATATTATTTTTATTCATGTGAGCAGCAGGATTTGCGCCGCAGGATGTGCGCCCCACAGGATGTGCAAGGACAGTTTTTTTATTAATTTGATTTAAAAAAAAAAATTGTAATTTGTTTTTAATATTATTTTTATTTATGTGCGCAGCAGGATGTGCGCCGCATGATGTGCGCCCCACATAATTTGCGCCCCACAGGATGAGCAAGCACAGTTTTTTTATTAATTGTTTTAAATATTTTTTTTGTAAAGATGTTTTAATATTATTTTTATCTATGTGCGCAGCAGGATGTGCGCCGCAGTCTGTGCGCCCCACATAATTTGCGCCCCACAGGATGTGCAAGCACAGTTTTTGTATTAATTTGATTTAAATATATTTTTTTGTAAAAATGTTTTAATATTATTTTCATTTATGTGCACAGCAGGATGTGCGCCGCATGATGGGCGCCCCACATAATTTGCGCCCCACAGGATGTGCAAGCACAGTTTTTTTCTTAATTTGATTTAAAAAAAAAAAATTGTAATTTGTTTTTAATATTATTTTTATTTATGTGCGCAGCAGGATGTGCGCCGCAGGATGTGCGCCCCACAGAATTTGCGCCCCACAGGATGTGCAAGCACAGTTTTTTTATTAATTTGATTTAAATATTTTTTTTTGTAAAAATGTTTTAATATTATTTTCATTTATGTGCGCAGCAGGATGTGCGCCGCAGGATGTGCGCCCCACATAATTTGCGCCCCACAGGATGTGCAAGCACAGTTTTTTTATTAGTTATATTTAAATATTTTTTTTTGTAAAAATGTTTTAATATTATTTTTATTCATGTGCGCCCCACAGAATTTGCGCCCCACAGGATGTGCAAGAACAGTTTTTTTATTAATTTGATTTAAAAAAAAAAATTGTAATTTGTTTTTAATATTATTTTTATTTATGTGCGCAGCAGGATGTGCGCCGCAGGATGTGCGCCCCACAGAATTTGCGCCCCACAGGATGTGCAAGCACAGTTTTTTTATTAATTTGATTTAAATATTTTTTTTTGTAAAAATGTTTTAATATTATTTTTATTTATGTGCGCAGCAGGATGTGCGCCGCAGGATGTGCGCCCCACATAATTTGCGCCCCACAGGATGTGCAAGGACAGTTTTTTTATTAATTTGATTTAAATATTTTTTTTTGTAATTTGTTTTTAATATTATTTTTATTCATGTGCGCAGCAGGATTTGCGCCACAGGATGTGCGCCCCACAGAATTTGCGCCCCACAGGATGTGCAAGAACAGTTTTTTTATTAATGTGATTAAAAAAAAAAAAAATTGTAAATTGTTTTTAATATTATTTTTATTAATGTGTGCAGCTCAATGTGCGCCGCAGGATGTGCAACCCACAGAATTTGCGCCCCACAGGATGTGCAAGGACAGTTTTTTTAATAATTTGATTTTAAAAAAAAAATTGTAATTTGTTTTTAATTTTATTTTTATTTATTTGCGCAGCAGGATGTGCGCTGCAGGATGTGCGCCCCACAGAATTTGCGCCCCACAGGATGTGCAAGCACAGTTTTTTTATTAATTTGATTTAAATATTTTTTTTTGTAAAAATGTTTTAATATTATTTTTATTTATGTGCGCAGCAGGATGTGCGCCGCAGGATGTGCGCCCCACAGAATTTGCGCCCCACAGGATGTGCAAGGACAGTTTTTTTATTAATTTGATTTAAAAAAAAAATTGTAATTTGTTTTTAATATTATTTTTATTTATGTGCGCAGCAGGATGTGCGCCCCACATAATTTGCACCCCACAGGATGTGCAAGCAAAGTTTTTTTATTAATTTGATTTAAAAAAAAAACTTGTAAATTTGTTTCAATATTATTTTTATTTATATGCGCAGCAGGATGTGTGCCGCAGGATGTGCGCCCCACAGAATTTGCGCCCCACAGGATGTGCAAGCACAGTTTTTTTATTAATTTGATTTAAATATTTTTTTTTGTAAAAAAGTTTTAATACTATTTTTATTCATGTGCGCCGCAGGATGTGCGCCCCACAGAATTTGCGCCCCACAGGATGTGCAAGGACAGTTTTTTTATTAATTTGATTGAAAAAAAAAAATTGTAATTTGTTTTTAATATTATTTTCATTTATGTGCGCAGCAGGATGTGCGCCGCAGGATGTGCGCCCCACAGAATTTGCGCCCCACAGGATGTGCAAGCACAGTTTTTTTATTAATTTGATTTAAATATTTTTTTTTGTAAAAATGTTTTAATATTATTTTTATTTATGTGCGCAGCAGGATGTGCGCCGCAGGATGTGCGCCCCACAGAATTTGCGCCCCACAGGATGTGCAAGCACAGTTTTTCTATTAATTTGATTTAAAAAAAAAAATTGTAATTTGTTTTTAATATTATTTTTATTTATGTGCATAGCAGGATGTGCGCCCCACAGACTTTGCGCCCCACAGAATTTGCGCCCCACAGGATGTGCAAGCACAGTTTTTTTATTAATTTGATTTAAATATTTTTTTTTGTAAAAATGTTTTAATATTATTTTTATTTATGTGCGCAGCAGGATGTGCGCCGCAGGATGTGCGCCCCACAGAATTTGCGCCCCACAGGATGTGCAAGGAAAGTTTTTTTATTAATTTAATTTAAAAAAAAAAATTTTAATTTGTTTTTAATATTATTTTTATTTATGTGCGCAGCAGGATGTGCGCCGCAGAATGTGTGCCCCACATAATTTGCGCCCCACAGGATGTGCAAGGACAGTTTTTTTATTAATTTGATTTAAATATTTTTTTTGTAAAAATGTTTTAATATTATTTTTATTTATGTGCGCAGCAGGATGTGCGCCCCACAGAATTTGCGCCCCACAGGATGTGCAAGCACAGTTTTTTTATTCATTTGATTTAAATATTTTTTTTTGTAAAAATGTTTTAATATTATTTTTATTTATGTGCGCAGCAGGATGTGCGCCGCAGGATGTGCGCCCCACAGAATTTGCGCCCCACAGGATGTGCAAGGACAGTTTTTTTATTAATTTGATTTAAATATTTTTTTTGTAAAAATGTTTTAATATTATTTTTATTTATGTGCGCAGCAGGATGTGAACCGCAGGATGTGCGCCCCACAGAATTTGCGCCCCACAGGAAGTGCAAGCACAGTTTTTTTATTAATTTGATTTAAATATTTTTTTTTGTAAAAATGTTTTAATATTATTTGTATTAATGTGCGCAGCTGGATGTGCGCCGCAGGATGTGCGCCCCACAGAATTTGCGCCCCACAGGATGTGCAAGGACAGTTTTTTTATTAATTTGATTTAAAAAAAAAAATTGTAATTTGTTTTTAATATTATTTTTATTTATGTGCGCAGCAGGATGTGCGCCCCACATAATTTGCACCCCACAGGATGTGCAAGGACAGTTTTTTTATTAATTTGATTTAAAAAAAGAAAATTGTAATTTGTTTTTAATATTATTTTTATTTATGTGCGCAGCAGGATGTGCGCCGCAGGATGTGCGCCCCACAGACTTTGCGCCCCACAGAATTTGCGCCCCACAGGATGTGCAAGCACAGTTTTTTTATTAATTTGATTTAAATATTTTTTTTTGTAAAAATGTTTCAATATTATTTTTATTTATATGCGCAGCAGGATGTGTGCCGCAGGATGTGCGCCCCACAGAATTTGCGCCCCACAGGATGTGCAAGCACAGTTTTTCTATTAATTTGATTTAAAAAAAAAAATTGTAATTTGTTTTTAATATTATTTTTATTTATGTGCATAGCAGGATGTGCGCCGCAGGATGTGCGCCCCACAGAATTTGCGCCCCACAGGATGTGCAAGCACGGTTTTTTTATTAATTTGATTTAAATATTTTTTTTTGTAAAAATGTTTTAATATTATTTTTATTTATGTGCGCAGCAGGATGTGCGCCCCAGGATGTGCGCCCCACATAATTTGCGCCCCACAGGATGTGCAAGGACAGTTTTTTTATTAATTTGATTTAAAAAAAGAAAATTGTAATTTGTTTTTAATATTATTTTTATTTATGTGCGCAGCAGGATGTGCGCCGCAGGATGTGCGCCCCACAGAATTTGCGCCCCACAGGATGTGCAAGGACAGTTTTTTTATTAATTTGATTTAAAAAAAAAAATTGTAATTTGTTTTTAATATTATTTTTATTTATGTGCGCAGCAGGATGTGCGCCCCACATAATTTGCACCCCACAGGATGTGCAAGCAAAGTTTTTTTATTAATTTGATTTAAAAAAAAAACTTGTAAATTTGTTTCAATATTATTTTTATTTATATGCGCAGCAGGATGTGTGCCGCAGGATGTGCGCCCCACAGAATTTGCGCCCCACAGGATGTGCA
The DNA here is from genome assembly GCF_947347685.1 of Pleuronectes platessa. Lineage (NCBI taxonomy): Eukaryota > Metazoa > Chordata > Actinopteri > Pleuronectiformes > Pleuronectidae > Pleuronectes > Pleuronectes platessa. Next base: position 1,125,789 of record NC_070629.1, read on the forward strand.
AGCACAGTTTTTTTATTAATTTGATTTAAATATTTTTTTTTGTAAAAAAGTTTTAATACTATTTTTATTCATGTGCGCCGCAGGATGTGCGCCCCACAGAATTTGCGCCCCACAGGATGTGCAAGCACAGTTTTTTTATTAATTTGATTTAAATATTTTTTTTTGTAAAAATGTTTTAATATTATTTTTATTCATGTGCGCAGCAGGATTTGCGCCGCAGGATGTGCGCTCCACAGAATTTGCGCCCCACAGGATGTGCAAGGAGAGTTTTTTTATTAATTTGATTTAAATATTTTTTTTGTAAAAATGTTTTAATATTATTTTTATTTATGTGCGCAGCAGGATGTGCGCCGCAGAATGTGCGCCCCACATAATTTGCGCCCCACAGGATGTGCAAGGACAGTTTTTTTATTAATTTGATTTAAAAAAAAAATTGTAATTTGTTTTTAATATTATTTTTATTTATGTGCGCAGCAGGATGTGCGCCGCAGGATGTGCGCCCGGCAGAATTTGCGCCCCACATAATTTGCGCCCCACAGGATGTGCAAGCAAGGTTTTTTATTAGTTATAATTAAATATTTTTTTGTAAAAATGTTTTAATATTATTTTTATTTATGTGCGCAGCAGGATGTGCGCCCCACAGAATTTGCGCCCCACAGGATGTGCAAGCACAGTTTTTTTATTAATTTGATTTAGAAAAAAAAATTGTAAATTGTTTTTAATATTATTTTTATTTATATGCGCAGCAGGATGTGCGCCGCAGGATGTGTGCCCCACATAATTTGCGCCCCACAGGATGTGCAAGGACAGTTTTTTTATTAATTTGATTTAAAAAAAAAAATTGTAATTTGTTTTTAATATTATTTTTATTTATGTGCGCAGCAGGATGTGCGCCCCACATAATTTGCACCCCACAGGATGTGCAAGCAAAGTTTTTTTATTAATTTGATTTAAAAAGAAAACTTGTAAATTTGTTTCAATATTATTTTTATTTATATGCGCAGCAGGATGTGTGCCGCAGGATGTGCGCCCCACAGAATTTGCGCCCCACAGGATGTGCAAGGACAGTTTTTTTATTAATTTGATTGAAAAAAAAAAATTGTAATTTGTTTTTAATATTATTTTCATTTATGTGCGCAGCAGGATGTGCGCCGCAGGATGTGCGCCCCACAGAATTTGTGCCCCACAGGATGTGCAAGCACAGTTTTTTTATTAATTTGATTTAAATATTTTTTTTTGTAAAAATGTTTTAATATTATTTTTATTTATGTGCGCAGCAGGATGTGCGCCGCAGGATGTGCGCCCCAGAGAATTTGCGCCCCACAGGATGTGCAAGGACAGTTGTTTTATTAATTTGATTTAAAAAAAAAAATTGTAATTTGTTTTTAATATTATTTTTATTTATGTGAGCAGCAGGATGTGCGCCGCAGGATGTGCGCCCCACAGAATTTGCGCCCCACAGGATGTGCAAGCACAGTTTTTTTATTAATTTGATTTAAAAAAAAAATTGTAATTTGTTTTTAATATTATTTTTATTTATGTGCGCAGCAGGATGTGCGCAGCAGGATGTGCGCCCCACATAATTTGCGCCCCACAGGATGTAGAAGCACAGTTTTTTTATTAATTTGATTTAAATATTTTTTTTTGTAAAAATGTTTTAATATTATTTTTATTTATGTGCGCAGCAGGATGTGCGCCGCAGGATGTGCGCCCCACATAATTTGCGCCCCACAGGATGTTCAAGCACAGTTTTTTTAATAATTTGATTTAAATATTTTTTTTTGTAAAAATGTTTTAATATTATTTTTATTTATGTGCGCAGCAGGATGTGCGCCGCAGGATGTGCGCCCCACAGGATGTGCAAGCACAGTTTTTTTATTAATTTGATTTGAAAAAAAAAAATTGTAAATTTTTTTTAATTTTATTTTTATTTATGTGCGCAGCAGGATGTGCGCCGCAGGATGTGCGCCCCACATAATTTGCGCCCCACAGGTATGTGCAAGCAAGGTTTTTTATTAATTATATTTAAATATTTTTTTTTGTAAAAATGTTTTAATATTATTTTTATTCATGTGCACAGCAGGATGTGCGCCCCAGGATGTGCGCCCCACATAATTTGCGCCCCACAGGATGTGCAAGGACAGTTTTTTTATTAATTTGATTTAAAAAAAGAAAATTGTAATTTGTTTTTAATATTATTTTTATTTATGTGAGCAGCAGGATGTGCGCCCCACAGAATTTGCGCCCCACAGGATGTGCAAGCACAGTTTTTTTATTAATTTGATTTAAAAAAAAAATTGTAATTTGTTTTTAATATTATTTTTATTTATGTGCGCAGCAGGATGTGCGCCCCACAGACTTTGCGCCCCACAGAATTTGCGCCCCACAGGATGTGCAAGCACAGTTTTTTTATTAATTTGATTTAAATATTTTTTTTTGTAAAAATGTTTTAATATTATTTTTATTTATGTGCGCAGCAGGATGTGCGCCGAAGGATGTGCGCCCCACAGAATTTGCGCCCCACAGGATGTGCAAGGACAGTTTTTTTATTAATTTGATTTTAAAAAAAAATTGTAATTTGTTTTTAATATTATTTTTATTTATGTGCGCAGCAGGATGTGCGCAGCAGGATGTGCGCTGCAGGATGTGCGCCCCACATAATTTGCGCCCCACAGGATGTGCAAGCAAGGTTTTTTATTAGTTATATTTAAATATTTTTTTTTGTAAAAATGTTTTAATTTTATTTTTATTTATTTGCGCAGCAGGATGTGCGCTGCAGGATGTGCGCCCCACAGAATTTGCGCCCCACAGGATGTGCAAGCACAGTTTTTTTATTCATTTGATTTAAATATTTTTTTTTGTAAAAATGTTTTAATATTATTTTTTTTTATGTGCGCAGCAGGATGTGCGCCGCAGGATGTGCGCCCCACAGAATTTGCGCCCCACAGGATGTGCAAGGACAGTTTTTTTATTAATTTGATTTAAATATTTTTTTTGTAAAAATGTTTTAATATCATTTTTATTTATGTGCGCAACAGGATGTGAACCGCAGGATGTGCGCCCCACAGAATTTGCGCCCCACAGGAAGTGCAAGCACAGTTTTTTTATTAATTTGATTTAAATATTTTTTTTTGTAAAAATGTTTTAATATTATTTGTATTAATGTGCGCAGCTGGATGTGCGCCGCAGGATGTGCGCCCCACAGAATTTGCGCCCCACAGGATGTGCAAGCACAGTTTTTTTATTAATTTGATTTAAATATTTTTTTTTGTAAAAATGTTTTAATATTATTTTTATTTATGTGCGCAGCAGGATGTGCGCCGCAGGATGTGCGCCCCACAGAATTTGCGCCCCACAGGATGTGCAAGGACAGTTTTTTTATTAATTTGATTTAAAAAAAAAAATTGTAATTTGTTTTTAATATTATTTTTATTTATGTGCGCAGCAGGATGTGCGCCCCACATAATTTGCACCCCACAGGATGTGCAAGCAAAGTTTTTTTATTAATTTGATTTAAAAAAAAAACTTGTAAATTTGTTTCAATATTATTTTTATTTATATGCGCAGCAGGATGTGTGCCGCAGGATGTGCGCCCCACAGAATTTGCGCCCCACAGGATGTGCAAGCACAGTTTTTTTATTAATTTGATTTAAATATTTTTTTTTGTAAAAAAGTTTTAATACTATTTTTATTCATGTGCGCCGCAGGATGTGCGCCCCACAGAATTTGCGCCCCACAGGATGTGCAAGGACAGTTTTTTTATTAATTTGATTGAAAAAAAAAAATTGTAATTTGTTTTTAATATTATTTTCATTTATGTGCGCAGCAGGATGTGCGCCGCAGGATGTGCGCCCCACAGAATTTGTGCCCCACAGGATGTGCAAGCACAGTTTTTTTATTAATTTGATTTAAATATTTTTTTTTGTAAAAATGTTTTAATATTATTTTTATTTATGTGCGCCCCACAGAATTTGCGCCCCACAGGATGTGCAAGGAGAGTTTTTTTATTAATTTGATTTAAATATTTTTTTTGTAAAAATGTTTTAATATTATTTTTATTTATGTGCGCAGCAGGATGTGCGCCGCAGAATGTGCGCCCCACAGAATTTGCGCCCCACAGGATGTGCAAGGAGAGTTTTTTTATTAATTTGATTTAAATATTTTTTTTGTAAAAATGTTTTAATATTATTTTTATTTATGTGCGCCGCAGGATGTGCGCCCCACAGAATTTGCGCCCCACAGGATGTGCAAGCACAGTTTTTCTATTAATTTGATTTAAAAAAAAAAATTGTAATTTGTTTTTAATATTATTTTTATTTATGTGCATAGCAGGATGTGCGCCGCAGGATGTGCGCCCCACATAATTTGCGCCCCACAGGATGTGCAAGCAAGGTTTTTTATTAGTTATATTTAAATATTTTTTTTTGTAAAAATGTTTTAATTTTATTTTTATTTATTTGCGCAGCAGGATGTGCGCCGCAGGATGTGCGCCCCACATAATTTGCGCCCCACAGGATGTTCAAGCACAGTTTTTTTAATAATTTGATTTAAATATTTTTTTTTGTAAAAATGTTTTAATATTATTTTTATTTATGTGCGCAGCAGGATGTGCGCCGCAGGATGTGCGCCCCACAGGATGTGCAAGCACAGTTTTTTTATTAATTTGATTTGAAAAAAAAAAATTGTAAATTTTTTTTAATTTTATTTTTATTTATGTGCGCAGCAGGATGTGCGCCGCAGGATGTGCGCCCCACATAATTTGCGCCCCACAGGTATGTGCAAGCAAGGTTTTTTATTAATTATATTTAAATATTTTTTTTTGTAAAAATGTTTTAATATTATTTTTATTCATGTGCACAGCAGGATGTGCGCCCCAGGATGTGCGCCCCACATAATTTGCGCCCCACAGGATGTGCAAGGACAGTTTTTTTATTAATTTGATTTAAAAAAAGAAAATTGTAATTTGTTTTTAATATTATTTTTATTTATGTGCGCAGCAGGATGTGCGCCGCAGGATGTGCGCCCCACAGAATTTGCGCCCCACAGGATGTGCAAGGACAGTTTTTTTATTAATTTGATTTAAATATTTTTTTTGTAAAAATGTTTTAATATTATTTTTATTTATGTGCGCCGCAGGATGTGCGCCCCACAGAATTTGCGCCCCACAGGATGTGCAAGGACAGTTGTTTTATTAATTTGATTTTAAAAAAAAAATTGTAATTTGTTTTTAATATTATTTTTATTTATGTGAGCAGCAGGATGTGCGCCCCACAGAATTTGCGCCCCACAGGATGTGCAAGCACAGTTTTTTTATTAATTTGATTTAAAAAAAAAATTGTAATTTGTTTTTAATATTATTTTTATTTATGTGCGCAGCAGGATGTGCGCCGCAGGATGTGCGCCCCACAGACTTTGCGCCCCACAGAATTTGCGCCCCACAGGATGTGCAAGCACAGTTTTTTTATTAATTTGATTTAAATATTTTTTTTTGTAAAAATGTTTTAATATTATTTTTATTTATGTGCGCAGCAGGATGTGCGCCGCAGGATGTGCGCCCCACAGAATTTGCGCCCCACAGGATGTGCAAGGACAGTTTTTTTATTAATTTGATTTTAAAAAAAAATTGTAATTTGTTTTTAATATTATTTTTATTTATGTGCGCAGCAGGATGTGCGCAGCAGGATGTGCGCTGCAGGATGTGCGCCCCACATAATTTGCGCCCCACAGGATGTGCAAGCAAGGTTTTTTATTAGTTATATTTAAATATTTTTTTTTGTAAAAATGTTTTAATTTTATTTTTATTTATTTGCGCAGCAGGATGTGCGCTGCAGGATGTGCGCCCCACATAATTTGCGCCCCACAGGATGTGCAAGCACAGTTTTTTTATTAATTTGATTTAAATATATTTTTTTGTAAAAATGTTTTAATATTATTTTTATTTATGTGCGCAGCAGGATGTGCGCCGCAGGATGTGCGCCCCACAGAATTTGCGCCCCACAGGATGTGCAAGGACAGTTTTTTTATTAATTTGATTTAAATATTTTTTTTGTAAAAATGTTTTAATATCATTTTTATTTATGTGCGCAACAGGATGTGAACCGCAGGATGTGCGCCCCACAGAATTTGCGCCCCACAGGATGTGCAAGGACAGTTTTTTTATTAATTTGATTTAAAAAAAAAATTGTAATTTGTTTTTAATATTATTTTTATTTATGTGCGCAGCAGGATGTGCGCCCCACATAATTTGCACCCCACAGGATGTGCAAGCAAAGTTTTTTTATTAATTTGATTTAAAAAGAAAACTTGTACATTTGTTTCAATATTATTTTTATTTATATGCGCAGCAGGATGTGTGCCGCAGGATGTGCGCCCCACAGAATTTGCGCCCCACAGGATGTGCAAGGACAGTTTTTTTATTAATTTGATTGAAAAAAAAAAATTGTAATTTGTTTTTAATATTATTTTCATTTATGTGCGCAGCAGGATGTGCGCCGCAGGATGTGCGCCCCACAGAATTTGTGCCCCACAGGATGTGCAAGCACAGTTTTTTTATTAATTTGATTTAAATATTTTTTTATGTAAAAATGTTTTAATATTATTTTTATTTATGTGCGCAGCAGGATGTGCGCCGCAGGATGTGCGCCCCACAGAATTTGCGCCCCACAGAATTTGCGCCCGACAGGATGTGCAAGCACAGTTTTTTTATTAATATGATTTAAATATTTTTTTATGTAAAAATGTTTTAATATTATTTTTATTCATGTGCGCCCCACAGAATTTGCGCCCCACAGGATGTGCAAGGAGAGTTTTTTTATTAATTTGATTTAAATATTTTTTTTGTAAAAATGTTTTAATATTATTTTTATTTATCTGCGCAGCAGGATGTGCGCCGCAGAATGTGCGCCCCACAGAATTTGCGCCCCACAGGATGTGCAAGGAGAGTTTTTTTATTAATTTGATTTAAATATTTTTTTTGTAAAAATGTTTTAATATTATTTTTATTTATGTGCGCCGCAGGATGTGCGCCCCACAGAATTTGCGACCCACAGGATGTGCAAGCACAGTTTTTCTATTAATTTGATTTAAAAAAAAAAATTGTAATTTGTTTTTAATATTATTTTTATTTATGTGCATAGCAGGATGTGCGCCGCAGGATGTGCGCCCCACAGAATTTGCGCCCCACAGGATGTGCAAGGACAGTTTTTTTATTAATTTGATTTAAATATTTTTTTTGTAAAAATGTTTTAATATTATTTTTATTTATGTGCGCAGCAGGATGTGCGCCGCAGGATGTGCGCCCCAGAGAATTTGCGCCCCACAGGATGTGCAAGGACAGTTGTTTTATTAATTTGATTTAAAAAAAAAAATTGTAATTTGTTTTTAATATTATTTTTATTTATGTGAGCAGCAGGATGTGCGCCGCAGGATGTGCGCCCCACAGAATTTGCGCCCCACAGGATGTGCAAGCACAGTTTTTTTATTAATTTGATTTAAAAAGAAAATTGTAATTTGTTTTTAATATTATTTTTATTTATGTGCGCAGCAGGATGTGCGCAGCAGGATGTGCGCCCCACATAATTTGCGCCCCACAGGATGTAGAAGCACAGTTTTTTTATTAATTTGATTTAAATATTTTTTTTTGTAAAAATGTTTTAATATTATTTATATTTATGTGCGCAGCAGGATGTGCGCCGCAGGATGTGCGCCCCACATAATTTGCGCCCCACAGGATGTTCAAGCACAGTTTTTTTAATAATTTGATTTAAATATTTTTTTTTGTAAAAATGTTTTAATATTATTTTTATTTATGTGCGCAGCAGGATGTGCGCCGCAGGATGTGCGCCCCACAGGATGTGCAAGCACAGTTTTTTTATTAATTTGATTTGAAAAAAAAAAATTGTAAATTTTTTTTAATTTTATTTTTATTTATGTGCGCAGCAGGATGTGCGCCGCAGGATGTGCGCCCCACATAATTTGCGCCCCACAGGTATGTGCAAGCAAGGTTTTTTATTAATTATATTTAAATATTTTTTTTTGTAAAAATGTTTTAATATTATTTTTATTCATGTGCACAGCAGGATGTGCGCCCCAGGATGTGCGCCCCACATAATTTGCGCCCCACAGGATGTGCAAGGACAGTTTTTTTATTAATTTGATTTAAAAAAAGAAAATTGTAATTTGTTTTTAATATTATTTTTATTTATGTGCGCAGCAGGATGTGCGCCGCAGGATGTGCGCCCCACAGAATTTGCGCCCCACAGGATGTGCAAGGACAGTTTTTTTATTAATTTGATTTAAATATTTTTTTTGTAAAAATGTTTTAATATTATTTTTATTCAAGTGCGCAGCAGGATTTGCGCCGCAGGATGTGCGCCCCACAGAATTTGCGCCCCACAGGATGTGCAAGGACAGTTTTTTTATTAATTTGATTTAAATATTTTTTTTGTAAAAATGTTTTAATATTATTTTTATTTATGTGCGCAGCAGGATGTGCGCCGCAGGATGTGCGCCCCACAGAATTTGCGCCCCACAGGATGTGCAAGGACAGTTTTTTTATTAATTTGATTTTAAAAAAAAATTGTAATTTGTTTTTAATATTATTTTTATTTATGTGCGCAGCAGGATGTGCGCAGCAGGATGTGCGCTGCAGGATGTGCGCCCCACATAATTTGCGCCCCACAGGATGTGCAAGCAAGGTTTTTTATTAGTTATATTTAAATATTTTTTTTTGTAAAAATGTTTTAATTTTATTTTTATTTATTTGCGCAGCAGGATGTGCGCTGCAGGATGTGCGCCCCACAGAATTTGCGCCCCACAGGATGTGCAAGCACAGTTTTTTTATTAATTTGATTTAAAAAAAAAATTGTAATTTGTTTTTAATATTATTTTTATTTATGTGCGCAACAGGATGTGAACCGCAGGATGTGCGCCCCACAGAATTTGCGCCCCACAGGAAGTGCAAGCACAGTTTTTTTATTAATTTGATTTAAATATTTTTTTTTGTAAAAATGTTTTAATATTATTTGTATTAATGTGCGCAGCTGGATGTGCGCCGCAGGATGTGCGCCCCACAGAATTTGCGCCCCACAGGATGTGCAAGCACAGTTTTTTTATTAATTTGATTTAAATATTTTTTTTTGTAAAAATGTTTTAATATTATTTTTATTTATGTGCGCAGCAGGATGTGCGCCGCAGGATGTGCGCCCCACAGAATTTGCGCCCCACAGGATGTGCAAGGACAGTTTTTTTATTAATTTGATTTAAAAAAAAAAATTGTAATTTGTTTTTAATATTATTTTTATTTATGTGCGCAGCAGGATGTGAGCCCCACATAATTTGCACCCCACAGGATGTGCAAGCAAAGTTTTTTTATTAATTTGATTTAAAAAAAAAACTTGTAAATTTGTTTCAATATTATTTTTATTTATATGCGCAGCAGGATGTGTGCCGCAGGATGTGCGCCCCACAGAATTTGCGCCCCACAGGATGTGCAAGCACAGTTTTTTTATTAATTTGATTTAAATATTTTTTTTTGTAAAAAAGTTTTAATACTATTTTTATTCATGTGCGCCGCAGGATGTGCGCCCCACAGAATTTGCGCCCCACAGGATGTGCAAGGACAGTTTTTTTATTAATTTGATTTAAAAAAAAAAATTGTAATTTGTTTTTAATATTATTTTTATTCATGTGCGCAGCAGGATGTGCGCCGCAGGATGTGCGCCCCACAGAATTTGCGCCCCACAGGATGTGCAAGCACAGTTTTTTTATTAATTTGATTTAAATATTTTTTTTTGTAAAAATGTTTTAATATTATTTTTATTTATGTGCGCAGCAGGATGTGCGCCGCAGGATGTGCGCCCCACAGAATTTGCGCCCCACAGGATGTGCAAGGACAGTTTTTTTATTAATTTGATTTAAAAAAAAAAATTGTAATTTGTTTTTAATATTATTTTTATTTATGTGCGCAGCAGGATGTGCGCCGCAGGATGTGCGCCCCACAGAATTTGCGCCCCACAGGATGTGCAAGGACAGTTTTTTTATTAATTTGATTTAAAAAAAAAAATTGTAATTTGTTTTTAATATTATTTTTATTTATGTGCGCAGCAGGATGTGCGCCGCAGGATGTGCGCCCCACAGACTTTGCGCCCCACATAATTTGCGCCCCACAGGATGTGCAAGCACAGTTTTTTTATTCATTTGATTTAAATATTTTTTTTTGTAAAAATGTTTTAATATTATTTTTATTTATGTGCGCAGCAGGATGTGCGCCGCAGGATGTGCGCCCCACAGAATTTGCGCTCCACAGGATGTGCAAGGACAGTTTTTTTATTAATTTGATTTAAATATTTTTTTTGTAAAAATGTTTTAATATTATTTTTATTTATGTGCGCAGCAGGATGTGAACCGCAGGATGTGCGCCCCACAGAATTTGCGCCCCACAGGAAGTGCAAGCACAGTTTTTTTATTAATTTGATTTAAATATTTTTTTTTGTAAAAATGTTTTAATATTATTTGTATTAATGTGCGCAGCTGGATGTGCGCCGCAGGATGTGAGCCCCACAGAATTTGCGCCCCACAGGATGTGCAAGCACAGTTTTTTTATTAATTTGATTTAGAAAAAAAAATTGTAAATTGTTTTTAATATTATTTTTATTTATATGCGCAGCAGGATGTGCGCCGCAGGATGTGTGCCCCACATAATTTGCGCCCCACAGGATGTGCAAGGACAGTTTTTTTATTAATTTGATTTAAAAAAAAAAATTGTAATTTGTTTTTAATATTATTTTTATTTATGTGCGCAGCAGGATGTGCGCCGCAGGATGTGCGCCCCACAGAATTTGCGCCCCACAGGATGTGCAAGCACAGTTTTTTTATTAATTTGATTTAAATATTTTTTTTTGTAAAAATGTTTTAATATTATTTTTATTTATGTGCGCAGCAGGATGTGCGCCGCAGGATGTGCGCCCCACAGAATTTGCGCCCCACAGGATGTGCAAGGACAGTTTTTTTATTAATTTGATTTAAAAAAAAAAATTGTAATTTGTTTTTAATATTATTTTTATTTATGTGCGCAGCAGGATGTGCGCCCCACATAATTTGCACCCCACAGGATGTGCAAGCAAAGTTTTTTTATTAATTTGATTTAAAAAAAAAACTTGTAAATTTGTTTCAATATTATTTTTATTTATATGCGCAGCAGGATGTGTGCCGCAGGATGTGCGCCCCACAGAATTTGCGCCCCACAGGATGTGCAAGCACATTTTTTTTATTAATTTGATTTAAAAAAAAAAATTGTAAATTTGTTTTAATTTAATTTTTATTTATTTGCGCAGCAGGATGTGTGCTGCAGGATGTGCGCCCCACATAATTTGCGCCCCACAGGATGTGCAAGCACAGTTTTTTTATTAATTTGATTTAAATATATTTTTTTGTAAAAATGTTTTAATATTATATGTATTAATGTGCGCAGCTGGATGTGCGCCGCATGATGTGCGCCCCACATAATTTGCACCCCACAGGATGAGCAAGCACAGTTTTTTTATTAATTGTTTTAAATATTTTTTTTGTAAAGATGTTTTAATATTATTTTTATTTATGTGCGCAGCAGGATGTGCGCCGCATGATGTGCGCCCCACATAATTTGCGCCCCACAGGATGTGCAAGCACAGTTTTTTTATTAATTTGATTTAAAAAAAAGAAATTGTAAATTTGTTTCAATATTATTTTTATTTATTTGCGCAGCAGGATGTGTGCCGCAGGATGTGCGCCGCAGGATGTGCGCCCCACAGAATTTGCGCCCCACAGGATGTGCAAGCACATTTTTTTTATTAATTTGATTTAAAAAAAAAAATTGTAAATTTGTTTTAATTTAATTTTTATTTATTTGCGCAGCAGGATGTGTGCTGCAGGATGTGCGCCCCACATAATTTTCGCCCCACAGGATGTGCAAGCACAGTTTTTTTATTAATTTGATTTAAATATTTTTTTTTGTAAAAATGTTTTAATATTATTTTTATTTATGTGCGCAGCAGGATGTGCGCCGCAGGATGTGCGCCCCACATAATTTGCGCCCCACAGGATGTGCAAGCACAGTTTTTTTATTAATTTGATTTAAATATTTTTTTTTGTAAAAATGTTTTAATATTATTTTTATTTATGTGCGCAGCAGGATGTGCGCCGCAGGATGTGCGCCCCACAGAATTTGCGCCCCACAGGATGTGCAAGCACAGTTTTTTTATTACTTTGATTTTAATATATTTTTTTGTAAAAATGTTTTAATATTATTTTTATTTATGTGCGCAGCAGGATGTGCGCCGCAGGATGTGCGCCCCACAGAATTTGCGCCCCACAGGATGTGCATGGACAGTTTTTTTATTAATTTGATTTTAATATATTTTTTTGTAAAAATGTTTTAATATTATTTTTATTTATGTGCGCAGCAGGATGTGCGCCGCAGGATGTGCGCCCCACAGAATTTGCGCCCCACAGGATGTGCAAGCACAGTTTTTTTATTAATTTGATTTAAAAAAAAAAAAAATTGTAAATTGTTTTTAATATTATTTGTATTAATGTGCGCAGCTGAATGTGCGCCCCACAGAATTCGCGCCCCACAGGATGTGCAAGCACAGTTTTTTTATTAATTTGATGTATATATTTTTTTTTGTAAAAATGTTTTAACATTATTTTTATTTATATGCGCAGCAGGATGTGCGCCGCAGGATTTGCGCCCCACAGAATTTGCGCCCCACAGAATGTGCAAGCACAGTTTTTTTATTACTTTGATTTTAATATATTTTTTTGTAAAAATGTTTTAATATTATTTTTATTTATGTGCGCAGCAGGATGTGCGCCGCAGGATGTGAGCCCCACATAATTTGCGCCCCACAGGATGTGCAAGCACAGTTTTTTTATTAATTTGATTTAAAAAAAAAAAATTGTAAATTTTTTTTTTTATTTTATTTTTATTTATTTGCGCAGCAGGATGTGCGCTGCAGGATGTGCGCCCCACATAATTTGCGCCCCACAGGATGTGCAAGCAAGGTTTTTTTTTAGTTATATTTAAATATTTTTTTTTGTAAAAATGTTTTAATATTATTTTTATTTATGTGCGCAGCAGGATGTGCGCCCCACAGAATTTGCGCCCCACAGGATGTGCAAGCACAGTTTTTTTATTAATTTGATTTAAAAAAAAAAATTGTAATTTGTTTTTAATATTATTTTTATTTATGTGCGCAGTAGGATGTGCGCTCCACAGAATTTGCGCCCCACAGGATGTGCAAGCACAGTTTTTTTATTAATTTGATTTAAAAAAAAAAACTTGTAAATTTGTTTCAATATTATTTTTATTCATGTGCGCAGCAGGATGTGTGCCGCAGGATGTGCGCCCCACAGAATTTGCGCCCCACAGGATGTGCAAGCACCGTTTTTGTATTAGTTTGATTTAAATTTTTTTTTTTGTAAAAATGTTTTAATATTATTTTTATTCATGTGCGCAGCAGGTTGTGCGCTCACAGAATTTGCGCCCCACAGGATATACAAGTACAGTTTTTTTATTAATTTGATTTAAATATTTTTTTTTGTAAAAATGTTTTAATATTATTTTTATTTCTGTGCGCCGCAGGATGTGCGCCCCACAGGATGTGCAAGCACAGTTTTTTTATTAATTTGATTTAAATATTTTTTTTGTAAAAATGTTTTAATATTATTTTTATTTATGTGCGCAGCAGGATGTGCGCCCCACAGGATGTGCAAGCACAGTTTTTTTATTAATTTGATTTAAATATTTTTTTTGTAAAAATGTTTTAATATTATTTTTATTCATGTGCGCAGCAGGATTTGCGCCGCAGGATGTGCGCCCCACAGAATTTGCGCCCCACAGGATGTGCAAGGACAGTTTTTTTATTAATTTGATTTAAATATTTTTTTTGTAAAAATGTTTTAATATTATTTTTATTTATGTGCGCAGCAGGATGTGCGCCGCAGGATGTGCGCCCCACATAATTTGCGCCCCACAGGATGTTCAAGCACAGTTTTTTTAATAATTTGATTTAAATATTTTTTTTTGTAAAAATGTTTTAATATTATTTTTATTTATGTGCGCAGCAGGATGTGCGCCGCAGGATGTGCGCCCCACAGAATTTGCGCCCCACAGGATGTGCAAGCACAGTTTTTTTATTAATTTGATTTAAAAAAAAAATTGTAATTTGTTTTTAATATTATTTTTATGTATGTGCGCAGCAGAATGTGCGCCGCAGGATGTGCGCCCCACAGAATTTGCGCCCCACAGGATGTGCAAGGACAGTTTTTTTTATTAATTTGATTTAAATAATTTTTTTGTAAAAATGTTTTAATATTATTTTTATTTATGTGCGCAGCAGGATGTGCGCCGCAGGATGTGCGCCCCACAGAATTTGCGCCCCACAGGATGTGCAAGCACAGTTTTTTTATTAATTTGATTTACAAAAAAAAAAAATTGTAAATTGTTTTTAATATTATTTTTATTAATGTGCGCAGTTGGATGTGCGCCCCACAGAATTTGCGCCCCACAGGATGTGCAAGCACAGTTTTTTTATTAATTTGATTTAAAAAAAAAAATTGTAATTTGTTTTTAATATTATTTTTATTTATGTGCGCAGCAGAATGTGCGCCGCAGGATGTGCGCCCCACAGAATTTGCGCCCCACAGGATGTGCAAGCACAGTTTTTTTATTAATTTGATGTATATATTTTTTTTTGTAAAAATGTTTTAACATTATTTTTATTTATATGCGCAGCAGGATGTGCGCCGCAGGATGTGCGCCCCACAGAATTTGCGCCCCACAGAATTTGCGCCCCACAGGATGTGTAAGCACAGTTTTTTTATTAATTTGATTTAAAAAAAAAAATTGTAATTTGTTTTCAATAATATTTTTATTTATGTGCGCAGCAGGATGTGCACCGCAGGATGTGCACCCCACAGAATTTGCGCCCCACAGGATGTGCAAGCACATTTTTTTTATTAATTTGATTTAAATATTTTTTTTTGTAAAAATGTTTTATTTTATTTTTATTTATGTGCGCAGCAGGATGTGCGCCGCAGGATGTGCGCCCCACAGAATTTGCGCCCCACAGAATTTGCGCCCCACAGGATGTGCAAGCACAGTTTTTTTATTAATTTGATTTAAAAAGAAAAAATTGTAAATTGTTTTTAATATTATTTTTATTTATGTGCGCAGCAGGATGTGTGCCACAGGATGTGCGCCCCACAGAATTTGCGCCCCACAGGATGTGCAAGCACAGTTTTTTTATTAATATGATTTAAATATTTTTTTTTGTAAAAATGTTTTAATATTATTTTTATTCATGTGCGCAGCAGGATGTGCGCCCCACAGGATGTGCAAGCACAGTTTTTTATTAATTTGATTTAAATATTTTTTTTTGTAAAAATGTTTTAATATTATTTTTATTCATGTGCGCAGCAGGATTTGCGCCGCAGGATGTGCGCCCCACAGAATTTGCGCCCCACAGGATGTGCAAGGACAGTTTTTTTATTAATTTGATTTAAATATTTTTTTTGTAAAAATGTTTTAATATCATTTTTATTTATGTGCGCAGCAGGATGTGCGCCGCAGGATGTGCGCCCCACAGAATTTGCGCCCCACAGGATGTGCAAGCACAGTTTTTTTATTAATTTGATTTACAAAAAAAAAAATTGTAAATTGTTTTTAATATTATTTTTATTAATGTGCGCAGCTGGATGTGCGCCGCACAGAATTTGTGCCCCACAGGATGTGCAAGCACAGATTTTTTATTAATTTGATTAAAAAAAAAAATTGTAATTTGTTTTTAATATTATTTTTATTTATGTGCGCAGCAGGATGTGTGCTGCAGGATGTGCGCCCCACAGAATTTGCGCCCCACAGGATGTGCAAGGACAGTTTTTTTATTAATTTGATTTAAATATTTTTTTTGTAAAAATGTTTTAATATTATTTTTATTTATGTGCGCAGCAGGATGTGCGCCCCACAGGATGTGCAAGCACAGTTTTTTTATTAATTTGATTTAAATATTTTTTTTTGTAAAAATGTTTTAATATTATTTTTATTCATGTGCGCAGCAGGATTTGCGCCGCAGGATGTGCGCCCCACAGAATTTGCGCCCCACAGGATGTGCAAGGACAGTTTTTTTATTAATTTGATTTAAATATTTTTTTTGTAAAAATGTTTTAATATTATTTTTATTTATGTGCGCAGCAGGATGTGCGCCGCAGGATGTGCGCCCCACATAATTTGCGCCCCACAGGATGTTCAAGCACAGTTTTTTTAATAATTTGATTTAAATATTTTTTTTTGTAAAAATGTTTTAATATTATTTTTATTTATGTGCGCAGCAGGATGTGCGCCGCAGGATGTGCGCCCCACAGAATTTGCGCCCCACAGGATGTGCAAGCACAGTTTTTTTATTAATTTGATTTACAAAAAAAAAAATTGTAAATTGTTTTTAATATTATTTTTATTAATGTGCGCAGCTGGATGTGCGCCGCACAGAATTTGTGCCCCACAGGATGTGCAAGCACAGATTTTTTATTAATTTGATTAAAAAAAAAAATTGTAATTTGTTTTTAATATTATTTTTATTTATGTGCGCAGCAGGATGTGTGCTGCAGGATGTGCGCCCCACAGAATTTGCGCCCCACAGGATGTGCAAGCACAGTTTTTTTATTAATTTGATTTAAATATTTTTTTTTGTAAAAATGTTTTAATATTATTTTTATTCATGTGCGCAGCAGGATTTGCGCCGCAGGATGTGCGCCCCACAGAATTTGCGCCCCACAGGATGTGCAAGGACAGTTTTTTTATTAATTTGATTTAAATATTTTTTTTGTAAAAATGTTTTAATATTATTTTTATTCATGTGCACCCCACAGAATTTGCGCCCCACAGGATGTGCAAGGACAGTTTTTTTATTAATTTGATTTAAAAAAAAAAATTGTAATTTGTTTTTAATAATATTTTTATTTATGTGCGCAGCAGGATGTGCACCGCAGGATGTGCGCCCCACAGAATTTGCGCCCCACAGGATGTGCAAGCACAGTTTTTTTATTAATTTGATTTAAATATTTTTTTTTGTAAAAATGTTTTATTTTATTTTTATTTATGTGCGCCGCAGGATGTGCGCCGCAGGATGTGCGCCCCACAGAATTTGCGCCCCACAGGATGTGCGAGGACAGTTTTTTTTATTAATTTGATTTAAATATTTTTTTTTGTAAAAATGTTTTATTTTATTTTTATTTATGTGCGCAGCAGGACGTGCGCCGCAGGATGTGCGCCCCACAGAATTTGCGCCCCACAGGATGTGTAAGCACAGTTTTTTTATTTATGTGATTTAAAAAAAAAAATTGTAAATTGTTTTTAATATTATTTTTATTTATGTGCGCAGCAGGATGTGCGCCGCAGGATGTGCGCCCCACAGAATTTGCGCCCCACAGAATGTGCAAGCACAGTTTTGTTATTACTTTGATTTTAATATATTTTTTTGTAAAAATGTTTTAATATTATTTTTATTCATGTGCACAGCAGGATGTGCGCCGCAGGATGTGCGCCCCACAGAATTTGCGCCCCACAGGATGTGCAAGCACAGTTTTTTTATTAATTTGATTTAAATATTTTTTTTTGTAAAAATGTTTTAATATTATTTTTATTCATGTGCGCCCCACAGAATTTGCGCCCCACAGGATGTGCAAGGACAGTTTTTTTATTAATTTGATTTAAAAAAAAAAATTGTAATTTGTTTTTAATATTATTTTTATTCATGTGCGCAGCAGGATGTGCACCGCAGGATGTGCGCCCCACAGAATTTGCGCCCCACAGGATGTGCAAGCACAGTTTTTTTATTAATTTGATTTAAATATTTTTTTTTGTAAAAATGTTTTATTTTATTTTTATTTATGTGCGCAGCAGGATGTGCGCCGCAGGATGTGCGCCCCACAGAATTTACGCCCCACATAATTTGCGCCCCACAGGACGTGCAAGGACAGTTTTTTTATTAATTTGATTTAAAAAAAAAAATTGTAATTTGTTTTTAATATTATTTTTATTTATGTGCGCAGCAGGATGTTCGCAGCAGGATGTGCGCCGCAGGATGTGCACCCCACAGGATGTGCAAGGACAGTTTTTTTATTAATTTGATTTTAAAAAAAAAATTGTAATTTGTTTTTAATATTATTTTTATTTATGTGCGCAGCAGGATGTGCGCCCCACATAATTTGCGCCCCACAGGATGTGCAAGGACAGTTTTTTTATTAATTTGATTTAAAAAAAAAAATTGTAATTTGTTTTTAATATTATTTTTATTTATGTGCGCAGCAGGATGTGCGCCGCAGGATGTGCGCCCCACAGAATTTGCGCCCCACAGGATGTGCAAGGACAGTTTTTTTATTAATTTGATTTGAATATTTTTTTTGTAAAAATGTTTCAATATTATTTTTATTCATGTGCGCAGCAGGATGTGCGCCCCACAGGATGTGCAAGCACAGTTTTTTTATTAATTTGATTTAAATATTTTTTTTTGTAAAAATGTTTTAATATTATTTTTATTCATGTGCGCAGCAGGATTTGCGCCGCAGGATGTGCGCCCCACAGAATTTGCGCCCCACAGGATGTGCAAGGACAGTTTTTTTATTAATTTGATTTAAATATTTTTTTTGTAAAAATGTTTTAATATTATTTTTATTTATGTGCGCAGCAGGATGTGCGCCGCAGGATGTGCGCCCCACAGAATTTGCGCCCCACAGGATGTGCAAGCACAGTTTTTTTATTAATTTGATTTACAAAAAAAAAAATTGTAAATTGTTTTTAATATTATTTTTATTAATGTGCGCAGCTGGATGTGCGCCGCACAGAATTTGTGCCCCACAGGATGTGCAAGCACAGATTTTTTATTAATTTGATTAAAAAAAAAAATTGTAATTTGTTTTTATTATTATTTTTATTTATGTGCGCAGCAGGATGTGTGCTGCAGGATGTGCGCCCCACAGAATTTGCGCCCCACAGGATGTGCAAGGACAGTTTTTTTATTAATTTGATTTAAATATTTTTTTTGTAAAAATGTTTTAATATTATTTTTATTTATGTGCGCAGCAGGATGTGCGCCCCACAGGATGTGCAAGCACAGTTTTTTTATTAATTTGATTTAAATATTTTTTTTTGTAAAAATGTTTTAATATTATTTTTATTCATGTGCGCAGCAGGATTTGCGCCGCAGGATGTGCGCCCCACAGAATTTGCGCCCCACAAGATGTGCAAGGACAGTTTTTTTATTAATTTGATTTAAATATTTTTTTTGTAAAAATGTTTTAATATTATTTTTATTTATGTGCGCAGCAGGATGTGCGCCGCAGGATGTGCGCCCCACATAATTTGCGCCCCACAGGATGTTCAAGCACAGTTTTTTTAATAATTTGATTTAAATATTTTTTTTTGTAAAAATGTTTTAATATTATTTTTATTTATGTGCGCAGCAGGATGTGCGCCGCAGGATGTGCGCCCCACAGAATTTGCGCCCCACAGGATGTGCAAGCACAGTTTTTTTATTAATTTGATTTAAAAAAAAAAATTGTAATTTGTTTTTAATATTATTTTTATGTATGTGCGCAGCAGAATGTGCGCCCCACAGAATTTGCGCCCCACAGGATGTGCAAGCACAGTTTTTTTATTAATTTGATTTAAAAAAAAAAAATTGTAATTTGTTTTTAATATTATTTTTATTTATGTGCGCAGCAGAATGTGCGCCGCAGGATGTGCGCCCCACAGAATTTGCGCCCCACAGGATGTGCAAGCACAGTTTTTTTATTAATTTGATGTATATATTTTTTTTTGTAAAAATGTTTTAACATTATTTTTATTTATATGCGCAGCAGGATGTGCGCCGCAGGATGTGCGCCCCACATAATTTACGCCCCACAGGATGTGCAAGCACATTTTTTTATTAATTTGATTTAAATATTTTTTTTTGTAAAAATGTTTTAATATTATTTTTATTTATGTGTGCAGCAGGATGTGCGCCGCAGGATGTGCGCCCCACAGAATTTGCGCCCCACAGAATTTGCGCCCCACAGGATGTGTAAGCACAGTTTTTTTATTTATTTGATTTAAAAAAAAAAAATTGTAAATTGTTTTTAATATTATTTTTATTTATGTGCGCAGCAGGATGTGCGCCGCAGGATGTGCGCCCCACATAATTTGCGCCCCACAGGATGTGCAAGCACATTTTTTTATTAATTTGATTTAAATATTTTTTTTTGTAAAAATGTTTTAATATTATTTTTATTTATTTGCGCAGCAGGATGTGCGCCGCAGGATGTGCGCCCCACAGAATTTGCGCCCCACAGGATGTGCAAGGACAGTTTTTTTATTAATTTGATTTAAAAAAAAAAATTGTAATTTGTTTTCAATAATATTTTTATTTATGTGCGCAGCAGGATGTGCACCGCAGGATGTGCACCCCACAGAATTTGCGCCCCACAGGATGTGCAAGCACAGTTTTTTTATTAATTTGATTTAAATATTTTTTTTTGTAAAAATGTTTTATTTTATTTTTATTTATGTGCGCAGCAGGATGTGCGCCGCAGGATGTGCGCCCCACAGAATTTGCGCCCCACAGGATGTGCAAGCACAGTTTTTTTATTAATTTGATTTACAAAAAAAAAAATTGTAAATTGTTTTTAATATTATTTTTATTAATGTGCGCAGCTGGATGTGCGCCGCACAGAATTTGTGCCCCACAGGATGTGCAAGCACAGTTTTTTTATTAATTTGATTTACAAAAAAAAAAATTGTAAATTGTTTTTAATATTATTTTTATTAATGTGCGCAGCTGGATGTGCGCCGCACAGAATTTTTGCCCCACAGGATGTGCAAGCACAGATTTTTTATTAATTTGATTAAAAAAAAAAATTGTAATTTGTTTTTAATATTATTTTTATTTATGTGCGCAGCAGGATTTGCGCCGCAGGATGTGCGCCCCACAGAATTTGCGCCCCACAGGATGTGCAAGGACAGTTTTTTTATTAATTTGATTTAAATATTTTTTTTGTAAAAATGTTTTAATATTATTTTTATTTATGTGCGCAGCAGGATGTGCGCCGCAGGATGTGCGCCCCACATAATTTGCGCCCCACAGGATGTTCAAGCACAGTTTTTTTAATAATTTGATTTAAATATTTTTTTTTGTAAAAATGTTTTAATATTATTTTTATTTATGTGCGCAGCAGGATGTGCGCCGCAGGATGTGCGCCCCACAGAATTTGCGCCCCACAGGATGTGCAAGCACAGATTTTTTATTAATTTGATTAAAAAAAAAAATTGTAATTTGTTTTTAATATTATTTTTATTTATGTGCGCAGCAGGATGTGTGCTGCAGGATGTGCGCCCCACAGAATTTGCGCCCCACAGGATGTGCAAGGACAGTTTTTTTATTAATTTGATTTAAATATTTTTTTTGTAAAAATGTTTTAATATTATTTTTATTTATGTGCGCAGCAGGATGTGCGCCCCACAGGATGTGCAAGCACAGTTTTTTTATTAATTTGATTTAAATATTTTTTTTGTAAAAATGTTTTAATATTATTTTTATTCATGTGCACCCCACAGAATTTGCGCCCCACAGGATGTGCAAGGACAGTTTTTTTATTAATTTGATTTAAAAAAAAAAATTGTAATTTGTTTTTAATAATATTTTTATTTATGTGCGCAGCAGGATGTGCGCCGCAGGATGTGCGCCCCACAGAATTTGCGCCCCACAGGATGTGCGAGGACAGTTTTTTTTATTAATTTGATTTAAATATTTTTTTTTGTAAAAATGTTTTATTTTATTTTTATTTATGTGCGCAGCAGGACGTGCGCCGCAGGATGTGCGCCCCACAGAATTTGCGCCCCACAGGATGTGTAAGCACAGTTTTTTTATTTATTTGATTTAAAAAAAAAAATTGTAAATTGTTTTTAATATTATTTTTATTTATGTGCGCAGCAGGATGTGCGCCGCAGGATGTGCGCCCCACAGAATTTGCGCCCCACAGAATGTGCAAGCACAGTTTTGTTATTACTTTGATTTTAATATATTTTTTTGTAAAAATGTTTTAATATTATTTTTATTCATGTGCACAGCAGGATGTGCGCCGCAGGATGTGCGCCCCACAGAATTTGCGCCCCACAGGATGTGCAAGCACAGTTTTTTTATTAATTTGATATAAATATTTTTTTTTGTAAAAATGTTTTAATATTATTTTTATTCATGTGCGCCCCACAGAATTTGCGCCCCACAGGATGTGCAAGGACAGTTTTTTTATTAATTTGATTTAAAAAAAAAAATTGTAATTTGTTTTTAATATTATTTTTATTCATGTGCGCAGCAGGATGTGCACCGCAGGATGTGCGCCCCACAGAATTTGCGCCCCACAGGATGTGCAAGCACAGTTTTTTTATTAATTTGATTTAAATATTTTTTTTTGTAAAAATGTTTTATTTTATTTTTATTTATGTGCGCAGCAGGATGTGCGCCGCAGGATGTGCGCCCCACAGAATTTACGCCCCACATAATTTGCGCCCCACAGGACGTGCAAGGACAGTTTTTTTATTAATTTGATTTAAAAAAAAAAATTGTAATTTGTTTTTAATATTATTTTTATTTATGTGCGCAGCAGGATGTTCGCAGCAGGATGTGCGCCGCAGGATGTGCGCCCCACAGAATTTGCGCCCCACAGGATGTGCAAGCACAGTTTTTTTATTAATTTGATTTAAAAAAAAAAAATTGTAAATTGTTTTTAATATTATTTTTATTTATGTGCGCAGCAGGATGTGCGCTGCAGGATGTGCGCCCCACAGAATTTGCGCCCCACAGAATTTTCGCCCCACAGGATGTGCAAGCACAGTTTTTTTATTTATTTGATTTAAATAAATTTTTTTGTAAAAATGATTTAATATTATTTGTATTAATGTGCGCAGCTGGATGTGCGCCGCAGGATGTGCGCCCCACAGAATTTGCGCCCCACAGGATGTGCAAGCACAGTTTTTTTATTAATTTAATTTTTAAAAAAAAAATTGTAAATTGTTTTTAATATTATTTTTATTTATGTGCGCAGCAGGATGTGCGCCACAGGATGTGCGCCCCACAGAATTTGCGCCCCACATAATTTGCGCCCCACAGGACGTGAAAGGACAGTTTTTTTATTAATTTGATTTAAAAAAAAAAATTGTAATTTGTTTTTAATATTATTTTTATTTATGTTCGCAGCAGGATGTGCGCCGCAGGATGTGCGCCCCACAGGATGTGCAAGGACAGTTTTTTTATTAATTTGATTTAAAAAAAAAAATTGTAATTTGTTTTTAATATTATTTTTATTTATGTGCGCAGCAGGATGTGCGCCGCAGGATGTGCGCCCCACATAATTTGCGCCCCACAGGATGTTCAAGCACAGTTTTTTTAATAATTTGATTTAAATATTTTTTTTTGTAAAAATGTTTTAATATTATTTTTATTCATGTGCGCAGCAGGATTTGCGCCGCAGGATGTGCGCCCCACAGAATATGCGCCCCACAGGATGTGCAAGGACAGTTTTTTTATTAATTTGATTTAAATATTTTTTTTTGTAAAAATGTTTTAATATTATTTGTATTTATGTGGGCAGCAGGATTTGCGCCGCAGGATGTGCGCCCCACAGAATTTGCGCCCCACAGGATGTTCAAGCACAGTTTTTTTAATAATTTGATTTAAATATTTTTTTTTGTAAAAATGTTTTAATATTATTTTTATTTATGTGCGCAGCAGGATGTGCGCCGCAGGATGTGCGCCCCACAGAATTTGCGCCCCACAGGATGTGCAAGCACAGTTTTTTTATTAATTTGATTTACAAAAAAAAAAATTGTAAATTGTTTTTAATATTATTTTTATTAATGTGCGCAGCTGGATGTGCGCCGCACAGAATTTGTGCCCCACAGGATGTGCAAGCACAGATTTTTTATTAATTTGATTAAAAAAAAAAATTGTAATTTGTTTTTAATATTATTTTTATTTATGTGCGCAGCAGGATGTGTGCTGCAGGATGTGCGCCCCACAGAATTTGCGCCCCACAGGATGTGCAAGGACAGTTTTTTTATTAATTTGATTTAAATATTTTTTTTGTAAAAATGTTTTAATATTATTTTTATTTATGTGCGCAGCAGGATGTGTGCCCCACAGGATGTGCAAGGACAGTTTTTTTATTAATTTGATTTAAATATTTTTTTTTGTAAAAATGTTTTAATATTATTTGTATTTATGTGGGCAGCAGGATTTGCGCCGCAGGATGTGCGCCCCACAGAATTTGCGCCCCACAGGATGTTCAAGCACAGTTTTTTTAATAATTTGATTTAAATATTTTTTTTTGTAAAAATGTTTTAATATTATTTTTATTTATGTGCGCAGCAGGATGTGCGCCGCAGGATGTGCGCCCCACAGAATTTGCGCCCCACAGGATGTGCAAGCACAGTTTTTTTATTAATTTGATTTACAAAAAAAAAAATTGTAAATTGTTTTTAATATTATTTTTATTAATGTGCGCAGCTGGATGTGCGCCGCACAGAATTTGTGCCCCACAGGATGTGCAAGCACAGATTTTTTATTAATTTGATTAAAAAAAAAAATTGTAATTTGTTTTTAATATTATTTTTATTTATGTGCGCAGCAGGATGTGTGCTGCAGGATGTGCGCCCCACAGAATTTGCGCCCCACAGGATGTGCAAGGACAGTTTTTTTATTAATTTGATTTAAATATTTTTTTTGTAAAAATGTTTTAATATTATTTTTATTTATGTGCGCAGCAGGATGTGTGCCCCACAGGATGTGCAAGCACAGTTTTTTTATTAATTTGATTTAAATATTTTTTTTTGTAAAAATGTTTTAATATTATTTGTATTTATGTGGGCAGCAGGATTTGCGCCGCAGGATGTGCGCCCCACAGAATTTGCGCCCCACAGGATGTTCAAGCACAGTTTTTTTAATAATTTGATTTAAATATTTTTTTTTGTAAAAATGTTTTAATATTATTTTTATTTATGTGCGCAGCAGGATGTGCGCCGCAGGATGTGCGCCCCACAGAATTTGCGCCCCACAGGATGTGCAAGCACAGTTTTTTTATTAATTTGATTTACAAAAAAAAAAATTGTAAATTGTTTTTAATATTATTTTTATTAATGTGCGCAGCTGGATGTGCGCCGCACAGAATTTGTGCCCCACAGGATGTGCAAGCACAGATTTTTTATTAATTTGATTAAAAAAAAAAATTGTAATTTGTTTTTAATATTATTTTTATTTATGTGCGCAGCAGGATGTGTGCTGCAGGATGTGCGCCCCACAGAATTTGCGCCCCACAGGATGTGCAAGGACAGTTTTTTTATTAATTTGATTTAAATATTTTTTTTGTAAAAATGTTTTAATATTATTTTTATTTATGTGCGCAGCAGGATGTGCGCCCCACAGGATGTGCAAGCACAGTTTTTTTATTAATTTGATTTAAATATTTTTTTTTGTAAAAATGTTTTAATATTATTTTTATTCATGTGCGCAGCAGGATTTGCGCCGCAGGATGTGCGCCCCACAGAATTTGCGCCCCACAGGATGTGCAAGGACAGTTTTTTTATTAATTTGATTTAAATATTTTTTTTGTAAAAATGTTTTAATATTATTTTTATTTATGTGCGCAGCAGGATGTGCGCCGCAGGATGTGCGCCCCACATAATTTGCGCCCCACAGGATGTTCAAGCACAGTTTTTTTAATAATTTGATTTAAATATTTTTTTTTGTAAAAATGTTTTAATATTATTTTTATTTATGTGCGCAGCAGGATGTGCGCCGCAGGATGTGCGCCCCACAGAATTTGCGCCCCACAGGATGTGCAAGCACAGTTTTTTTATTAATTTGATTTACAAAAAAAAAAATTGTAAATTGTTTTTAATATTATTTTTATTAATGTGCGCAGCTGGATGTGCGCCGCACAGAATTTGTGCCCCACAGGATGTGCAAGCACAGATTTTTTATTAATTTGATTAAAAAAAAAAATTGTAATTTGTTTTTAATATTATTTTTATTTATGTGCGCAGCAGGATGTGTGCTGCAGGATGTGCGCCCCACAGAATTTGCGCCCCACAGGATGTGCAAGGACAGTTTTTTTATTAATTTGATTTAAATATTTTTTTTGTAAAAATGTTTTAATATTATTTTTATTTATGTGCGCAGCAGGATGTGCGCCCCACAGGATGTGCAAGCACAGTTTTTTTATTAATTTGATTTAAATATTTTTTTTTGTAAAAATGTTTTAATATTATTTTTATTCATGTGCGCAGCAGGATTTGCGCCGCAGGATGTGCGCCCCACAGAATTTGCGCCCCACAGGATGTGCAAGCACAGTTTTTTTATTAATTTGATTTAAAAAAAAAAACTTGTAAATTAGTTTTAATATTATTTTTATTAATGTGCGCAGCTGGATGTGCGCCGCAGAATGTGTGCCCCACAGAATTTGCGCCCCATAGGATGTGCAAGCACAGTTTTTTTATTAATTTGATTTACATATTTTTTTTTGTAAAAATGTTTTAATATTATTTTTATTTATGTGCGCAGTAGGATGTGCGCTCCACAGAATTTGCGCCCCACAGGATGTGCAAGCACAGTTTTTTTATTAATTTGATTTAAAAAAAAAAACTTGTAAATTTGTTTCAATATTATTTTTATTCATGTGCACAGCAGGATGTGTGCCGCAGGATGTGCGCCCCACAGAATTTGCGCCCCACAGGATGTGCAAGCACCGTTTTTGTATTAGTTTGATTTAAATTTTTTTTTTGTAAAAATGTTTTAATATTATTTTTATTCATGTGCGCAGCAGGTTGTGCGCTCACAGAATTTGCGCCCCACAGGATATACAAGGACAGTTTTTTTATTAATTTGATTTAAATATTTTTTTTTGTAAAAATGTTTTAATATTATTTTTATTTCTGTGCGCCGCAGGATGTGCGCCCCACAGGATGTGCAAGCACAGTTTTTTTATTAATTTGATTTAAATATTTTTTTTTTGTAAAAATGTTTTAATATTATTTTTATTTATGTGCGCTGCAGGATTTGCGCCCCACATAATTTGCGCCTCACAGGATGTGCAAGCACAGTTTTTTTATTAATTTGATTTAAAAAAAGAAAATTGTAATTTTTTTTAATAATATTATTTTTATTAATGTGCGCAGCTGGATGTGCGCCGCAGAATGTGTGCCCCACAGAATTTGCGCCCCATAGGATGTGCAAGCACAGTTTTTTTATTAATTTGATTTACATATTTTTTTTTGTAAAAATGTTTTAATATTATTTTTATTTATGTGCGCAGTAGGATGTGCGCTCCACAGAATTTGCGCCCCACAGGATGTGCAAGCACAGTTTTTTTATTAATTTGATTTAAATATTTTTTTTTGTAAAAATGTTTTAATATTATTTTTATTTATGTGCGCAGCAGGATGTGCGCCCCACAGGATGTGCAAGCACAGTTTTTTTATTAAATTGATTTAAATATATTTTTTTGTAAAAATGTTTTAATATTATTTTTATTAATGTGCGCAGCTGGATGTGCGCCGCACAGAATTTGTGCCCCACAGGATGTGCAAGCACAGATTTTTTATTAATTTGATTAAAAAAAAAAATTGTAATTTGTTTTTAATATTATTTTTATTTATGTGCGCAGCAGGATGTGTGCTGCAGGATGTGCGCCCCACAGAATTTGCGCCCCACAGGATGTGCAAGGACAGTTTTTTTATTAATTTGATTTAAATATTTTTTTTGTAAAAATGTTTTAATATTATTTTTATTTATGTGCGCAGCAGGATGTGCGCCCCACAGGATGTGCAAGCACAGTTTTTTTATTAATTTGATTTAAAAAAAAAAATTGTAATTTGTTTTTAATATTATTTTTATTTATGTGCGCAGCAGGATGTGCGCCGCAGGATGTGCGCCCCACATAATTTGCGCCCCACAGGATGTTCAAGCACAGTTTTTTTAATAATTTGATTTAAATATTTTTTTTTGTAAAAATGTTTTAATATTATTTTTATTTATGTGCGCAGCAGGATGTGCGCCGCAGGATTTGCGCCCCACAGAATTTGCGCCCCACAGGATGTGCAAGCACAGTTTTTTTATTAATTTGATTTAAAAAAAAAAATTGTAATTTGTTTTTAATAATATTTTTATTTATGTGCGCAGCAGGATGTGCACCGCAGGATGTGCGCCCCACAGAATTTGCGCCCCACAGGATGTGCAAGCACAGTTTTTTTATTAATTTGATTTAAATATTTTTTTTTGTAAAAATGTTTTATTTTATTTTTATTTATGTGCGCAGCAGGATGTGCGCCGCAGGATGTGCGCCCCACAGAATTTGCGCCCCACAGGATGTGCAAGGACAGTTTTTTTTATTAATTTGATTTAAATATTTTTTTTGTAAAAATGTTTTAATATTATTTTTATTTATGTGCGCAGCAGGATGTGCGCCCCACAGAATTTGCGCCCCAAAGGATGTGTAAGCACAGTTTTTTTATTTATTTGATTTAAAAAAAAAAAATTGTAAATTGTTTTTAATATTATTTTTATTCATGTGCGCAGCAGGATGTGCGCCGCAGGCTGTGCGCCCCACATAATTTGTGCCCCACAGGATGTGCAAGCACAGTTTTTTTATTAATTTGATTTAAATATTTTTTTTTGTAAAAATGTTTTAATATTATTTTTATTTATGTGCACAGCAGGATGTGCGCCCCACAGAATTTGCGCCCCACAGAATTTGCGCCCCACAGGATGTGCAAGCACAGTTTTTTTATTAATTTGATTTAAAAAAAAAAATTGTAATTTGTTTTTAATATTATTTTTATTTATGTGCGCAGCAGGATGTGCGCCGCAGGATGTGCGCCCCACAGAATTTGTGCCCCACAGGATGTGCAAGCACAGTTTTTTTATCAATTTGATGTATATATTTTTTTTTGTAAAAATGTTTTAATATTATTTTTATTCATGTGCACCCCACAGAATTTGCGCCCCACATAATTTGCTCCCCACAGGACGTGCAAGGACAGTTTTTTTATTAATTTGATTTAATAAAAAAAATTGTAATTTGTTTTTAATATTATTTTTATTTATGTGCGCAGCAGGATGTGCGCCCCACAGAATTTGCGCCCCACAGGATGTGCAAGCACAGTTTTTTTATTAATTTGATTTACAAAAAAAAAAATTGTAAATTGTTTTTAATATTATTTTTATTAATGTGCGCAGCTGGATGTGCGCCGCACAGAATTTGTGCCCCACAGGATGTGCAAGCACAGATTTTTTATTAATTTGATTAAAAAAAAAAATTGTAATTTGTTTTTAATATTATTTTTATTTATGTGCGCAGCAGGATTTGTGCTGCAGGATGTGCGCCCCACAGAATTTGCGCCCCAAAGGATGTGCAAGGACAGTTTTTTTATTAATTTGATTTGAATATTTTTTTTGTAAAAATGTTTCAATATTATTTTTATTCATGTGCGCAGCAGGATGTGCGCCCCACAGGATGTGCAAGCACAGTTTTTTTATTAATTTGATTTAAATATTTTTTTTTGTAAAAATGTTTTAATATTATTTTTATTTATGTGCGCAGCAGGATGTGCGCCCCACAGAATTTGCGCCCCACAGGATTTGCAAGCACAGTTTTTTTATTAATTTGATTTAAATATATTTTTTTGTAAAAGTGTTTTAATATTATTTTTATTCATGTGCAAAGCAGGATGTGCACAGCAGGATGTGCGCCGCAGGATGTGCGCCCCACAGAATTTTTGCCCCACAGGATGTGCAAGCACAGTTTTTTTATTAATTTGATTTAAATATTTTTTTTTGTAAAAATGTTTTAATATTATTTTTATTTATGTGCGCAGCAGGATGTGCGCCGCAGGATGTGCGCCCCACAGAATTTGCGCCCCACAGGATGTGCAAGGATAGTTTTTTTATTAATTTGATTTTAAAAAAAAAATTGTAATTTGTTTTTAATATTATTTTTATTTATGTGCGCAGCAGGATGTGCGCCGCAGGATGTGCGCCCCACAGAATTTGCGCCCCACAGGATGTGCAAGGACAGTTTTTTTATTAATTTGATTTTTTAAAAAAAATTGTAATTTGTTTTTAATATTATTTTTATTCATGTGCGCAGCAGGATGTGCGCCGCAGGATGTGCGCCCCACAGAATTTGCGCCCCACAGGATGTGCAAGCACAGTTTTTTTATTAATTTGATTTAAATATTTTTTTTTGTAAAAATGTTTTAATATTATTTTTATTTATGTGCGCAGCAGGATGTGCGCCGCAGGATGTGCGCCCCACAGAATTTGCACCCCACAGGATGTGCAAGGACAGTTTTTTTATTAATTTGATTTTTAAAAAAAAATTGTAATTTGTTTTTAATATTATTTTTATGTATGTGCGCAGCAGGATGTGCGCCGCAGGATGTGCGCCCCACAGAATTTGCGCCCCACAGGATGTGCAAGGACAGTTTTTTTATTAATTTGATTTAAATATTTTTTTTGTAAAAATGTTTTAATATTATTTTTATTCATGTGCGCAGCAGGATGTGCGCTGCAGGATGTGCGCCCCACAGAATTTGTGCCCCACATAATTTGCGCCCCACAGGATGTGCATGCACAGTTTTTTTATTAATTTGATTTAAATATTTTTTTTGTAAAAATGTTTTAATATTATTTTTATTTATGTGCGCAGCAGGATGTGCGCCGCAGGATGTGCGCCGCAGGATGTGCGCCCCACAGAATTTGCGCCCCACAGGATGTGCAAGGACAGTTTTTTTATTAATTTGATTCAAAAAAAAAATTGTAATTTGTTTTTATTATTATTTTTATTTATGTGCGCAGCAGGATGTGCGCCGCAGGATGTGCGCCCCACAGAATTTGCGCCCCACAGGATGTGCAAGCACAGTTTTTTTATTAATTTGATTTAAATATTTTTTTTTGTAAAAATGTTTTAATATTATTTTTATTTATGTGCGCAGCAGGATGTGCGCCGCAGGATGTGCGCCCCACAGAATTTGCGCCCCACAGGATGTGCAAGCACAGTTTTTTTATTAATTTGATTTAAATATTTTTTTTTGTAAAAATGTTTTAATATTATTTTTATTTATGTGCGCAGCAGGATGTGCGCCGCAGGATGTGCGCCCCACATAATTTGCGCCCCACAGGATGTGCAAGCACAGTTTGTTTATTAATTTGATTTAAAAAAAAAAATTGTAAATTGTTTTTAATATTATTTTTATTCATGTGCGCAGCAGGATGTGCGCCGCAGGATGTGCGCCCCACATAATTTGCGCCCCACAGGATGTGCAAGTACAGTTTTTTTATTAATTTGATTTAAAAAAAAAAATTGTAATTTGTTTTTAATATTATTTTTATTCATGTGCGCAGCAGGATGTGCGCCGCAGGATGTGCGCCCCACAGAATTTGTGCCCCACAGGATGTGCAAGCACAGTTTTTTTATTAATTTGATTTAAATATTTTTTTTTGTAAAAATGTGTTAATATTATTTTTATTCATGTGCGCAGCAGGATTTGCGCCGCAGGATGTGCGCCCCACAAAATTTGCGCTCCACAGGATGTGCAAGGACAGTTTTTTTATTAATTTGATTTAAATATTTTTTTTTGTAAAAATGTTTTAATATTATTTTTATTTATGTGCGCAGCAGGATGTGCACCGCAGGATGTGCGCCCCACAGAATTTGCGCCCGACAGGATGTGCAAGGACAGTTTTTTTATTAATTTGATTTTTAAAAAAAAATTGTAATTTGTTTTTAATATTATTTTTATTTATGTGCGCAGCAGGATGTGCGCCGCAGGATGTGCGCCCCACAAAATTTGCGCTCCACAGGATGTGCAAGGACAGTTTTTTTATTAATTTGATTTTTAAAAAAAAATTGTAATTTGTTTTTAATATTATTTTTATTTATGTGCGCAGCAGGATGTGCGCCAAAGGATGTGCGCCCCACAGAATTTGCGCCCCACAGGATGTGCAAGCACAGTTTTTTTATTAATTTGATTTAAAAAAAAAAATTGTAAATTGTTTTTAATATTATTTTTATTTATGTGCGCAGCAGGATGTGCGCCGCAGGATGTGCGCCCCACAGGTATGTGCAAGCAAGGTTTTTTATTAGTTATATTTAAACATTTTTTTTTGTAAAAATGTTTTAATATTATTTTTATTTGTGTGCGCAGCAGGATGTGCGCCGCAGGATGTGCGCCCCACATAATTTGCGCCCCACAGGATGTGCAAGCACAGTTTTTTTATTAATTTGATTTAAATATATTTTTTTGTAAAAGTGTTTTAATATTATTTTTATTCATGTGCACAGCAGGATGTGCGCCGCAGGATGTGCGCCCCACAGAATTTTCGCCCCACAGGATGTGCAAGCACAGTTTTTTTATTAATTTGATTTAAATATTTTTTTTTGTAAAAATGTTTTAATATTATTTTTATTTATGTGCGCAGCAGGATGTGCGCCGCAGGATGTGCGCCCCACAGAATTTGCGCCCCACAGGATGTGCAAGGATAGTTTTTTTATTAATTTGATTTTAAAAAAAAAATTGTAATTTGTTTTTAATATTATTTTTATTTATGTGCGCAGCAGGATGTGCGCCGCAGGATGTGCGCCCCACAGAATTTGCGCTCCACAGGATGTGCAAGGACAGTTTTTTTATTAATTTGATTTAAATATTTTTTTTGTAAAAATGTTTTAATATTATTTTTATTTATGTGCGCAGCAGGATGTGAACCGCAGGATGTGCGCCCCACAGAATTTGCGCCCCACAGGAAGTGCAAGCACAGTTTTTTTATTAATTTGATTTAAATATTTTTTTTTGTAAAAATGTTTTAATATTATTTGTATTAATGTGCGCAGCTGGATGTGCGCCGCAGGATGTGAGCCCCACAGAATTTGCGCCCCACAGGATGTGCAAGCACAGTTTTTTTATTAATTTGATTTAGAAAAAAAAATTGTAAATTGTTTTTAATATTATTTTTATTTATATGCGCAGCAGGATGTGCGCCGCAGGATGTGCGCCCCACATAATTTGCGCCCCACAGGATGTGCAAGCACAGTTTTTTTATTAATTTGATTTAAATATATTTTTTTGTAAAAGTGTTTTAATATTATTTTTATTCATGTGCACAGCAGGATGTGCGCCGCAGGATGTGCGCCCCACAGAATTTTCGCCCCACAGGATGTGCAAGCACAGTTTTTTTATTAATTTGATTTAAATATTTTTTTTTGTAAAAATGTTTTAATATTATTTTTATTTATGTGCGCAGCAGGATGTGCGCCGCAGGATGTGCGCCCCACAGAATTTGCGCCCCACAGGATGTGCAAGGATAGTTTTTTTATTAATTTGATTTTAAAAAAAAAATTGTAATTTGTTTTTAATATTATTTTTATTTATGTGCGCAGCAGGATGTGCGCCGCAGGATGTGCGCCCCACAGAATTTGCGCTCCACAGGATGTGCAAGGACAGTTTTTTTATTAATTTGATTTAAATATTTTTTTTGTAAAAATGTTTTAATATTATTTTTATTTATGTGCGCAGCAGGATGTGAACCGCAGGATGTGCGCCCCACAGAATTTGCGCCCCACAGGAAGTGCAAGCACAGTTTTTTTATTAATTTGATTTAAATATTTTTTTTTGTAAAAATGTTTTAATATTATTTGTATTAATGTGCGCAGCTGGATGTGCGCCGCAGGATGTGAGCCCCACAGAATTTGCGCCCCACAGGATGTGCAAGCACAGTTTTTTTATTAATTTGATTTAGAAAAAAAAATTGTAAATTGTTTTTAATATTATTTTTATTTATATGCGCAGCAGGATGTGCGCCGCAGGATGTGTGCCCCACATAATTTGCGCCCCACAGGATGTGCAAGGACAGTTTTTTTATTAATTTGATTTAAAAAAAAAAATTGTAATTTGTTTTTAATATTATTTTTATTTATGTGCGCAGCAGGATGTGCGCCGCAGGATGTGCGCCCCACAGAATTTGCGCCCCACAGGATGTGCAAGCACAGTTTTTTTATTAATTTGATTTAAATATTTTTTTTTGTAAAAATGTTTTAATATTATTTTTATTTATGTGCGCAGCAGGATGTGCGCCGCAGGATGTGCGCCCCACAGAATTTGCGCCCCACAGGATGTGCAAGGACAGTTTTTTTATTAATTTGATTTAAAAAAAAAAATTGTAATTTGTTTTTAATATTATTTTTATTTATGTGCGCAGCAGGATGTGCGCCCCACATAATTTGCACCCCACAGGATGTGCAAGCAAAGTTTTTTTATTAATTTGATTTAAAAAAAAAACTTGTAAATTTGTTTCAATATTATTTTTATTTATATGCGCAGCAGGATGTGTGCCGCAGGATGTGCGCCCCACAGAATTTGCGCCCCACAGGATGTGCAAGCACATTTTTTTTATTAATTTGATTTAAAAAAAAAAATTGTAAATTTGTTTTAATTTAATTTTTATTTATTTGCGCAGCAGGATGTGTGCTGCAGGATGTGCGCCCCACATAATTTGCGCCCCACAGGATGTGCAAGCACAGTTTTTTTATTAATTTGATTTAAATATATTTTTTTGTAAAAATGTTTTAATATTATATGTATTAATGTGCGCAGCTGGATGTGCGCCGCATGATGTGCGCCCCACATAATTTGCACCCCACAGGATGAGCAAGCACAGTTTTTTTATTAATTGTTTTAAATATTTTTTTTGTAAAGATGTTTTAATATTATTTTTATTTATGTGCGCAGCAGGATGTGCGCCGCATGATGTGCGCCCCACATAATTTGCGCCCCACAGGATGTGCAAGCACAGTTTTTTTATTAATTTGATTTAAAAAAAAGAAATTGTAAATTTGTTTCAATATTATTTTTATTTATTTGCGCAGCAGGATGTGTGCCGCAGGATGTGCGCCGCAGGATGTGCGCCCCACAGAATTTGCGCCCCACAGGATGTGCAAGCACATTTTTTTTATTAATTTGATTTAAAAAAAAAAATTGTAAATTTGTTTTAATTTAATTTTTATTTATTTGCGCAGCAGGATGTGTGCTGCAGGATGTGCGCCCCACATAATTTTCGCCCCACAGGATGTGCAAGCACAGTTTTTTTATTAATTTGATTTAAATATTTTTTTTTGTAAAAATGTTTTAATATTATTTTTATTTATGTGCGCAGCAGGATGTGCGCCGCAGGATGTGCGCCCCACATAATTTGCGCCCCACAGGATGTGCAAGCACAGTTTTTTTATTAATTTGATTTAAATATTTTTTTTTGTAAAAATGTTTTAATATTATTTTTATTTATGTGCGCAGCAGGATGTGCGCCGCAGGATGTGCGCCCCACAGAATTTGCGCCCCACAGGATGTGCAAGCACAGTTTTTTTATTACTTTGATTTTAATATATTTTTTTGTAAAAATGTTTTAATATTATTTTTATTTATGTGCGCAGCAGGATGTGCGCCGCAGGATGTGCGCCCCACAGAATTTGCGCCCCACAGGATGTGCATGGACAGTTTTTTTATTAATTTGATTTTAATATATTTTTTTGTAAAAATGTTTTAATATTATTTTTATTTATGTGCGCAGCAGGATGTGCGCCGCAGGATGTGCGCCCCACAGAATTTGCGCCCCACAGGATGTGCAAGCACAGTTTTTTTATTAATTTGATTTAAAAAAAAAAAAAATTGTAAATTGTTTTTAATATTATTTGTATTAATGTGCGCAGCTGAATGTGCGCCCCACAGAATTCGCGCCCCACAGGATGTGCAAGCACAGTTTTTTTATTAATTTGATGTATATATTTTTTTTTGTAAAAATGTTTTAACATTATTTTTATTTATATGCGCAGCAGGATGTGCGCCGCAGGATTTGCGCCCCACAGAATTTGCGCCCCACAGAATGTGCAAGCACAGTTTTTTTATTACTTTGATTTTAATATATTTTTTTGTAAAAATGTTTTAATATTATTTTTATTTATGTGCGCAGCAGGATGTGCGCCGCAGGATGTGCGCCCCACATAATTTGCGCCCCACAGGATGTGCAAGCACAGTTTTTTTATTAATTTGATTTAAAAAAAAAAAATTGTAAATTTTTTTTTTTATTTTATTTTTATTTATTTGCGCAGCAGGATGTGCGCTGCAGGATGTGCGCCCCACATAATTTGCGCCCCACAGGATGTGCAAGCAAGGTTTTTTTTTAGTTATATTTAAATATTTTTTTTTGTAAAAATGTTTTAATATTATTTTTATTTATGTGCGCAGCAGGATGTGCGCCCCACAGAATTTGCGCCCCACAGGATGTGCAAGCACAGTTTTTTTATTAATTTGATTTAAAAAAAAAAATTGTAATTTGTTTTTAATATTATTTTTATTTATGTGCGCAGTAGGATGTGCGCTCCACAGAATTTGCGCCCCACAGGATGTGCAAGCACAGTTTTTTTATTAATTTGATTTAAAAAAAAAAACTTGTAAATTTGTTTCAATATTATTTTTATTCATGTGCGCAGCAGGATGTGTGCCGCAGGATGTGCGCCCCACAGAATTTCCGCCCCACAGGATGTGCAAGCACCGTTTTTGTATTAGTTTGATTTAAATTTTTTTTTTTGTAAAAATGTTTTAATATTATTTTTATTCATGTGCGCAGCAGGTTGTGCGCTCACAGAATTTGCGCCCCACAGGATATACAAGTACAGTTTTTTTATTAATTTGATTTAAATATTTTTTTTTGTAAAAATGTTTTAATATTATTTTTATTTCTGTGCGCCGCAGGATGTGCGCCCCAC
The DNA here is from genome assembly GCF_947347685.1 of Pleuronectes platessa. Taxonomy (NCBI): domain Eukaryota; kingdom Metazoa; phylum Chordata; class Actinopteri; order Pleuronectiformes; family Pleuronectidae; genus Pleuronectes; species Pleuronectes platessa. The sequence goes on from NC_070629.1 coordinate 1,162,665, forward strand.
AGGATGTGCAAGCACAGTTTTTTTATTAATTTGATTTAAATATTTTTTTTGTAAAAATGTTTTAATATTATTTTTATTTATGTGCGCAGCAGGATGTGCGCCCCACAGGATGTGCAAGCACAGTTTTTTTATTAATTTGATTTAAATATTTTTTTTGTAAAAATGTTTTAATATTATTTTTATTTATGTGCGCAGCAGGATGTGCGCCGCAGGATGTGCGCCCCACATAATTTGCGCCCCACAGGATGTTCAAGCACAGTTTTTTTAATAATTTGATTTAAATATTTTTTTTTGTAAAAATGTTTTAATATTATTTTTATTTATGTGCGCAGCAGGATGTGCGCCGCAGGATGTGCGCCCCACAGAATTTGCGCCCCACAGGATGTGCAAGCACAGTTTTTTTATTAATTTGATTTAAAAAAAAAAATTGTAATTTGTTTTTAATATTATTTTTATGTATGTGCGCAGCAGAATGTGCGCCGCAGGATGTGCGCCCCACAGAATTTGCGCCCCACAGGATGTGCAAGGACAGTTTTTTTTATTAATTTGATTTAAATAATTTTTTTGTAAAAATGTTTTAATATTATTTTTATTTATGTGCGCAGCAGGATGTGCGCCGCAGGATGTGCGCTCCACAGAATTTGCGCCCCACAGGATGTGCAAGCACAGTTTTTTTATTAATTTGATTTACAAAAAAAAAAAATTGTAAATTGTTTTTAATATTATTTTTATTAATGTGCGCAGCTGGATGTGCGCCCCACAGAATTTGCGCCCCACAGGATGTGCAAGCACAGTTTTTTTATTAATTTGATTTACAAAAAAAAAAAATTGTAAATTGTTTTTAACATTATTTTTATTTATATGCGCAGCAGGATGTGCGCCGCAGGATGTGCGCCCCACAGAATTTGCGCCCCACAGAATTTGCGCCCCACAGGATGTGTAAGCACAGTTTTTTTATTAATTTGATTTAAAAAAAAAAATTGTAATTTGTTTTCAATAATATTTTTATTTATGTGCGCAGCAGGATGTGCACCGCAGGATGTGCACCCCACAGAATTTGCGCCCCACAGGATGTGCAAGCACATTTTTTTTATTAATTTGATTTAAATATTTTTTTTTGTAAAAATGTTTTATTTTATTTTTATTTATGTGCGCAGCAGGATGTGCGCCGCAGGATGTGCGCCCCACAGAATTTGCGCCCCACAGAATTTGCGCCCCACAGGATGTGCAAGCACAGTTTTTTTATTAATTTGATTTAAAAAGAAAAAATTGTAAATTGTTTTTAATATTATTTTTATTTATGTGCGCAGCAGGATGTGTGCCACAGGATGTGCGCCCCACAGAATTTGCGCCCCACAGGATGTGCAAGCACAGTTTTTTTATTAATATGATTTAAATATTTTTTTTTGTAAAAATGTTTTAATATTATTTTTATTCATGTGCGCAGCAGGATGTGCGCCCCACAGGATGTGCAAGCACAGTTTTTTATTAATTTGATTTAAATATTTTTTTTTGTAAAAATGTTTTAATATTATTTTTATTCATGTGCGCAGCAGGATTTGCGCCGCAGGATGTGCGCCCCACAGAATTTGCGCCCCACAGGATGTGCAAGGACAGTTTTTTTATTAATTTGATTTAAATATTTTTTTTGTAAAAATGTTTTAATATCATTTTTATTTATGTGCGCAGCAGGATGTGCGCCGCAGGATGTGCGCCCCACAGAATTTGCGCCCCACAGGATGTGCAAGCACAGTTTTTTTATTAATTTGATTTACAAAAAAAAAAATTGTAAATTGTTTTTAATATTATTTTTATTAATGTGCGCAGCTGGATGTGCGCCGCACAGAATTTGTGCCCCACAGGATGTGCAAGCACAGATTTTTTATTAATTTGATTAAAAAAAAAAATTGTAATTTGTTTTTAATATTATTTTTATTTATGTGCGCAGCAGGATGTGTGCTGCAGGATGTGCGCCCCACAGAATTTGCGCCCCACAGGATGTGCAAGGACAGTTTTTTTATTAATTTGATTTAAATATTTTTTTTGTAAAAATGTTTTAATATTATTTTTATTTATGTGCGCAGCAGGATGTGCGCCCCACAGGATGTGCAAGCACAGTTTTTTTATTAATTTGATTTAAATATTTTTTTTTGTAAAAATGTTTTAATATTATTTTTATTCATGTGCGCAGCAGGATTTGCGCCGCAGGATGTGCGCCCCACAGAATTTGCGCCCCACAGGATGTGCAAGGACAGTTTTTTTATTAATTTGATTTAAATATTTTTTTTGTAAAAATGTTTTAATATTATTTTTATTTATGTGCGCAGCAGGATGTGCGCCGCAGGATGTGCGCCCCACATAATTTGCGCCCCACAGGATGTTCAAGCACAGTTTTTTTAATAATTTGATTTAAATATTTTTTTTTGTAAAAATGTTTTAATATTATTTTTATTTATGTGCGCAGCAGGACGTGCGCCGCAGGATGTGCGCCCCACAGAATTTGCGCCCCACAGGATGTGTAAGCACAGTTTTTTTATTTATTTGATTTAAAAAAAAAAATTGTAAATTGTTTTTAATATTATTTTTATTTATGTGCGCAGCAGGATGTGCGCCGCAGGATGTGCACCCCACAGAATTTGCGCCCCACAGAATGTGCAAGCACAGTTTTGTTATTACTTTGATTTTAATATATTTTTTTGTAAAAATGTTTTAATATTATTTTTATTCATGTGCACAGCAGGATGTGCGCCGCAGGATGTGCGCCCCACAGAATTTGCGCCCCACAGGATGTGCAAGCACAGTTTTTTTATTAATTTGATTTAAATATTTTTTTTTGTAAAAATGTTTTATTTTATTTTTATTTATGTGCGCAGCAGGATGTGCGCCGCAGGATGTGCGCCCCACAGAATTTACGCCCCACATAATTTGCGCCCCACAGGACGTGCAAGGACAGTTTTTTTATTAATTTGATTTAAAAAAAAAAATTGTAATTTGTTTTTAATATTATTTTTATTTATGTGCGCAGCAGGATGTTCGCAGCAGGATGTGCGCCGCAGGATGTGCGCCCCACAGGATGTGCAAGGACAGTTTTTTTATTAATTTGATTTTAAAAAAAAAATTGTAATTTGTTTTTAATATTATTTTTATTTATGTGCGCAGCAGGATGTGCGCCCCACATAATTTGCGCCCCACAGGATGTGCAAGCACAGTTTTTTTATTAAATTGATTTAAATATATTTTTTTGTAAAAATGTTTTAATATTATTTTTATTTATGTGCGCAGCAGGATGTGCGCCGCAGGATGTGCACCCCACATAATTTGCGCCCCACAGGATGTTCAAGCACAGTTTTTTTAATAATTTGATTTAAATATTTTTTTTTGTAAAAATGTTTTAATATTATTTTTATTTATGTGCGCAGCAGGATGTGCGCCGCAGGATGTGCACCCCACATAATTTGCGCCCCACAGGATGTGCAAGCACAGTTTTTTTATTAATTTGATTTACAAAAAAAAAAATTGTAAATTGTTTTTAATATTATTTTTATTAATGTGCGCAGCTGGATGTGCGCCGCACAGAATTTGTGCCCCACAGGATGTGCAAGCACAGATTTTTTATTAATTTGATTAAAAAAAAAAATTGTAATTTGTTTTTAATATTATTTTTATTTATGTGCGCAGCAGGATTTGTGCTGCAGGATGTGCGCCCCACAGAATTTGCGCCCCACAGGATGTGCAAGGACAGTTTTTTTATTAATTTGATTTGAATATTTTTTTTGTAAAAATGTTTCAATATTATTTTTATTCATGTGCGCAGCAGGATGTGCGCCCCACAGGATGTGCAAGCACAGTTTTTTTATTAATTTGATTTAAATATTTTTTTTTGTAAAAATGTTTTAATATTATTTTTATTCATGTGCGCAGCAGGATTTGCGCCGCAGGATGTGCGCCCCACAGAATTTGCGCCCCACAGGATGTGCAAGGACAGTTTTTTTATTAATTTGATTTAAATATTTTTTTTGTAAAAATGTTTTAATATTATTTTTATTTATGTGCGCAGCAGGATGTGCGCCGCAGGATGTGCGCCCCACAGAATTTGCGCCCCACAGGATGTGCAAGCACAGTTTTTTTATTAATTTGATTTACAAAAAAAAAAATTGTAAATTGTTTTTAATATTATTTTTATTAATGTGCGCAGCTGGATGTGCGCCGCACAGAATTTGTGCCCCACAGGATGTGCAAGCACAGATTTTTTATTAATTTGATTAAAAAAAAAAATTGTAATTTGTTTTTATTATTATTTTTATTTATGTGCGCAGCAGGATGTGTGCTGCAGGATGTGCGCCCCACAGAATTTGCGCCCCACAGGATGTGCAAGGACAGTTTTTTTATTAATTTGATTTAAATATTTTTTTTGTAAAAATGTTTTAATATTATTTTTATTTATGTGCGCAGCAGGATGTGCGCCCCACAGGATGTGCAAGCACAGTTTTTTTATTAATTTGATTTAAATATTTTTTTTTGTAAAAATGTTTTAATATTATTTTTATTCATGTGCGCAGCAGGATTTGCGCCGCAGGATGTGCGCCCCACAGAATTTGCGCCCCACAAAATGTGCAAGGACAGTTTTTTTATTAATTTGATTTAAATATTTTTTTTGTAAAAATGTTTTAATATTATTTTTATTTATGTGCGCAGCAGGATGTGCGCCGCAGGATGTGCGCCCCACATAATTTGCGCCCCACAGGATGTTCAAGCACAGTTTTTTTAATAATTTGATTTAAATATTTTTTTTTGTAAAAATGTTTTAATATTATTTTTATTTATGTGCGCAGCAGGATGTGCGCCGCAGGATGTGCGCCCCACAGAATTTGCGCCCCACAGGATGTGCAAGCACAGTTTTTTTATTAATTTGATTTAAAAAAAAAAATTGTAATTTGTTTTTAATATTATTTTTATGTATGTGCGCAGCAGAATGTGCGCCCCACAGAATTTGCGCCCCACAGGATGTGCAAGCACAGTTTTTTTATTAATTTGATTTAAAAAAAAAAATTGTAATTTGTTTTTAATATTATTTTTATTTATGTGCGCAGCAGAATGTGCGCCGCAGGATGTGCGCCCCACAGAATTTGCGCCCCACAGGATGTGCAAGCACAGTTTTTTTATTAATTTGATGTATATATTTTTTTTTGTAAAAATGTTTTAACATTATTTTTATTTATATGCGCAGCAGGATGTGCGCCGCAGGATGTGCGCCCCACATAATTTACGCCCCACAGGATGTGCAAGCACATTTTTTTATTAATTTGATTTAAATATTTTTTTTTGTAAAAATGTTTTAATATTATTTTTATTTATGTGTGCAGCAGGATGTGCGCCGCAGGATGTGTGCCCCACAGAATTTGCGCCCCACAGAATTTGCGCCCCACAGGATGTGTAAGCACAGTTTTTTTATTTATTTGATTTAAAAAAAAAAAATTGTAAATTGTTTTTAATATTATTTTTATTTATGTGCGCAGCAGGATGTGCGCCGCAGGATGTGCGCCCCACATAATTTGCGCCCCACAGGATGTGCAAGCACATTTTTTTATTAATTTGATTTAAATATTTTTTTTTGTAAAAATGTTTTAATATTATTTTTATTTATTTGCGCAGCAGGATGTGCGCCGCAGGATGTGCGCCCCACAGAATTTGCGCCCCACAGGATGTGCAAGGACAGTTTTTTTATTAATTTGATTTAAAAAAAAAAATTGTAATTTGTTTTCAATAATATTTTTATTTATGTGCGCAGCAGGATGTGCACCGCAGGATGTGCACCCCACAGAATTTGCGCCCCACAGGATGTGCAAGGACAGTTTTTTTATTAATTTGATTTAAATATTTTTTTTGTAAAAATGTTTTAATATTATTTTTATTTATGTGCGCAGCAGGATGTGCGCCGCAGGATGTGCGCCCCACAGAATTTGCGCCCCACAGGATGTGCAAGCACAGTTTTTTTATTAATTTGATTTACAAAAAAAAAAATTGTAAATTGTTTTTAATATTATTTTTATTAATGTGCGCAGCTGGATGTGCGCCGCACAGAATTTGTGCCCCACAGGATGTGCAAGCACAGTTTTTTTATTAATTTGATTTACAAAAAAAAAAATTGTAAATTGTTTTTAATATTATTTTTATTAATGTGCGCAGCTGGATGTGCGCCGCACAGAATTTTTGCCCCATAGGATGTGCAAGCACAGATTTTTTATTAATTTGATTAAAAAAAAAAATTGTAATTTGTTTTTAATATTATTTTTATTTATGTGCGCAGCAGGATTTGCGCCGCAGGATGTGCGCCCCACAGAATTTGCGCCCCACAGGATGTGCAAGGACAGTTTTTTTATTAATTTGATTTAAATATTTTTTTTGTAAAAATGTTTTAATATTATTTTTATTTATGTGCGCAGCAGGATGTGCGCCGCAGGATGTGCGCCCCACATAATTTGCGCCCCACAGGATGTTCAAGCACAGTTTTTTTAATAATTTGATTTAAATATTTTTTTTTGTAAAAATGTTTTAATATTATTTTTATTTATGTGCGCAGCAGGATGTGCGCCGCAGGATGTGCGCCCCACAGAATTTGCGCCCCACAGGATGTGCAAGCACAGATTTTTTATTAATTTGATTAAAAAAAAAAATTGTAATTTGTTTTTAATATTATTTTTATTTATGTGCGCAGCAGGATGTGTGCTGCAGGATGTGCGCCCCACAGAATTTGCGCCCCACAGGATGTGCAAGGACAGTTTTTTTATTAATTTGATTTAAATATTTTTTTTGTAAAAATGTTTTAATATTATTTTTATTTATGTGCGCAGCAGGATGTGCGCCCCACAGGATGTGCAAGCACAGTTTTTTTATTAATTTGATTTAAATATTTTTTTTGTAAAAATGTTTTAATATTATTTTTATTCATGTGCACCCCACAGAATTTGCGCCCCACAGGATGTGCAAGGACAGTTTTTTTATTAATTTGATTTAAAAAAAAAAATTGTAATTTGTTTTTAATAATATTTTTATTTATGTGCGCAGCAGGATGTGCACCGCAGGATGTGCGCCCCACAGAATTTGCGCCCCACAGGATGTGCAAGCACAGTTTTTTTATTAATTTGATTTAAATATTTTTTTTTGTAAAAATGTTTTATTTTATTTTTATTTATGTGCGCAGCAGGATGTGCGCCGCAGGATGTGCGCCCCACAGAATTTGCGCCCCACAGGATGTGCGAGGACAGTTTTTTTTATTAATTTGATTTAAATATTTTTTTTTGTAAAAATGTTTTATTTTATTTTTATTTATGTGCGCAGCAGGACGTGCGCCGCAGGATGTGCGCCCCACAGAATTTGCGCCCCACAGGATGTGTAAGCACAGTTTTTTTATTTATTTGATTTAAAAAAAAAAATTGTAAATTGTTTTTAATATTATTTTTATTTATGTGCGCAGCAGGATGTGCGCCGCAGGATGTGCGCCCCACAGAATTTGCGCCCCACAGAATGTGCAAGCACAGTTTTGTTATTACTTTGATTTTAATATATTTTTTTGTAAAAATGTTTTAATATTATTTTTATTCATGTGCACAGCAGGATGTGCGCCGCAGGATGTGCGCCCCACAGAATTTGCGCCCCACAGGATGTGCAAGCACAGTTTTTTTATTAATTTGATATAAATATTTTTTTTTGTAAAAATGTTTTAATATTATTTTTATTCATGTGCGCCCCACAGAATTTGCGCCCCACAGGATGTGCAAGGACAGTTTTTTTATTAATTTGATTTAAAAAAAAAAATTGTAATTTGTTTTTAATATTATTTTTATTCATGTGCGCAGCAGGATGTGCACCGCAGGATGTGCGCCCCACAGAATTTGCGCCCCACAGGATGTGCAAGCACAGTTTTTTTATTAATTTGATTTAAATATTTTTTTTTGTAAAAATGTTTTATTTTATTTTTATTTATGTGCGCAGCAGGATGTGCGCCGCAGGATGTGCGCCCCACAGAATTTACGCCCCACATAATTTGCGCCCCACAGGACGTGCAAGGACAGTTTTTTTATTAATTTGATTTAAAAAAAAAAATTGTAATTTGTTTTTAATATTATTTTTATTTATGTGCGCAGCAGGATGTTCGCAGCAGGATGTGCGCCGCAGGATGTGCGCCCCACAGAATTTGCGCCCCACAGGATGTGCAAGCACAGTTTTTTTATTAATTTGATTTAAAAAAAAAAAATTGTAAATTGTTTTTAATATTATTTTTATTTATGTGCGCAGCAGGATGTGCGCTGCAGGATGTGCGCCCCACAGAATTTGCGCCCCACAGAATTTTCGCCCCACAGGATGTGCAAGCACAGTTTTTTTATTTATTTGATTTAAATAAATTTTTTTGTAAAAATGTTTTAATATTATTTGTATTAATGTGCGCAGCTGGATGTGCGCCGCAGGATGTGCGCCCCACAGAATTTGCGCCCCACAGGATGTGCAAGCACAGTTTTTTTATTAATTTGATTTTTAAAAAAAAAATTGTAAATTGTTTTTAATATTATTTTTATTTATGTGCGCAGCAGGATGTGCGCCACAGGATGTGCGCCCCACAGAATTTGCGCCCCACATAATTTGCGCCCCACAGGACGTGAAAGGACAGTTTTTTTATTAATTTGATTTAAAAAAAAAAATTGTAATTTGTTTTTAATATTATTTTTATTTATGTTCGCAGCAGGATGTGCGCCGCAGGATGTGCGCCCCACAGGATGTGCAAGGACAGTTTTTTTATTAATTTGATTTAAAAAAAAAAATTGTAATTTGTTTTTAATATTATTTTTATTTATGTGCGCAGCAGGATGTGCGCCGCAGGATGTGCGCCCCACATAATTTGCGCCCCACAGGATGTTCAAGCACAGTTTTTTTAATAATTTGATTTAAATATTTTTTTTTGTAAAAATGTTTTAATATTATTTTTATTCATGTGCGCAGCAGGATTTGCGCCGCAGGATGTGCGCCCCACAGAATATGCGCCCCACAGGATGTGCAAGGACAGTTTTTTTATTAATTTGATTTAAATATTTTTTTTTGTAAAAATGTTTTAATATTATTTGTATTTATGTGGGCAGCAGGATTTGCGCCGCAGGATGTGCGCCCCACAGAATTTGCGCCCCACAGGATGTTCAAGCACAGTTTTTTTAATAATTTGATTTAAATATTTTTTTTTGTAAAAATGTTTTAATATTATTTTTATTTATGTGCGCAGCAGGATGTGCGCCGCAGGATGTGCGCCCCACAGAATTTGCGCCCCACAGGATGTGCAAGCACAGTTTTTTTATTAATTTGATTTACAAAAAAAAAAATTGTAAATTGTTTTTAATATTATTTTTATTAATGTGCGCAGCTGGATGTGCGCCGCACAGAATTTGTGCCCCACAGGTTGTGCAAGCACAGATTTTTTATTAATTTGATTAAAAAAAAAAATTGTAATTTGTTTTTAATATTATTTTTATTTATGTGCGCAGCAGGATGTGTGCTGCAGGATGTGCGCCCCACAGAATTTGCGCCCCACAGGATGTGCAAGGACAGTTTTTTTATTAATTTGATTTAAATATTTTTTTTGTAAAAATGTTTTAATATTATTTTTATTTATGTGCGCAGCAGGATGTGTGCCCCACAGGATGTGCAAGGACAGTTTTTTTATTAATTTGATTTAAATATTTTTTTTTGTAAAAATGTTTTAATATTATTTGTATTTATGTGGGCAGCAGGATTTGCGCCGCAGGATGTGCGCCCCACAGAATTTGCGCCCCACAGGATGTTCAAGCACAGTTTTTTTAATAATTTGATTTAAATATTTTTTTTTGTAAAAATGTTTTAATATTATTTTTATTTATGTGCGCAGCAGGATGTGCGCCGCAGGATGTGCGCCCCACAGAATTTGCGCCCCACAGGATGTGCAAGCACAGTTTTTTTATTAATTTGATTTACAAAAAAAAAAATTGTAAATTGTTTTTAATATTATTTTTATTAATGTGCGCAGCTGGATGTGCGCCGCACAGAATTTGTGCCCCACAGGATGTGCAAGCACAGATTTTTTATTAATTTGATTAAAAAAAAAAATTGTAATTTGTTTTTAATATTATTTTTATTTATGTGCGCAGCAGGATGTGTGCTGCAGGATGTGCGCCCCACAGAATTTGCGCCCCACAGGATGTGCAAGGACAGTTTTTTTATTAATTTGATTTAAATATTTTTTTTGTAAAAATGTTTTAATATTATTTTTATTTATGTGCGCAGCAGGATGTGTGCCCCACAGGATGTGCAAGCACAGTTTTTTTATTAATTTGATTTAAATATTTTTTTTTGTAAAAATGTTTTAATATTATTTGTATTTATGTGGGCAGCAGGATTTGCGCCGCAGGATGTGCGCCCCACATAATTTGCGCCCCACAGGATGTTCAAGCACAGTTTTTTTAATAATTTGATTTAAATATTTTTTTTTGTAAAAATGTTTTAATATTATTTTTATTTATGTGCGCAGCAGGATGTGCGCCGCAGGATGTGCGCCCCACAGAATTTGCGCCCCACAGGATGTGCAAGCACAGTTTTTTTATTAATTTGATTTACAAAAAAAAAAATTGTAAATTGTTTTTAATATTATTTTTATTAATGTGCGCAGCTGGATGTGCGCCGCACAGAATTTGTGCCCCACAGGATGTGCAAGCACAGATTTTTTATTAATTTGATTAAAAAAAAAAATTGTAATTTGTTTTTAATATTATTTTTATTTATGTGCGCAGCAGGATGTGTGCTGCAGGATGTGCGCCCCACAGAATTTGCGCCCCACAGGATGTGCAAGGACAGTTTTTTTATTAATTTGATTTAAATATTTTTTTTGTAAAAATGTTTTAATATTATTTTTATTTATGTGCGCAGCAGGATGTGCGCCCCACAGGATGTGCAAGCACAGTTTTTTTATTAATTTGATTTAAATATTTTTTTTTGTAAAAATGTTTTAATATTATTTTTATTCATGTGCGCAGCAGGATTTGCGCCGCAGGATGTGCGCCCCACAGAATTTGCGCCCCACAGGATGTGCAAGCACAGTTTTTTTATTAATTTGATTTAAAAAAAAAAACTTGTAAATTAGTTTTAATATTATTTTTATTAATGTGCGCAGCTGGATGTGCGCCGCAGAATGTGTGCCCCACAGAATTTGCGCCCCATAGGATGTGCAAGCACAGTTTTTTTATTAATTTGATTTACATATTTTTTTTTGTAAAAATGTTTTAATATTATTTTTATTTATGTGCGCAGTAGGATGTGCGCTCCACAGAATTTGCGCCCCACAGGATGTGCAAGCACAGTTTTTTTATTAATTTGATTTAAAAAAAAAAACTTGTAAATTTGTTTCAATATTATTTTTATTCATGTGCACAGCAGGATGTGTGCCGCAGGATGTGCGCCCCACAGAATTTGCGCCCCACAGGATGTGCAAGCACCGTTTTTGTATTAGTTTGATTTAAATTTTTTTTTTTGTAAAAATGTTTTAATATTATTTTTATTCATGTGCGCAGCAGGTTGTGCGCTCACAGAATTTGCGCCCCACAGGATATACAAGGACAGTTTTTTTATTAATTTGATTTAAATATTTTTTTTTGTAAAAATGTTTTAATATTATTTTTATTTCTGTGCGCCGCAGGATGTGCGCCCCACAGGATGTGCAAGCACAGTTTTTTTATTAATTTGATTTAAATATTTTTTTTTTGTAAAAATGTTTTAATATTATTTTTATTTATGTGCGCTGCAGGATTTGCGCCCCACATAATTTGCGCCTCACAGGATTTGCAAGCACAGTTTTTTTATTAATTTGATTTAAAAAAAGAAAATTGTAATTTTTTTTAATAATATTATTTTTATTAATGTGCGCAGCTGGATGTGCGCCGCAGAATGTGTGCCCCACAGAATTTGCGCCCCATAGGATGTGCAAGCACAGTTTTTTTATTAATTTGATTTACATATTTTTTTTTGTAAAAATGTTTTAATATTATTTTTATTTATGTGCGCAGTAGGATGTGCGCTCCACAGAATTTGCGCCCCACAGGATGTGCAAGCACAGTTTTTTTATTAATTTGATTTAAATATTTTTTTTTGTAAAAATGTTTTAATATTATTTTTATTTATGTGCGCAGCAGGATGTGCGCCCCACAGGATGTGCAAGCACAGTTTTTTTATTAAATTGATTTAAATATATTTTTTTGTAAAAATGTTTTAATATTATTTTTATTAATGTGCGCAGCTGGATGTGCGCCGCACAGAATTTGTGCCCCACAGGATGTGCAAGCACAGATTTTTTATTAATTTGATTAAAAAAAAAAATTGTAATTTGTTTTTAATATTATTTTTATTTATGTGCGCAGCAGGATGTGTGCTGCAGGATGTGCGCCCCACAGAATTTGCGCCCCACAGGATGTGCAAGGACAGTTTTTTTATTAATTTGATTTAAATATTTTTTTTGTAAAAATGTTTTAATATTATTTTTATTTATGTGCGCAGCAGGATGTGCGCCCCACAGGATGTGCAAGCACAGTTTTTTTATTAATTTGATTTAAAAAAAAAAATTGTAATTTGTTTTTAATATTATTTTTATTTATGTGCGCAGCAGGATGTGCGCCGCAGGATGTGCGCCCCACATAATTTGCGCCCCACAGGATGTTCAAGCACAGTTTTTTTAATAATTTGATTTAAATATTTTTTTTTGTAAAAATGTTTTAATATTATTTTTATTTATGTGCGCAGCAGGATGTGCGCCGCAGGATTTGCGCCCCACAGAATTTGCGCCCCACAGGATGTGCAAGCACAGTTTTTTTATTAATTTGATTTAAAAAAAAAAATTGTAATTTGTTTTTAATAATATTTTTATTTATGTGCGCAGCAGGATGTGCACCGCAGGATGTGCGCCCCACAGAATTTGCGCCCCACAGGATGTGCAAGCACAGTTTTTTTATTAATTTGATTTAAATATTTTTTTTTGTAAAAATGTTTTATTTTATTTTTATTTATGTGCGCAGCAGGATGTGCGCCGCAGGATGTGCGCCCCACAGAATTTGCGCCCCACAGGATGTGCAAGGACAGTTTTTTTTATTAATTTGATTTAAATATTTTTTTTGTAAAAATGTTTTAATATTATTTTTATTTATGTGCGCAGCAGGATGTGCGCCCCACAGAATTTGCGCCCCAAAGGATGTGTAAGCACAGTTTTTTTATTTATTTGATTTAAAAAAAAAAAATTGTAAATTGTTTTTAATATTATTTTTATTCATGTGCGCAGCAGGATGTGCGCCGCAGGCTGTGCGCCCCACATAATTTGTGCCCCACAGGATGTGCAAGCACAGTTTTTTTATTAATTTGATTTAAATATTTTTTTTTGTAAAAATGTTTTAATATTATTTTTATTTATGTGCACAGCAGGATGTGCGCCCCACAGAATTTGCGCCCCACAGAATTTGCGCCCCACAGGATGTGCAAGCACAGTTTTTTTATTAATTTGATTTAAAAAAAAAAATTGTAATTTGTTTTTAATATTATTTTTATTTATGTGCGCAGCAGGATGTGCGCCGCAGGATGTGCGCCCCACAGAATTTGTGCCCCACAGGATGTGCAAGCACAGTTTTTTTATCAATTTGATGTATATATTTTTTTTTGTAAAAATGTTTTAATATTATTTTTATTCATGTGCACCCCACAGAATTTGCGCCCCACATAATTTGCTCCCCACAGGACGTGCAAGGACAGTTTTTTTATTAATTTGATTTAATAAAAAAAATTGTAATTTGTTTTTAATATTATTTTTATTTATGTGCGCAGCAGGATGTGCGCCCCACAGAATTTGCGCCCCACAGGATGTGCAAGCACAGTTTTTTTATTAATTTGATTTACAAAAAAAAAAATTGTAAATTGTTTTTAATATTATTTTTATTAATGTGCGCAGCTGGATGTGCGCCGCACAGAATTTGTGCCCCACAGGATGTGCAAGCACAGATTTTTTATTAATTTGATTAAAAAAAAAAATTGTAATTTGTTTTTAATATTATTTTTATTTATGTGCGCAGCAGGATTTGTGCTGCAGGATGTGCGCCCCACAGAATTTGCGCCCCAAAGGATGTGCAAGGACAGTTTTTTTATTAATTTGATTTGAATATTTTTTTTGTAAAAATGTTTCAATATTATTTTTATTCATGTGCGCAGCAGGATGTGCGCCCCACAGGATGTGCAAGCACAGTTTTTTTATTAATTTGATTTAAATATTTTTTTTTGTAAAAATGTTTTAATATTATTTTTATTTATGTGCGCAGCAGGATGTGCGCCCCACAGAATTTGCGCCCCACAGGATTTGCAAGCACAGTTTTTTTATTAATTTGATTTAAATATATTTTTTTGTAAAAGTGTTTTAATATTATTTTTATTCATGTGCAAAGCAGGATGTGCACAGCAGGATGTGCGCCGCAGGATGTGCGCCCCACAGAATTTTTGCCCCACAGGATGTGCAAGCACAGTTTTTTTATTAATTTGATTTAAATATTTTTTTTTGTAAAAATGTTTTAATATTATTTTTATTTATGTGCGCAGCAGGATGTGCGCCGCAGGATGTGCGCCCCACAGAATTTGCGCCCCACAGGATGTGCAAGGATAGTTTTTTTATTAATTTGATTTTAAAAAAAAAATTGTAATTTGTTTTTAATATTATTTTTATTTATGTGCGCAGCAGGATGTGCGCCGCAGGATGTGCGCCCCACAGAATTTGCGCCCCATAGGATGTGCAAGGACAGTTTTTTTATTAATTTGATTTTTAAAAAAAAATTGTAATTTGTTTTTAATATTATTTTTATTCATGTGCGCAGCAGGATGTGCGCCGCAGGATGTGCGCCCCACAGAATTTGCGCCCCACAGGATGTGCAAGCACAGTTTTTTTATTAATTTGATTTAAATATTTTTTTTTGTAAAAATGTTTTAATATTATTTTTATTTATGTGCGCAGCAGGATGTGCGCCGCAGGATGTGCGCCCCACAGAATTTGCACCCCACAGGATGTGCAAGGACAGTTTTTTTATTAATTTGATTTTTAAAAAAAAATTGTAATTTGTTTTTAATATTATTTTTATGTATGTGCGCAGCAGGATGTGCGCCGCAGGATGTGCGCCCCACAGAATTTGCGCCCCACAGGATGTGCAAGGACAGTTTTTTTATTAATTTGATTTAAATATTTTTTTTGTAAAAATGTTTTAATATTATTTTTATTCATGTGCGCAGCAGGATGTGCGCTGCAGGATGTGCGCCCCACAGAATTTGTGCCCCACATAATTTGCGCCCCACAGGATGTGCATGCACAGTTTTTTTATTAATTTGATTTAAATATTTTTTTTGTAAAAATGTTTTAATATTATTTTTATTTATGTGCGCAGCAGGATGTGCGCCGCAGGATGTGCGCCCCACAGAACTTGCGCCCCACAGGACGTGCAAGGACAGTTTTTTTATTAATTTGATTTAAAAAAAAAAATTGTTTTTAATATTATTTTTATTTATGTGCGCAGCAGGATGTGCGCCGCAGGATGTGCGCCGCAGGATGTGCGCCCCACAGAATTTGCGCCCCACAGGATGTGCAAGGACAGTTTTTTTATTAATTTGATTCAAAAAAAAAATTGTAATTTGTTTTTATTATTATTTTTATTTATGTGCGCAGCAGGATGTGCGCCGCAGGATGTGCGCCCCACAGAATTTGCGCCCCACAGGATGTGCAAGCACAGTTTTTTTATTAATTTGATTTAAATATTTTTTTTTGTAAAAATGTTTTAATATTATTTTTATTTATGTGCGCAGCAGGATGTGCGCCGCAGGATGTGCGCCCCACATAATTTGCGCCCCACAGGATGTGCAAGGACAGTTTTTTTATTAATTTGATTTAAAAAAAAAAATTGTAATTTGTTTTTAATATTATTTTTATTCATGTGCGCAGCAGGATGTGCGCCGCAGGATGTGCGCCCCACAGAATTTGTGCCCCACAGGATGTGCAAGCACAGTTTTTTTATTAATTTGATTTAAATATTTTTTTTTGTAAAAATGTGTTAATATTATTTTTATTCATGTGCGCAGCAGGATTTGCGCCGCAGGATGTGCGCTCCACAAAATTTGCGCTCCACAGGATATGCAAGGACAGTTTTTTTATTAATTTGATTTAAATATTTTTTTTTGTAAAAATGTTTTAATATTATTTTTATTTATGTGCGCAGCAGGATGTGCACCGCAGGATGTGCGCCCCACAGAATTTGCGCCCGACAGGATGTGCAAGGACAGTTTTTTTATTAATTTGATTTTTAAAAAAAAATTGTAATTTGTTTTTAATATTATTTTTATTTATGTGCGCAGCAGGATGTGCGCCAAAGGATGTGCGCCCCACAGAATTTGCGCCCCACAGGATGTGCAAGCACAGTTTTTTTATTAATTTGATTTAAAAAAAAAAATTGTAAATTGTTTTTAATATTATTTTTATTTATGTGCGCAGCAGGATGTGCGCCGCAGGATGTGCGCCCCACAGGTATGTGCAAGCAAGGTTTTTTATTAGTTATATTTAAACATTTTTTTTTGTAAAAATGTTTTAATATTATTTTTATTTGTGTGCGCAGCAGGATGTGCGCCGCAGGATGTGCGCCCCACATAATTTGCGCCCCACAGGATGTGCAAGCACAGTTTTTTTATTAATTTGATTTAAATATATTTTTTTGTAAAAGTGTTTTAATATTATTTTTATTCATGTGCACAGCAGGATGTGCGCCGCAGGATGTGCGCCCCACAGAATTTTCGCCCCACAGGATGTGCAAGCACAGTTTTTTTATTAATTTGATTTAAATATTTTTTTTTGTAAAAATGTTTTAATATTATTTTTATTTATGTGCGCAGCAGGATGTGCGCCGCAGGATGTGCGCCCCACAGAATTTGCGCCCCACAGGATGTGCAAGGATAGTTTTTTTATTAATTTGATTTTAAAAAAAAAATTGTAATTTGTTTTTAATATTATTTTTATTTATGTGCGCAGCAGGATGTGCGCCGCAGGATGTGCGCCCCACAGAATTTGCGCCCCACAGGATGTGCAAGGACAGTTTTTTTATTAATTTGATTTTTTAAAAAAAATTGTAATTTGTTTTTAATATTATTTTTATGTATGTGCGCAGCAGGATGTGCGCCGCAGGATGTGCGCCCCACATAATTTG
Source organism: Pleuronectes platessa (assembly GCF_947347685.1). NCBI lineage: Eukaryota > Metazoa > Chordata > Actinopteri > Pleuronectiformes > Pleuronectidae > Pleuronectes > Pleuronectes platessa. The sequence continues at coordinate 1,179,935 of NC_070629.1, forward strand.
CGCCCCACAGGATGTTCAAGCACAGTTTTTTTAATAATTTGATTTAAATATTTTTTTTTGTAAAAATGTTTTAATATTATTTTTATTTATGTGCGCAGCAGGATGTGCGCCGCAGGATGTGCGCCCCACAGAATTTGCGCCCCACAGGATGTGCAAGCACAGTTTTTTTATTAATTTGATTTAAATATATTTTTTTGTAAAAGTGTTTTAATATTATTTTTATTCATGTGCACAGCAGGATGTGCACAGCAGGATGTGCGCCGCAGGATGTGCGCCCCACAGAATTTTTGCCCCACAGGATGTGCAAGCACAGTTTTTTTATTAATTTGATTTAAATATTTTTTTTTGTAAAAATGTTTTAATATTATTTTTATTTATGTGCGCAGCAGGATGTGCGCCGCAGGATGTGCGCCCCACAGAATTTGCGCCCCACAGGATGTGCAAGGATAGTTTTTTTATTAATTTGATTTTAAAAAAAAAATTGTAATTTGTTTTTAATATTATTTTTATTTATGTGCGCAGCAGGATGTGCGCCGCAGGATGTGCGCCCCACAGAATTTGCGCCCCACAGGATGTGCAAGGACAGTTTTTTTATTAATTTGATTTTTAAAAAAAAATTGTAATTTGTTTTTAATATTATTTTTATTCATGTGCGCAGCAGGATGTGCGCTGCAGGATGTGCGCCCCACAGAATTTGTGCCCCACATAATTTGCGCCCCACAGGATGTGCATGCACAGTTTTTTTATTAATTTGATTTAAATATTTTTTTTGTAAAAATGTTTTAATATTATTTTTATTTATGTGCGCAGCAGGATGTGCGCCGCAGGATGTGCGCCCCACAGAACTTGCGCCCCACAGGATGTGCAAGGACAGTTTTTTTATTAATTTGATTTAAAAAAAAAAATTGTAATTTGTTTTTAATATTATTTTTATGTATGTGCGCAGCAGGATGTGCGCCGCAGGATGTGCGCCCCACAGAATTTGCGCCCCACAGGATGTGCAAGCACAGTTTTTTTATTAATTTGATTTAAAAAAAAAAATTGTAATTTGTTTTTAATATTATTTTTATTCATGTGCGCAGCAGGATGTGCGCCGCAGGATGTGCGCCCCACAGAATTTGCGCCCCACAGGATGTGCAAGCACAGTTTTTTTATTAATTTGATTTAAATATTTTTTTTTGTAAAAATGTTTTAATATTATTTTTATTTATGTGCGCAGCAGGATGTGCACCGCAGGATGTGCGCCCCACAGAATTTGCTCCCCACAGGATGTGCAAGGACAGTTTTTTTATTAATTTGATTTAAATATTTTTTTTGTAAAAATGTTTTAATATTATTTTTATTTATGTGCGCAGCAGGATGTGCGCCGCAGGATGTGCGCCCCACAGAATTTGCGCCCCACATAATTTGCGCCCCACAGGAAGTGCAAGCACAGTTTTTTTATTAATTTGATTTAAAAAAAAAAAATTGTAATTTTTTTTTAATTTTATTTTTATTTATGTGCGCAGCAGGATGTGCGCCGCAGGATGTGCGCCCCACAGAATTTGCGCCCCACAGGATGTGCAAGCACAGTTTTTTTATTAATTTGATTTAAAAAAAAAAATTGTAATTTGTTTTTAATTTTATTTTTATTTATTTGCGCAGCAGGATGTGCGCCGTGGGATGTGCACCCCACATAATTTGCGCTCCACAGGTATGTGCAAGCAAGGTTTTTTATTAGTTATATTTAAATATTTTTTTTTGTAAAAATGTTTTAATATTATTTTTATTTATGTGCGCAGCAGGATGTGCGCCGCAGGATGTGCGCCCCACATAATTTGCGCCCCACAGGATGTGCAAGCACAGTTTTTTTATTAATTTGATTTAAATATATTTTTTTGTAAAAGTGTTTTAATATTATTTTTATTCATGTGCACAGCAGGATGTGCGCCGCAGGATGTGCGCCCCACAGAATTTTCGCCCCACAGGATGTGCAAGCACAGTTTTTTTTATTAATTTGATTTAAATATTTTTTTTTGTAAAAATGTTTTAATATTATTTTTATTTATGTGCGCAGCAGGATGTGCGCCGCAGGATGTGCGCCCCACAGGATGTGCAAGGACAGTTTATTTATTAATTTGATTTTTAAAAAAAAATTGTAATTTGTTTTTAATATTATTTTTATTTATGTGCGCAGCAGGATGTGCGCCGCAGGATGTGCGCCCCACAGAATTTGCGCCCCACAGGATGTGCAAGGACAGTTTTTTTATTAATTTGATTTAAAAAAAAAAAATTGTAAATTGTTTTTAATATTATTTTTATTAATGTGCGCAGCTGGATGTGCGCCCCACAGAATTTGCGCCCCACAGGATGTGCAAGCACAGTTTTTTTATTAATTTGATTTAAATATTTTTTTTTGTAAAAACGTTTTTAATATCATTTTTATTTATGTGCGCAGCAGGATGTGCGCCACAGGATGTGCGCCCCACAGGATGTGCAAGCACAGTTTTTTTATTAATTTGATTTAAAAAAAAATTTTTGTAAAAATGTTTTAATATTATTTTGATTTATGTGCGCAGCAGGATGTGCGCCGCAGGATGTGCGCCCCACAGGATGTGCAAGCACATTTTTTTTATTAATTTGATTTAAAAAAAAAAAATTGTAAATTTTTTTTAATTTTATTTTTATTTATTTGCGCAGCAGGAATGTTCGCTGCAGGATGTGCGCCCCACAGAATTTGCGCCCCACAGGATGTGCAAGGACAGTTTTTTTATTAATTTGATTTAAATATTTATTTTTGTAAAAATGTTTTAATATTATTTTTATTTATTTGCGCAGCAGGATGTGCGCCGCAGATTGTGCGCCCCACAGAATTTGTGCCCCACGTAATTTGCGCCCCACAGGATGTGCAAGCACAGTTTGTGCAAGCACATTTTTTTTATTAATTTGATTTAAAAAAAAAAAATTGTAAATTTTTTTTAATTTTATTTTTATTCATTTGCGCAGCAGGATGTGCGCTGCAGGATGTGCGCCCCACATAATTTGCGCCCCACAGGATGTGCAAGCAAGGTTTTTTATTAGTTATATTTAAATATTTTTTTTTGTAAAAATGTTTTAATATTATTTTTATTTATTTGCGCAGCAGGATGTGTGCCGCAGGATTTGCGCCCCACAGAATTTGCGCCCCACAGGATGTGCAAAGACAGTTTTTTTATTAATTTGATTTAAATATTTTTTTTGTAAAAATATTTTAATATCATTTTTATTTATGTGCGCAGCAGGATGTGCGCCGCAGGATGTGCGCCCCACAGAATTTGCGCCCCACAGGATGTGCAAGGACAGTTTTTTTATTAATTTGATTAAAAAAAAAAATTGTAATTTGTTTTTAATATTATTTTTATTTATGTGCGCAGCAGGATGTGCAACGCAGGATGTGCGCCCCACAGAATTTGCGCCCCACAGGATGTGCAAGCACAGCTTTTTTATTAATTTGATTTAAATATTTTTTTTTGTAAAAATGTTTTAATATTATTTTTATTTATGTGCGCAGCAGGATGTGCGCCGCAGGATGTGCGCCCCACATAATTTGCGCCCCACAGGATGTGCAAGCACAGTTTGTTTATTAATTTGATTTAAAAAAAAAAAATTGTAAATTGTTTTTAATATTATTTTTATTTATGTGCGCAGCAGGATGTGCGCCGCAGGATGTGCGCCCCACAGGATGTGCAAGCACATTTTTTTTATTAATTTGATTTAAAAAAAAAAAATTGTAAATTTTTTTTAATTTTATTTTTGTTTATTTGCGCAGCAGGAATGTTCGCTGCAGGATGTGCGCCCCACAGAATTTGCGCCCCACAGGATGTGCAAGGACAGTTTTTTTATTAATTTGATTTAAATATTTTTTTTTGTAAAAATGTTTTAATATTTTTTTTATTCATGTGCGCCCCACAGAATTTGCGCCCCACAGGATGTGCAAGGACAGTTTTTTTATTAATTTGATTTAAAAAAAAAAAAAATTGTAAATTGTTTTTAATATTATTTTTATTCATGTGCGCAGCAGGATGTGCGCTGCAGGATGTGCGCCCCACAGGATGTGCAAGCACATTTTTTTATTAATTTGATTTAAATATTTATTTTTGTAAAAATGTTTTAATATTATTTTTATTTATTTGCGCAGCAGGATGTGCGCCGCAGATTGTGCGCCCCACAGAATTTGCGCCCCAGAGGATGTGCAAGCACAGTTTTTTTATTAATTTGATTTAAATATTTTTTTTTGTAAAAACGTTTTTAATATCATTTTTATTTATGTGCGCAGCAGGATGTGCGCCACAGGATGTGCGCCCCACAGAATTTGCGCCCCACAGGATGTGCAAGCACAGTTTTTTTATTAATTTGATTTAAAAAAAAAAATTGTAAATTGTTTTTAATATTATTTTTATGTATGTGCGCAGCAGGATGTGCGCCGCAGGATGTGTGCCCCACAGAATTTGTGCCCCACGTAATTTGCGCCCCACAGGATGTGCAAGCACAGTTTTTTTATTAATTTGATTTGAAAAAAAAAAATTGTAAATTTTTTTTAATTTTATTTTTATTTATGTGCGCAGCAGGATGTGCGCCCCACAGAATTTGCGCCCCACATGATGTGCAAGGACAGTTTTTTTATTAATTTGATTAAAAAAAAAAAATTGTAATTTGTTTTTAATATTATTTTTATTTATGTGCGCAGCAGGATGTGAACCGCAGGATGTGCGCCCCACAGAATTTGCGCCCCACAGGATGTGCAAGCACAGTTTTTTTATTAATTTGATTTAAATATTTTTTTTTGTAAAAATGTTTTAATATTATTTTTATTCTTGTGCGCAGCAGGATTTGCGCCGCAGGATGTGCGCCCCACAGAATTTGCGCCCCACAGGATGTGCAAGGACAGTTTTTTTATTAATTTGATTTAAAAAAAAAAAATTGTAATTTGTTTCTAATATTATTTTTATTTATGTGCGCAGCAGGATGTGCGCTGCAGGATGTGCGCCCCACATAATTTGCGCCCCACAGGATGTGCAAGCAAGGTTTTTTATTAGTTATATTTAAATATTTTTTTTTGTAAAAATGTTTTAATATTATTTTTATTTATGTGCGCAGCAGGATGTGCGCCGCAGGATGTGCGCCCCACAGAATTTGCGCCCCACAGGATGTGCAAAGACAGTTTTTTTATTAATTTGATTTAAATATTTTTTTTGTAAAAATGTTTTAATATCATTTTTATTTATGTGCGCAGCAGGATGTGCGCCGCAGGATGTGCGCCCCACATAATTTGCGCCCCACATAATTTGCGCCCCACAGGATGTGCATGCACAGTTTTTTTATTAATTCGATTTAAATATTTTTTTTGTAAAAATGTTTTAATATTATTTTTATTCATGTGCGCAGCAGGATTTGCGCCACAGGATGTGCGCCCCACAGAATTTGCGCCCTACAGGATGTGCAAGGACAGTTTTTTTATTAATTTGATTTAAAAAAAAAAATTGTAATTTGTTTTTAATATTATTTTTATTTATGTGCGCAGCAGGATGTGCGCCGCAGGATGTGCGCCCCACAGAATTTGCGCCCCACAGGATGTGCAAGGACAGTTTTTTTATTAATTTGATTTAAAAAAAAAAATTGTAATTTGTTTTTAATATTATTTTTATTTATGTGCGCAGCAGGATGTGCGCCGCAGGATGTGCGACCCACAGAATTTGCGCCCCACAGGATGTGCAAGGACAGTTTTTTTATTAATTTGATTTAAAAAAAAAAAAATTGTAATTTGTTTTTAATATTATTTTTATTTATGTGCGCAGCAGGATGTGCGCCCCACAGAATTAGCGCCCCACAGGATGTGCAAGCACAGTTTGTGCTAGCACATTTTTTTTATTAATTTGATTTAAAAAAAAAAAATTGTAAATTTTTTTTTATTTGATTTTTATTTATTTGCGCAGCAGGATGTGCGCTGCAGGATGTGCGCCCCACATAATTTGCGCCCCACAGGATGTGCAAGCAAGGTTTTTTATTAGTTATATTTAATTATTTTTTTTTGTAAAAATGTTTTAATATTATTTTTATTCATGTGCGCAGCAGGATTTGCGCCGCAGGATGTGCACCCCACAGAATTTGCGCCCCACAGGATGTGCAAGGACAGTTTTTTTATTAATTTGATTTAAATATTTTTTTTGTAAAAATGTTTTAATATTATTTTCATTCATGTGCGCAGCAGGATGTGCGCCGCAGGATGTGCGCCCCACAGAATTTGCGCCCCAGAGGATGTGCAAGCACAGTTTTTTTATTAATTTGATTTAAATATTTTTTTTGTAAAAATGTTTTAATATCATTTTTATTTATGTGCGCAGCAGGATGTGCGCCGCAGGATGTGCGCCCCACAGAATTTGCGCCCCACATAATTTGCGCCCCACAGGATGTGCAAGCACAGTTTGTTTATTAATTTGATTTAAAAAAAAAAAATTGTAAATTGTTTTTAATATTATTTTTATTTATGTGCGCAGCAGGATGTGCGCCCTTCAGAATTTGCGCCCCACAGGATGTGCAAGCACAGTTTTTTTATTAATTTGATTTAAAAAAAAAAATTGTAATTTGTTTTTAATATTATTTTTATTCATGTGCGCAGCAGGATGTGCGCCGCAGGATGTGCGCCCCACAGAATTTGCGCCCCACAGGATGTGCAAGCACAGTTTTTTTATTAATTTGATTTAAATATTTTTTTTTGTAAAAATGTTTTAATATTATTTTTATTTATGTGCGCAGCAGGATGTGCACCGCAGGATGTGCGCCCCACAGAATTTGCTCCCCACAGGATGTGCAAGCACAGTTTTTTTATTAATTTGATTTAAAAAAAAAAAATTGTAATTTTTTTTTAATTTTATTTTTATTTATGTGCGCAGCAGGATGTGCGCCGCAGGATGTGCGCCCCACAGAATGTGCAAGCACAGTTTTTTTATTAATTTGATTTGAAAAAAAAAATTGTAATTTGTTTTTAATATTATTTTTATGTATGTGCGCAGCAGGATGTGCGCCGCAGGATGTGTGCCCCACAGAATTTGTGCCCCACAGGATGTGCAAGCACAGTTTTTTTATTAATTTGATTTGAAAAAAAAAAATTGTAAATTTTTTTTAATTTTATTTTTATTTATTTGCGCAGCAGGATGTGCGCCGTGGGATGTGCACCCCACATAATTTGCGCTCCACAGGTATGTGCAAGCAAGGTTTTTTATTAGTTATATTTAAATATTTTTTTTTGTAAAAATGTTTTAATATTATTTTTATTTATGTGCGCAGCAGGATGTGCGCCGCAGGATGTGCGCCCCACATAATTTGCGCCCCACAGGATGTGCAAGCACAGTTTTTTTATTAATTTGATTTAAATATTTTTTTTTGTAAAAATGTTTTAATATTATTTTTATTTATGTGCGCAGCAGGATGTGCGCCGCAGGATGTGCGCCCCACAGGATGTGCAAGGACAGTTTTTTTATTAATTTGATTTTAAAAAAAAAATTGTAATTTGTTTTTAATATTATTTTTATTTATGTGCGCAGCAGGATGTGCGCCGCAGGATGTGCGCCCCACAGAATTTGTGCCCCACAGGATGTGCAAGGACAGTTTTTTTATTAATTTGATTTAAAAAAAAAAAAATTGTAAATTGTTTTTAATATTATTTTTATTAATGTGCGCAGCTGGATGTGCGCCCCACAGAATTTGCGCCCCACAGGATGTGCAAGCACAGTTTTTTTATTAATTTGATTTAAATATTTTTTTTTGTAAAAACGTTTTTAATATCATTTTTATTTATGTGCGCAGCAGGATGTGCGCCACAGGATGTGCGCCACACAGGATCTGCAAGCACAGTTTTTTTATTAATTTGATTTAAAAAAAATTTTTTGTAAAATTGTTTTAATATTATTTTGATTTATGTGCGCAGCAGGATGTGCGCTGCAGGGTGTGCGCCCCACAGAATTTGCGCCCCACATGATGTGCAAGGACAGTTTTTTTATTAATTTGATTAAAAAAAAAAAAATTGTAAATTGTTTTTAATATTATTTTTATTTATGTGCGCAGCAGGATGTGCGCCGCAGGATGTGCGCCCCACAGGATGTGCAAGCACATTTTTTTTATTAATTTAAATTAAAAAAAAAAAATTGTAAATTTTTTTTAATTTTATTTTTATTTATTTGCGCAGCAGGAATGTTCGCTGCAGGATGTGCGCCCCACAGAATTTGCGCCCCACAGGATGTGCATGGACAGTTTTTTTATTAATTTGATTTAAAAAAATTTTTTTGTAAAAATGTTTTAATATTATTTTTATTCATGTGCGCCCCACAGAATTTGCGCCCCACAGGATGTGCAAGGACAGTTTTTTTATTAATTTGATTTAAATATTTTTTTTTGTAAAAATGTTTTAATATTATTTTTATTTATGTGCGCAGCAGGATGTGCGCCGCAGGATGTGCGCCCCACAGAATTTGCGCCCCACAGGATGTGCAAGGACAGTTTTTTTTATTAATTTGATTTAAATATTTTTTTTGTAAAAATGTTTTAATATTATTTTTATTTATGTGCGCAGCAGGATGTGCTCCGCAGGATGTGCGCCCCACAGAATTTGCGCCCCACATAATTTGCGCCCCACAGGACGTGCAAGGACAGTTTTTTTATTAATTTGATTTAAAAAAAAAAATTGTAATTTGTTTTTAATATTATTTTTATTTATGTTCGCAGCAGGATGTGCGCCGCAGGATGTGCGCCCCACAGGATGTGCAAGGACAGTTTTTTTATTAATTTGATTTTAAAAAAAAAATTGTAATTTGTTTTTAATATTATTTTTATTCATGTGCGCAGCAGGATGTGCGCCGCAGGATTTGCGCCCCACAGGATGTGCAAGCACAGTTTTTTTATTAATTTGATTTAAATATTTTTTTTTGTAAAAATGTTTTAGTATTATTTGTATTCATGTGCGCCCCACAGAATTTGCGCCCCACAGGATGTGCAAGGACAGTTTTTTTATTAATTTGATTTAAAAAAAAAATTGTAATTTGTTTTTAATATTATTTTTATTCATGTGCGCAGCAGGATGTGCGCCGCAGGATGTGCGCCCCACAGAATTTGCGCCCCACAGGATGTGCAAGCACAGTTTTTTTATTAATTTGATTTAAAAAAAAAAATTGTAATTTCTTTTTAATATTATTTTTATGTATGTGCGCAGCAGGATTTGCGCCGCAGGATGTGTGCCCCACATAATATGTGCCCCACGTAATTTGCGCCCCACAGGATGTGCAAGCACAGTTTTTTTATTAATTTGATTTGAAAAAAAAAAATTGTAAATTTTTTTTAATTTTATTTTTATTTATGTGCGCAGCAGGATGTGCGCCGCAGGATGTGCGCCCCACAGAATTTGCGCCCCACAGGATGTGCAAGCACATTTTTTTATTAATTTGATTTAAATATTTATTTTTGTAAAAATGTTTTAATATTATTTTTATTTATTTGCGCAGCAGGATGTGCGCCGCAGATTGTGCGCCCCACAGAATTTGCGCCCCAGAGTATGTGCAAGGACAGTTTTTTTATTAATTTGATTTGAAAAAAAAAAATTGTAAATTGTTTTTAATATTATTTTTATGTATGTGCGCAGCAGGATGTGCGCCGCAGGATGTGTGCCCCACAGAATTTGTGCCCCACGTAATTTGCGCCCCACAGGATGTGCAAGCACAGTTTTTTTATTAATTTGATTTGAAAAAAAAAAATTGTAAATTTTTTTTAATTTTATTTTTATTTATGTGCGCAGCAGGATGTGCGCCCCACAGAATTTGCGCCCCACAGGATGTGCAAGCACAGTTTTTTTATTAATTTGATTTAAATATTTTTTTTTGTAAAAATGTTTTAATATTATTTTTATTCTTGTGCGCAGCAGGATTTGCGCCGCAGGATGTGCGCCCCACAGAATTTGCGCCCCACAGGATGTGCAAGGACAGTTTTTTTATTAATTTGATTTAAAAAAAAAAAATTGTAATTTGTTTTTAATATTATTTTTATTTATGTGCGCAGCAGGATGTGTGCTGCAGGATGTGCGCCCCACAGAATTTGCGCCCCACAGGATGTGCAAGGACAGTTTTTTTATTAATTTGATTTAAAAAAAAAAATTGTAATTTGTTTTTAATATTATTTTTATTTATGTGCGCAGCAGGATGTGCGCCGCAGGATGTGCGCCCCACATAATTTGCGCCCCACAGGATGTGCAAGCAAGGTTTTTTATTAGTTATATTTAAATATTTGTTTTTGTAAAAATGTTTTAATATTATTTTTATTTATGTGCGCAGCAGGATGTGCGCCGCAGGATGTGCGCCCCACAGAATTTGCGCCCCACAGGATGTGCAAGCACAGTTTTTTTATTAATTTGATTTAAATATTTTTTTTTGTAAAAATGTTTTAATATTATTTTTATTTATGTGCGCAGCAGGATGTGCGCCGCAGGATGTGCGCCCCACATAATTTGCGCCCCACAGGATGTGCAAGCACAGTTTGTTTATTAATTTGATTTAAAAAAAAAAAATTGTAAATTGTTTTTAATATTATTTTTATTTATGTGCGCAGCAGGATGTGCGCCCTTCAGAATTTGCGCCCCACAGGATGTGCAAGGACAGTTTTTTTATTAATTTGATTTAAATGTTTTTTTTGTAAAAATGTTTTAATATTATTTTTATTTATGTGCGCAGCAGGATGTGCGCCGCAGGATTTGCGCACCACAGGATGTGCAAGCACAGTTTTTTTATTAATTTGATTTAAAAAAAAAAATTGTAATTTGTTTTTAATATTATTTTTATTCATGTGCGCAGCAGGATGTGCGCCGCAGGATGTGCGCCCCACAGAATTTGCGCCCCACAGGATGTGCAAGCACAGTTTTTTTATTAATTTGATTTAAATATTTTTTTTTGTAAAAATGTTTTAATATTATTTTTATTTATGTGCGCAGCAGGATGTGCACCGCAGGATGTGCGCCCCACAGAATTTGCTCCCCACAGGATGTGCAAGGACAGTTTTTTTATTAATTTGATTTAAATATTTTTTTTGTAAAAATGTTTTAATATTATTTTTATTCATGTGCGCAGCAGGATGTGCGCCGCAGGATGTGCGCCCCACAGAATTTGCGCCCCACATAATTTGCGCCCCACAGGAAGTGCAAGCACAGTTTTTTTATTAATTTGATTTAAAAAAAAAAAATTGTAATTTTTTTTTAATTTTATTTTTATTTATGTGCGCAGCAGGATGTGCGCCGCAGGATGTGCGCCCCACAGAATTTGTGCCCCACAGGATGTGCAAGGACAGTTTTTTTATTAATTTGATTTAAAAAAAAAAAAATTGTAAATTGTTTTTAATATTATTTTTATTAATGTGCGCAGCTGGATGTGCGCCCCACAGAATTTGCGCCCCACAGGATGTGCAAGCACAGTTTTTTTATTAATTTGATTTAAATATTTTTTTTTGTAAAAACGTTTTTAATATCATTTTTATTTATGTGCGCAGCAGGATGTGCGCCACAGGATGTGCGCCCCACAGGATGTGCAAGCACAGTTTTTTTATTAATTTGATTTAAAAAAAAATTTTTGTAAAAATGTTTTAATATTATTTTGATTTATGTGCGCAGCAGGATGTGCGCTGCAGGGTGTGCGCCCCACAGAATTTGCGCCCCACATGATGTGCAAGGACAGTTTTTTTATTAATTTGATTTAAAAAAAAAAAATTGTAAATTGTTTTTAATATTATTTTTATTTATGTGCGCAGCAGGATGTGCGCCGCAGGATGTGCGCCCCACAGGATGTGCAAGCACATTTTTTTTATTAATTTGATTTAAAAAAAAAAAATTGTAAATTTTTTTTAATTTTATTTTTATTTATTTGCGCAGCAGGAATGTTCGCTGCAGGATGTGCGCCCCACAGAATTTGCGCCCCACAGGATGTGCAAGGACAGTTTTTTTATTAATTTGATTTAAATATTTTTTTTTGTAAAAATGTTTTAATATTATTTTTATTTATGTGCGCAGCAGGATGTGCGCCGCAGGATGTGCGCCCCACAGAATTTGCGCCCCACAGGATGTGCAAGGAAAGTTTTTTTTATTAATTTGATTTAAATATTTTTTTTGTAAAAATGTTTTAATATTATTTTTATTTATGTGCGCAGCAGGATGTGCTCCGCAGGATGTGCGCCCCACAGAATTTGCGCCCCACATAATTTGCGCCCCACAGGACGTGCAAGGACAGTTTTTTTATTAATTTGATTTAAAAAAAAAAATTGTAATTTGTTTTTAATATTATTTTTATTTATGTTCGCAGCAGGATGTGCGCCGCAGGATGTGCGCCCCACAGGATGTGCAAGGACAGTTTTTTTATTAATTTGATTTTAAAAAAAAAATTGTAATTTGTTTTTAATATTATTTTTATTCATGTGCGCAGCAGGATGTGCGCCGCAGGATTTGCGCCCCACAGGATGTGCAAGCACAGTTTTTTTATTAATTTGATTTAAATATTTTTTTTTGTAAAAATGTTTTAATATTATTTTTATTTATGTGCGCAGCAGGATGTGCGCCAAAGGATGTGCGCCCCACATAATTTGCGCCCCACAGGATGTGCAAGCACAGTTTTTTTATTAATTTGATTTAAATATTTTTTTTTGTAAAAATGTTTTAGTATTATTTGTATTCATGTGCGCCCCACAGAATTTGCGCCCCACAGGATGTGCAAGCACAGTTTTTTTATTAATTTGATTTAAAAAAAAAAATTGTAATTTGTTTTTAATATTATTTTTATGTATGTGCGCAGCAGGATTTGCGCCGCAGGATGTGTGCCCCACAGAATATGTGCCCCACGTAATTTGCGCCCCACAGGATGTGCAAGCACAGTTTTTTTATTAATTTGATTTGAAAAAAAAAAATTGTAAATTTTTTTTAATTTTATTTTTATTTATTTGCGCAGCAGGATGTGCGCCGTGGGATGTGCACCCCACAGGATGTGCAAGGACAGTTTTTTTATTAATTTGATTTTAAAAAAAAAATTGTAATTTGTTTTTAATATTATTTTTATTTATGTGCGCAGCAGGATGTGCGCCGCAGGATGTGCGCCCCACAGAATTTGCGCCCCACAGGAATTGCAAGGACAGTTTTTTTATTAATTTGATTTAAAAAAAAAAAAAATTGTAAATTGTTTTTAATATTATTTTTATTTATGTGCGCAGCAGGATGTGCGCTGCAGGATGTGCGCCCCACAGGATGTGCAAGCACATTTTTTTATTAATTTGATTTAAATATTTATTTTTGTAAAAATGTTTTAATATTATTTTTATTTATTTGCGCAGCAGGATGTGCGCCGCAGATTGTGCGCCCCACAGAATTTGCGCCCCAGAGTATGTGCAAGGACAGTTTTTTTATTAATTTGATTTGAAAAAAAAAAATTGTAAATTTTTTTTAATTTTATTTTTATATATTTGCGCAGCAGGATGTGCGCCGTGGGATGTGCGCCCCACATAATTTGCGCCCCACAGGATGTGCAAGCACAGTTTTTTTATTAATTTGATTTAAATATTTTTTTTGTAAAAACGTTTTTAATATCATTTTTATTTATGTGCGCAGCAGGATGTGCGCCACAGGATGTGCGCCCCACAGAATTTGCGCCCCACAGGATGTGCAAGCACAGTTTTTTTATTAATTTGATTTGAAAAAAAAAAATTGTAAATTGTTTTTAATATTATTTTTATTTATGTGCGCAGCAGGATGTGCGCCGCAGGATGTGCGCCCCACAGAATTTGCGCCCCACAGGATGTGCAAGGACAGTTTTTTTATTAATTTGATTTAAAAAAAAAAAAAATTGTAAATTGTTTTTAATATTATTTTTATTTATGTGCGCAGCAGGATGTGCGCTGCAGGATGTGCGCCCCACAGGATGTGCAAGCACATTTTTTTATTAATTTGATTTAAATATTTATTTTTGTAAAAATGTTTTAATATTATTTTTATTTATTTGCGCAGCAGGATGTGCGCCGCAGATTGTGCGCCCCACAGAATTTGCGCCCCAGAGTATGTGCAAGGACAGTTTTTTTATTAATTTGATTTGAAAAAAAAAAATTGTAAATTGTTTTTAATATTATTTTTATGTATGTGCGCAGCAGGATGTGCGCCGCAGGATGTGTGCCCCACAGAATTTGTGCCCCACGTAATTTGCGCCCCACAGGATGTGCAAGCACAGTTTTTTTATTAATTTGATTTGAAAAAAAAAAATTGTAAATTTTTTTTAATTTTATTTTTATTTATGTGCGCAGCAGGATGTGCGCCCCACAGAATTTGCGCCCCACAGGATGTGCAAGGACAGTTTTTTTATTAATTTGATTTAAAAAAAAAAAATTGTAATTTGTTTCTAATATTATTTTTATTTATGTGCGCAGCAGGATGTGCGCCGCAGGATTTGCGGCCCACAGAATTTGCGCCCCACAGAATGTGCAAGCAAAGTTTTTTTATTAATTTGATTTAAATATTTTTTTTGTAAAAATGTTTTAATATCATTTTTATTTATGTGCGCAGCAGGATGTGCGCCGCAGGATGTGCGCCCCACAGAATTTGCGCCCCACATAATTTGCGCCCCACAGGATGTGCATGCACAGTTTTTTTATTAATTCGATTTAAATATTTTTTTTGTAAAAATGTTTTAATATTATTTTTATTCATGTGCGCAGCAGGATTTGTGCCGCAGGATGTGCGCCCCACAGAATTTGCGCCCCACAGGATGTGCAAGCACAGTTTTTTTATTAATTTGATTTAAATATTTTTTTTTGTAAAAATGTTTTAATATTATTTTTATTTATGTGCGCAGCAGGATGTGCGCCGCAGGATGTGCGCCCCACAGAATTTGCGCCCCACAGGATGTGCAAGCACAGTTTTTTTATTAATTGGATTAAAAAAAAAAATTGTAATTTGTTTTTAATATTATTTTTATTTATGTGCGCAGCAGGATGTGTGCTGCAGGATGTGCGCCCCACAGAATTTGCGCCCCACAGGATGTGCAAGGACAGTTTTTTTATTAATTTGATTTAAAAAAAAAAATTGTAATTTGTTTTTAATATTATTTTTATTTATGTGCGCAGCAGGATGTGCGCCGCAGGATGTGCGCCCCACATAATTTGCGCCCCACAGGATGTGCAAGCAAGGTTTTTTATTAGTTATATTTAAATATTTGTTTTTGTAAAAATGTTTTAATATTATTTTTATTTATGTGCGCAGCAGGATGTGCGCCGCAGGATGTGCGCCCCACAGAATTTGCGCCCCACAGGATGTGCAAGCACAGTTTTTTTATTAATTTGATTTAAATATTTTTTTTTGTAAAAATGTTTTAATATTATTTTTATTTATGTGCGCAGCAGGATGTGCGCCGCAGGATGTGCGCCCCACATAATTTGCGCCCCACAGGATGTGCAAGCACAGTTTGTTTATTAATTTGATTTAAAAAAAAAAAATTGTAAATTGTTTTTAATATTATTTTTATTTATGTGCGCAGCAGGATGTGCGCCCTTCAGAATTTGCGCCCCACAGGATGTGCAAGGACAGTTTTTTTATTAATTTGATTTAAATGTTTTTTTTGTAAAAATGTTTTAATATTATTTTTATTTATGTGCGCAGCAGGATGTGCGCCGCAGGATTTGCGCACCACAGGATGTGCAAGCACAGTTTTTTTATTAATTTGATTTAAAAAAAAAAATTGTAATTTGTTTTTAATATTATTTTTATTCATGTGCGCAGCAGGATGTGCGCCGCAGGATGTGCGCCCCACAGAATTTGCGCCCCACAGGATGTGCAAGCACAGTTTTTTTATTAATTTGATTTAAATATTTTTTTTTGTAAAAATGTTTTAATATTATTTTTATTTATGTGCGCAGCAGGATGTGCACCGCAGGATGTGCGCCCCACAGAATTTGCTCCCCACAGGATGTGCAAGGACAGTTTTTTTATTAATTTGATTTAAATATTTTTTTTGTAAAAATGTTTTAATATTATTTTTATTTATGTGCGCAGCAGGATGTGCGCCGCAGGATGTGCGCCCCACAGAATTTGCGCCCCACATAATTTGCGCCCCACAGGAAGTGCAAGCACAGTTTTTTTATTAATTTGATTTAAAAAAAAAAAATTGTAATTTTTTTTTAACTTTATTTTTATTTATGTGCGCAGCAGGATGTGCGCCGCAGGATGTGCGCCCCACAGAATTTGCGCCCCACAGGATGTGCAAGCACAGTTTTTTTATTAATTTGATTTAAAAAAAAAAATTGTAATTTGTTTTTAATATTATTTTTATGTATGTGCGCAGCAGGATGTGCGCCGCAGGATGTGTGCCCCACAGAATTTGTGCCCCACAGGATGTGCAAGCACAGTTTTTTTATTAATTTGATTTGAAAAAAAAAAATTGTAAATTTTTTTTAATTTTATTTTTATTTATTTGCGCAGCAGGATGTGCGCCGTGGGATTTGCACCCCACATAATTTGCGCTCCACAGGTATGTGCAAGCACAGTTTTTTTATTAGTTATATTTAAATATTTTTTTTTGTAAAAATGTTTTAATATTATTTTTATTTATGTGCGCAGCAGGATGTGCGCCGCAGGATGTGCGCCCCACAGAATTTGTGCCCCACAGGATGTGCAAGGACAGTTTTTTTATTAATTTGATTTAAAAAAAAAAAAATTGTAAATTGTTTTTAATATTATTTTTATTAATGTGCGCAGCTGGATGTGCGCCCCACAGAATTTGCGCCCCACAGGATGTGCAAGCACAGTTTTTTTATTAATTTGATTTAAATATTTTTTTTTGTAAAAACGTTTTTAATATCATTTTTATTTATGTGCGCAGCAGGATGTGCGCCACAGGATGTGCGCCCCACAGGATGTGCAAGCACAGTTTTTTTATTAATTTGATTTAAAAAAAAATTTTTGTAAAAATGTTTTAATATTATTTTTATTTATGTGCGCAGCAGGATGTGCGCTGCAGGATGTGCGCCCCACAGGATGTGCAAGCACATTTTTTTATTAATTTGATTTAAATATTTATTTTTGTAAAAATGTTTTAATATTATTTTTATTTATTTGCGCAGCAGGATGTGCGCCGCAGATTGTGCGCCCCACAGAATTTGCGCCCCAGAGTATGTGCAAGGACAGTTTTTTTATTAATTTGATTTGAAAAAAAAAAATTGTAAATTTTTTTTAATTTTATTTTTATATATTTGCGCAGCAGGATGTGCGCCGTGGGATGTGCGCCCCACATAATTTGCGCCCCACAGGATGTGCAAGCACAGTTTTTTTATTAATTTGATTTAAATATTTTTTTTGTAAAAACGTTTTTAATATCATTTTTATTTATGTGCGCAGCAGGATGTGCGCCACAGGATGTGCGCCCCACAGAATTTGCGCCCCACAGGATGTGCAAGCACAGTTTTTTTATTAATTTGATTTGAAAAAAAAAAATTGTAAATTGTTTTTAATATTATTTTTATTTATGTGCGCAGCAGGATGTGCGCCGCAGGATGTGCGCCCCACAGGATGTGCAAGCACATTTTTTTTATTAATTTGATTTAAAAAAAAACAATTGTAAATTTTTTTTAATTTTATTTTTATTTATTTGCGCAGCAGGAATGTTCGCTGCAGGATGTGCGCCCCACAGAATTTGCGCCCCACAGGATGTGCAAGGACAGTTTTTTTATTAATTTGATTTAAAAAATTTTTTTTGTAAAAATGTTTTAATATTATTTTTATTCATGTGCGCCCCACAGAATTTGCGCCCCACAGGATGTGCAAGGACAGTTTTTTTATTAATTTGATTTAAATATTTTTTTTTGTAAAAATGTTTTAATATTATTTTTATTTATGTGCGCAGCAGGATGTGCGCCGCAGGATGTGCGCCCCACAGAATTTGCGCCCCACAGGATGTGCAAGGACAGTTGTTTTTATTAATTTGATTTAAATATTTTTTTTGTAAAAATGTTTTAATATTATTTTTATTTATGTGCGCAGCAGGATGTGCTCCGCAGGATGTGCGCCCCACAGAATTTGCGCCCCACATAATTTGCGCCCCACAGGACGTGCAAGGACAGTTTTTTTATTAATTTGATTTAAAAAAAAAAATTGTAATTTGTTTTTAATATTATTTTTATTTATGTTCGCAGCAGGATGTGTGCCGCAGGATGTGCGTCCCACAGGATGTGCAAGGACAGTTTTTTTATTAATTTGATTTTTAAAAAAAAATTGTAATTTGTTTTTAATATTATTTTTATTCATGTGCGCAGCAGGATGTGCGCCGCAGGATTTGCGCCCCACAGGATGTGCAAGCACAGTTTTTTTATTAATTTGATTTAAATATTTTTTTTTGTAAAAATGTTTTAATATTATTTTTATTTATGTGCACAGCAGGATGTGCGCCAAAGGATGTGCGCCCCACATAATTTGCGCCCCACAGGATGTGCAAGCACAGTTTTTTTATTAATTTGATTTAAATATTTTTTTTTGTAAAAATGTTTTAGTATTATTTGTATTCATGTGCGCCCCACAGAATTTGCGCCCCACAGGATGTGCAAGGACAGTTTTTTTATTAATTTGATTTAAAAAAAAAATTGTAATTTGTTTTCAATATTATTTTTATTCATGTGCGCAGCAGGATGTGCGCCCCACAGAATTTGCGCCCCACAGGATGTGCAAGCACAGTTTTTTTATTAATTTGATTTGAAAAAAAAAAATTGTAAATTTTTTTAAATTTTATTTTTATTTATGTGCGCAGCAGGATGTGCGCTGCAGGATGTGCGCCCCACATAATTTGCGCCCCACAGGATGTGCAAGCAAGGTTTTTTATTAGTTATATTTAAATATTTTTTTTTGTAAAAATGTTTTAATATTATTTTTATTTTTGTGCGCAGCAGGATGTGCGCCGCAGGATGTGCGCCCCACAGAATGTGCGCCCCACAGGATGTGCAAGCACAGTTTTTTTATTTATTTGATTTAAATATATTTTTTTGTAAAAATGTTTTAATATTATTTTTATTTATGTGCGCAGCAGGATGTGCGCCGCAGGATGTGCGCCCCACAGAATTTGCGCCCCACATAATTTGCGCCCCACAGGATGTGCATGCACAGTTTTTTTATTAATTCGATTTAAATATTTTTTTTGTAAAAATGTTTTAATATTAGTTTTATTCATGTGCGCAGCAGGATTTGCGCCGCAGGATGTGCGCCCCACAGAATTTGCGCCCCACAGGATGTGCAAGGACAGTTTTTTTATTAATTTGATTTAAAAAAAAAAATTGTAATTTGTTTTTAATATTATTTTTATTTATGTGCGCAGCAGGATGTGCAACGCAGGATGTGCGCCCCACAGAATTTGCGCCCCACAGGATGTGCAAGCACAGTTTTTTTATTAATTTGATTTAAATATTTTTTTTTGTAAAAATGTTTTAATATTATTTTTATTTATGTGCGCAGCAGGATGTGCGCCGCAGGATGTGCGCCCCACATAATTTGCGCCCCACAGGATGTGCAAGCACAGTTTGTTTATTAATTTGATTTAAAAAAAAAAAATTGTAAATTGTTTTTAATATTATTTTTATTTATGTGCGCAGCAGGATGTGCGCCCTACAGAATTTGCGCCCCACAGGATGTGCAAGCACAGTTTGTGCTAGCACATTTTTTTTATTAATTTGATTTAAAAAAAAAAAATTGTAAATTTTTTTTTATTTGATTTTTATTTATTTGCGCAGCAGGATGTGCGCTGCAGGATGTGCGCCCCACAGAATGTGCGCCCCACAGGATGTGCAAGGACAGTTTTTTTATTAATTTGATTTAAATATTTTTTTTGTAAAAATGTTTTAATATTATTTTCATTCATGTGCGCAGCAGGATGTGCGCCGCAGGATGTGCGCCCCACAGAATTTGCGCCCCAGAGGATGTGCAAGCACAGTTTTTTTATTAATTTGATTTAAAAAAAAAAATGGTAAATTGTTTTTAATATTATTTTTATTTATGTGCGCAGCAGGATGTGCGCCCTTCAGAATTTGCGCCCCACAGGATGTGCAAGGACAGTTTTTTTATTAATTTGATTTAAATGTTTTTTTTGTAAAAATGTTTTAATATTATTTTTATTTATGTGCGCAGCAGGATGTGCGCCGCAGGATGTGCGCCCCACAGAATTTGCGCCCCACATAATTTGCGCCCCACAGGAAGTGCAAGCACAGTTTTTTTATTAATTTGATTTAAAAAAAAAAAATTGTAATTTTTTTTTAATTTTATTTTTATTTATGTGCGCAGCAGGATGTGCGCCGCAGGATGTGTGCCCCACAGAATTTGTGCCCCACAGGATGTGCAAGCACAGTTTTTTTATTAATTTGATTTAAAAAAAAAAATTGTAAATTTTTTTTAATATTATTTTTATTTATTTGCGCAGCAGGATGTGTGCCGCAGGATGTGCGCCCCACAGAATTTGCGCCCCACAGGATGTGCAAAGACAGTTTTTTTATTAATTTGATTTAAATATTTTTTTTGTAAAAATGTTTTAATATCATTTTTATTTATGTGCGCAGCAGGATGTGCGCCGCAGGATGTGCGCCCCACAGAATTTGCGCCCCACAGGATGTGCAAGGACAGTTTTTTTATTAATTTGACTTAAAAAAAAAAAATTGTAATTTGTTTTTAATATTATTTTTATTTATTTGCGCAGCAGGATGTGCGCCCCACAGAATTTGCGCCCCAAAGGATGTGCAAGCACAGTTTTTTTATTAATTTGATTTAAATATTTTTTTGTTGTAAAAATGTTTTAATATTATTTTTATTTATGTGCGCAGCAGGATGTGCGCCGCAGGATGTGCGCCCCACAGAATTTGCGCCCCACAGGATGTGCAAGGACAGTTTTTTTATTAATTTGATTTAAAAAAAAAAATTGTAATTTGTTTTTGATATTATTTTTATTTATGTGCGCAGCAGGATGTGCGCCGCAGGATGTGCGCCCCACAGAATTTGCGCCCCACAGGATGTGCAAGCACAGTTTTTTTATTAATTTGATTTAAAAAAAAAAACTTGTAAATTTGTTTCAATATTATTTTTATTTATATGCGCAGCAGGATGTGTGCCGCAGGATGTGCGCCCCACATAATTTGCGCCCCACAGGATGTGCAAGGACAGTTTTTTTATTATTTTGATTTAAATATTTTTTTTGTAAAAATGTTTTAATATTATTTTTATTTATGTGCGCAGCAGGATGTGTGCCGCAGGATGTGCGCCCCACAGAATTTGCGCCCCACAGGATGTGCAAGGACAGTTTTTTTATTAATTTGATTTAAATATTTTTTTGTAAAAATGTTTTAATATTATTTTTATTTATGTGCGCAGCAGGATGTGCGCCGCAGGATGTGCGCCCCACAGAATTTGCGCCCCACAGGATGTGCAAGCACAGTTTTTTTATTAATTTGATTTAAATATTTTTTTTTGTAAAAATTTTTTAATATTATTTTTATTTATGTGCGCAGCAGGATGTGCGCCGCAGGATGTGCGCCCCACAGAATTTGTGCCCCACAGGATGTGCAAGGACAGTTTTTTTATTAATTTGACTTAAAAAAAAAAAATTGTAATTTGTTTTTAATATTATTTTTATTTATGTGCGCAGCAGGATGTGCGCCGCAGGATGTGCGCCCCACAGAATTTGCGCCCCACAGGATGTGCAAGGACAGTTTTTTTATTAATTTGACTTAAAAAAAAAAAATTGTAATTTGTTTTTAATATTATTTTTATTTATTTGCGCAGCAGGATGTGCGCCCCACAGAATTTGCGCCCCAAAGGATGTGCAAGCACAGTTTTTTTATTAATTTGATTTAAATATTTTTTTGTTGTAAAAATGTTTTAATATTATTTTTATTTATGTGCGCAGCAGGATGTGCGCCGCAGGATGTGCGCCCCACAGAATTTGCGCCCCACAGGATGTGCAAGGACAGTTTTTTTATTAATTTGATTTAAAAAAAAAAATTGTAATTTGTTTTTGATATTATTTTTATTTATGTGCGCAGCAGGATGTGTGCCGCAGGATGTGCGCCCCACATAATTTGCGCCCCACAGGATGTGCAAGGACAGTTTTTTTATTATTTTGATTTAAATATTTTTTTTGTAAAAATGTTTTAATATTATTTTTATTTATGTGCGCAGCAGGATGTGTGCCGCAGGATGTGCGCCCCACAGAATTTGCGCCCCACAGGATGTGCAAGGACAGTTTTTTTATTAATTTGATTTAAATATTTTTTTGTAAAAATGTTTTAATATTATTTTTATTTATGTGCGCAGCAGGATGTGCGCCGCAGGATGTGCGCCCCACAGAATTTGCGCCCCACAGGATGTGCAAGCACAGTTTTTTTATTAATTTGATTTAAATATTTTTTTTTGTAAAAATTTTTTAATATTATTTTTATTTATGTGCGCAGCAGGATGTGCGCCGCAGGATGTGCGCCCCACAGAATTTGTGCCCCACAGGATGTGCAAGGACAGTTTTTTTATTAATTTGACTTAAAAAAAAAAAATTGTAATTTGTTTTTAATATTATTTTTATTTATGTGCGCAGCAGGATGTGCGCCCCACAGAATTTGCGCCCCACAGGATGTGCAAGCACAGTTTTTTTATTAATTTGATTTAAATATTTTTTTTTGTAAAAATTTTTTAATATTATTTTTATTTATTTGCGCAGCAGGATGTGCGCCGCAGGATGTGCGCCCCACAGAATTTGCGCCCCACAGGATGTGCAAGCACAGTTTTTTTATTAATTTGATTTAAAAAAAAAACTTGTAAATTTGTTTCAATATTATTTTTATTTATATGCGCAGCAGGATGTGTGCCGCAGGATGTGCGCCCCACAGAATTTGCGCTCCACAGAATTTGCGCCCCACAGGATGTGCAAGGACAGTTTTTTTATTAATTTGATTTAAAAAAAAAAATTGTAAATTGTTTTTAATATTATTTTTATTCATGTGCGCAGCAGGATGTGCGCCGCAGGATGTGCGCCCCACAGAATTTGCGCCCCACAGGATGTGCAAGGACAGTTTTTTTATTAATTTGACTTAAAAAAAAAAAAATGTAATTTGTTTTTAATATTATTTTTATTTATGTGCGCAGCAGGATGTGCGCCCCACAGAATTTGCGCCCCACAGGATGTGCAAGAACAGTTTTTTTATTAATTTGATTTAAATATTTTTTTTTTTAAAAATGTTTTAATATTATTTTTATTTATGTGCGCAGCAGGATGTGCGCCGCAGGATGTGCGCCCCACATAATTTGCGCCCCACAGGAGGTTCAAGCACAGTTTTTTTAATAATTTGATTTAAATATTTTTTTTTGTAAATTTGTTTCAATATTATTTTTATTTATGTGCGCAGCAGGATGTGCGCCGCAGGATGTGCGCCCCACAGAATTTGCGCTCCACAGGATGTGCAAGCACAGTTTTTTTATTAATTTGATTTAAAAAAAAAATTGTAATTTGTTTTTAATATTATTTTTATTTATGTGCGCAGCAGGATGTGCGCCCCACAGAATTTGCGCCCCACAGGATGTGCAAGGACAGTTTTTTTATTAATTTGATTTTTAAAAAAAAATTGTAATTTGTTTTTAATATTATTTTTATGTATGTGCGCAGCAGGATGTGCGCCGCAGGATGTGCGCCCCACAGAATTTGCGCCCCACAGGATGTGCAAGCACAGTTTTTTTATTAATTTGATTTAAAAAAAAAAATTGTAAATTGTTTTTAATACTATTTTTATTTATGTGCGCAGCAGGATGTGCGCCGCAGGATGTGCGCCCCACATAATTTGCGCCCCACAGGTATGTGCAAGCAAGGTTTTTTATTAGTTATATTTAAATATTTTTTTTTTGTAAAAATGTTTTAATATTATTTTTATTCATGCGCGCAGCAGGATTTGCGCCGCAGGATGTGCACCCCACAGAATTTGCGCCCCACAGGATGTGCAAGGACAGTTTTTTTATTAATTTGATTTAAATATTTTTTTTGTAAAAATGTTTTAATATTATTTTCATTCATGTGCGCAACAGGATGTGCGCCGCAGGATGTGCGCCCCACAGAATTTGCGCCCCACAGGATGTGCAAGGACAGTTTTTTTATTAATTTGATTTAAATATTTTTTTTGTAAAAATGTTTTAATATCATTTTTATTTATGTGCGCAGCAGGATGTGCGCCGCAGGATGTGCGCCCCATAGAAATTGCGCCCCACATAATTTGCCCCCCACAGGATGTGCATACACAGTTTTTTTATTAATTTGATTTAAAAAAAAAAATTGTAATTTGTTTTTAATATTATTTTTATTTATGTGCGCAGCAGGATATGCGCCGCAGGATGTGCGCCCCACAGAATTTGCGCCCCACAGGATGTGCAAGGACAGTTTTTTTATTAATTTGATTTAAATACTTTTTTTGTAAAAATGTTTTAATATTATTTTTATTCTTGTGCGCAGCAGGATTTGCGCCGCAGGATGTGCGCCTCACAGAATTTGCGCCCCACAGGATGTGCAAGCACAGTTTGTTTATTAATTTGATTTAAAAAAAAAAAATTGTAAATTGTTTTTAATATTATTTTTATTTATGTGCGCAGCAGGATGTGCGCCGCAGGATGTGCGCCCCACAGAATTTGCGACCCACAGGATTTGCAAGGACATTTTTTTTATTAATTTGATTTAAATATTTTTTTTGTAAAAATGTTTTAATATTATTTTTATTCTTGTGCGCAGCAGGATTTGCGCCGCAGGATGTGCGCCCCACAGAATTTGCGCCCCACAGGATGTGCAAGCACAGTTTGTTTATTAATTTGATTTAAAAAAAAAAAATTGTAAATTGTTTTTAATATTATTTTTATTTATGTGCGCAGCAGGATGTGCGCCGCAGGATGTGCGCCCCACATAATTTGCGCCCCACAGGATGTGCAAGGACAGTTTTTTTATTAATTTGATTTAAAAAAAAAATTGTAATTTGTTTTTAATATTATTTTTATTTATGTGCGCAGCAGGATGTGCGCCGCAGGATGTGCGCCCCACATAATTTGCGCCCCACAGGATGTGCAAGCACAGTTTTTTTATTAATTTGATTTAAATATGTTTTTTTTGTAAAAATGTTTTAATATTATTTGTATTAATGTGCGCAGCTGGATGTGCGCCGCAGGATGTGCGCCCCACAGAATTTGTGCCCCACAGGATGTGCAAGGACAGTTTTTTTATTGATTTGATTTTAAAAAAAAAATTGTAATTTGTTTTTAATATTATTTTTATTTATGTGCGCAGCAGGATGTGCGCCGCAGGATGTGGGCCCCACAGAATTTGCGCCCCACAGGATGTGCAAGGACAGTTTTTTTATTAATTTGATTTAAAAAAAAAATTGTAATTTGTTTTTAATATTATTTTTATTTATGTGCGCAGCAGGATGTGCGCCGCAGGATGTGCGCCCCACAGAATTTGCGCCCCACAGGAAGTGCAAGCACAGTTTTTTTATTAATTTGATTTAAATATTTTTTTTTGTAAAAATGTTTTAATATTATTTGTATTAATGTGCGCAGCTGGATGTGCGCCGCAGGATGTGCGCCCCACAGAATTTGCGCCCCACAGGATGTGCAAGGACAGTTTTTTTATTAATTTGATTTAAAAAAAAAAATTGTAATTTGTTTTTAATATTATTTTTATTTATATGCGCAGCAGGATGTGCGCCCCACATAATTTGCACCCCACAGGATGTGCAAGGACAGTTTTTTTATTAATTTGATTTAAAAAAAGAAAATTGTAATTTGTTTTTAATATTATTTTTATTTATGTGCGCAGCAGGATTTGCGCCGCAGGATGTGCGCCCCACAGAATTTGCGCCCCACAGGATGTGCAAGGACAGTTTTTTTATTAATTTGATTTAAATATTTTTTTTGTAAAAATGTTTTAATATTATTTTTATTTATGTGCGCAGCAGGATGTGCGCCGCAGGATGTGCGCCCCACAGAATTTGCGCCCCACAGGATGTGCAAGGACAGTTGTTTTATTAATTTGATTTTAAAAAAAAAATTGTAATTTGTTTTTAATATTATTTTTATTTATGTGTGCAGCAGGATGTGCGCCCCACAGAATTTGCGCCCCACAGGATGTGCAAGCACAGTTTTTTTATTAATTTGATTTAAAAAAAAAATTGTAATTTGTTTTTAATATTATTTTTATTTATGTGCGCAGCAGGATGTGCGCCGCAGGATGTGCGCCCCACAGACTTTGCGCCCCACAGAATTTGCGCCCCACAGGATGTGCAAGCACAGTTTTTTTATTAATTTGATTTAAATATTTTTTTTTGTAAAAATGTTTCAATATTATTTTTATTTATATGCGCAGCAGGATGTGTGCCGCAGGATGTGCGCCCCACAGAATTTGCGCCCCACAGGATGTGCAAGGACAGTTTTTTTATTAATTTGATTGAAAAAAAAAAATTGTAATTTGTTTTTAATGTTATTTTCATTTATGTGCGCAGCAGGATGTGCGCCGCAGGATGTGCGCCCCACAGAATTTGCGCCCCACAGGATGTGCAAGCACAGTTTTTTTATTAATTTGATTTAAATATTTTTTTTGTAAAAATGTTTTAATATTATTTTTATTTATGTGCGCAGCAGGATGTGCGCCGCAGGATGTGCGCCCCACAGAATTTGCGCCCCACAGGATGTGCAAGCACAGTTTTTTTATTAATTTGATTTAAATATTTTTTTTGTAAAAATGTTTTAATATTATTTTTATTTATGTGCGCAGCAGGATGTGCGCCGCAGGATGTGCGCCCCACAGAATTTGCGCCCCACAGGATGTGCAAGCACAGTTTTTTTATTCATTTGATTTAAATATTTTTTTTTGTAAAAATGTTTTAATATTATTTTTATTTATGTGCGCAGCAGGATGTGCGCCGCAGGATGTGCGCCCCACAGAATTTGCGCCCCACAGGATGTGCAAGGACAGTTTTTTTATTAATTTGATTTAAATATTTTTTTTGTAAAAATGTTTTAATATTATTTTTATTTATGTGCGCAGCAGGATGTGAACCGCAGGATGTGCGCCCCACAGAATTTGCGCCCCACAGGAAGTGCAAGCACAGTTTTTTTATTAATTTGATTTAAATATTTTTTTTTGTAAAAATGTTTTAATATTATTTGTATTAATGTGCGCAGCTGGATGTGCGCCGCAGGATGTGCGCCCCACAGAATTTGCGCCCCACAGGATCTGCAAGCACAGTTTTTTTATTAATTTGATTTAAATATTTTTTTTTGTAAAAATGTTTTAATATTATTTTTATTTATGTGCGCAGCAGGATGTGCGCCGCAGGATGTGCGCCCCACAGAATTTGCGCCCCACAGGATGTGCAAGGACAGTTTTTTTATTAATTTGATTTAAAAAAAAAATTGTAATTTGTTTTTAATATTATTTTTATTTATGTGCGCAGCAGGATGTGCGCCCCACATAATTTGCACCCCACAGGATGTGCAAGCAAAGTTTTTTTATTAATTTGATTTAAAAAAAAAACTTGTAAATTTGTTTCAATATTATTTTTATTTATATGCGCAGCAGGATGTGTGCCGCAGGATGTGCGCCCCACAGAATTTGCGCCCCACAGGATGTGCAAGCACAGTTTTTTTATTAATTTGATTTAAATATTTTTTTTTGTAAAAAAGTTTTAATACTATTTTTATTCATGTGCGCCGCAGGATGTGCGCCCCACAGAATTTGCGCCCCACAGGATGTGCAAGGACAGTTTTTTTATTAATTTGATTGAAAAAAAAAAATTGTAATTTGTTTTTAATATTATTTTCATTTATGTGCGCAGCAGGATGTGCGCCGCAGGATGTGCGCCCCACAGAATTTGCGCCCCACAGGATGTGCAAGCACAGTTTTTTTATTAATTTGATTTAAATATTTTTTTTTGTAAAAATGTTTTAATATTATTTTTATTTATGTGCGCAGCAGGATGTGCGCCGCAGGATGTGCGCCCCACAGAATTTGCGCCCCACAGGATGTGCAAGCACAGTTTTTCTATTAATTTGATTTAAAAAAAAAAATTGTAATTTGTTTTTAATATTATTTTTATTTATGTGCATAGCAGGATGTGCGCCCCACAGACTTTGCGCCCCACAGAATTTGCGCCCCACAGGATGTGCAAGCACAGTTTTTTTATTAATTTGATTTAAATATTTTTTTTTGTAAAAATGTTTTAATATTATTTTTATTTATGTGCGCAGCAGGATGTGCGCCGCAGGATGTGCGCCCCACAGAATTTGCGCCCCACAGGATGTGCAAGGAAAGTTTTTTTATTAATTTAATTTAAAAAAAAAAATTTTAATTTGTTTTTAATATTATTTTTATTTATGTGCGCAGCAGGATGTGCGCCGCAGAATGTGTGCCCCACATAATTTGCGCCCCACAGGATGTGCAAGGACAGTTTTTTTATTAATTTGATTTAAAAAAAAAATTGTAATTTGTTTTTAATATTATTTTTATTTATGTGCGCAGCAGGATGTGCGCCGCAGGATGTGCGCCCCACAGAATTTGCGCCCCACATAATTTGCGCCCCACAGGATGTGCAAGCAAGGTTTTTTATTAGTTATAATTAAATATTTTTTTTGTAAAAATGTTTTAATATTATTTTTATTTATGTGCGCAGCAGAATGTGCGCCGCAGGATGTGCGCCCCACAGAATTTGCGCCCCACAGGATGTGCAAGGACAGTTTTTTTATTAATTTGATTTAAATATTTTTTTTGTAAAAATGTTTTAATATTATTTTTATTTATGTGCGCAGCAGGATGTGCGCCCCACAGAATTTGCGCCCCACAGGATGTGCAAGCACAGTTTTTTTATTCATTTGATTTAAATATTTTTTTTTGTAAAAATGTTTTAATATTATTTTTATTTATGTGCGCAGCAGGATGTGCGCCGCAGGATGTGCGCCCCACAGAATTTGCGCCCCACAGGAAGTGCAAGCACAGTTTTTTTATTAATTTGATTTAAATATTTTTTTTTGTAAAAATGTTTTAATATTATTTGTATTAATGTGCGCAGCTGGATGTGCGCCGCAGGATGTGCGCCCCACAGAATTTGCGCCCCACAGGATGTGCAAGGACAGTTTTTTTATTAATTTGATTTAAAA
Source organism: Pleuronectes platessa (assembly GCF_947347685.1). Lineage (NCBI taxonomy): Eukaryota > Metazoa > Chordata > Actinopteri > Pleuronectiformes > Pleuronectidae > Pleuronectes > Pleuronectes platessa. Next base: position 1,209,138 of record NC_070629.1, read on the forward strand.
AAAAAAATTGTAATTTGTTTTTAATATTATTTTTATTTATGTGCGCAGCAGGATGTGCGCCCCACATAATTTGCACCCCACAGGATGTGCAAGGACAGTTTTTTTATTAATTTGATTTAAAAAAAGAAAATTGTAATTTGTTTTTAATATTATTTTTATTTATGTGCGCAGCAGGATGTGCGCCGCAGGATGTGCGCCCCACAGACTTTGCGCCCCACAGAATTTGCGCCCCACAGGATGTGCAAGCACAGTTTTTTTATTAATTTGATTTAAATATTTTTTTTTGTAAAAATGTTTCAATATTATTTTTATTTATATGCGCAGCAGGATGTGTGCCGCAGGATGTGCGCCCCACAGAATTTGCGCCCCACAGGATGTGCAAGCACAGTTTTTCTATTAATTTGATTTAAAAAAAAAAATTGTAATTTGTTTTTAATATTATTTTTATTTATGTGCATAGCAGGATGTGCGCCGCAGGATGTGCGCCCCACAGAATTTGCGCCCCACAGGATGTGCAAGCACGGTTTTTTTATTAATTTGATTTAAATATTTTTTTTTGTAAAAATGTTTTAATATTATTTTTATTTATGTGCGCAGCAGGATGTGCGCCCCAGGATGTGCGCCCCACATAATTTGCGCCCCACAGGATGTGCAAGGACAGTTTTTTTATTAATTTGATTTAAAAAAAGAAAATTGTAATTTGTTTTTAATATTATTTTTATTTATGTGCGCAGCAGGATGTGCGCCGCAGGATGTGCGCCCCACAGAATTTGCGCCCCACAGGATGTGCAAGGACAGTTTTTTTATTAATTTGATTTAAAAAAAAAAATTGTAATTTGTTTTTAATATTATTTTTATTTATGTGCGCAGCAGGATGTGCGCCCCACATAATTTGCACCCCACAGGATGTGCAAGCAAAGTTTTTTTATTAATTTGATTTAAAAAAAAAACTTGTAAATTTGTTTCAATATTATTTTTATTTATATGCGCAGCAGGATGTGTGCCGCAGGATGTGCGCCCCACAGAATTTGCGCCCCACAGGATGTGCAAGCACAGTTTTTTTATTAATTTGATTTAAATATTTTTTTTTGTAAAAAAGTTTTAATACTATTTTTATTCATGTGCGCCGCAGGATGTGCGCCCCACAGAATTTGCGCCCCACAGGATGTGCAAGCACAGTTTTTTTATTAATTTGATTTAAATATTTTTTTTTGTAAAAATGTTTTAATATTATTTTTATTCATGTGCGCAGCAGGATTTGCGCCGCAGGATGTGCGCTCCACAGAATTTGCGCCCCACAGGATGTGCAAGGAGAGTTTTTTTATTAATTTGATTTAAATATTTTTTTTGTAAAAATGTTTTAATATTATTTTTATTTATGTGCGCAGCAGGATGTGCGCCGCAGAATGTGCGCCCCACATAATTTGCGCCCCACAGGATGTGCAAGCACAGTTTTTTTATTAATTTGATTTAAAAAAAAAACTTGTAAATTTGTTTCAATATTATTTTTATTTATATGCGCAGCAGGATGTGTGCCGCAGGATGTGCGCCCCACAGAATTTGCGCTCCACAGAATTTGCGCCCCACAGGATGTGCAAGGACAGTTTTTTTATTAATTTGATTTAAAAAAAAAAATTGTAAATTGTTTTTAATATTATTTTTATTCATGTGCGCAGCAGGATGTGCGCCGCAGGATGTGCGCCCCACAGAATTTGCGCCCCACAGGATGTGCAAGGACAGTTTTTTTATTAATTTGACTTAAAAAAAAAAAAATGTAATTTGTTTTTAATATTATTTTTATTTATGTGCGCAGCAGGATGTGCGCCCCACAGAATTTGCGCCCCACAGGATGTGCAAGAACAGTTTTTTTATTAATTTGATTTAAATATTTTTTTTTTTAAAAATGTTTTAATATTATTTTTATTTATGTGCGCAGCAGGATGTGCGCCGCAGGATGTGCGCCCCACATAATTTGCGCCCCACAGGAGGTTCAAGCACAGTTTTTTTAATAATTTGATTTAAATATTTTTTTTTGTAAATTTGTTTCAATATTATTTTTATTTATGTGCGCAGCAGGATGTGCGCCGCAGGATGTGCGCCCCACAGAATTTGCGCTCCACAGGATGTGCAAGCACAGTTTTTTTATTAATTTGATTTAAAAAAAAAATTGTAATTTGTTTTTAATATTATTTTTATTTATGTGCGCAGCAGGATGTGCGCCCCACAGAATTTGCGCCCCACAGGATGTGCAAGGACAGTTTTTTTATTAATTTGATTTTTAAAAAAAAATTGTAATTTGTTTTTAATATTATTTTTATGTATGTGCGCAGCAGGATGTGCGCCGCAGGATGTGCGCCCCACAGAATTTGCGCCCCACAGGATGTGCAAGCACAGTTTTTTTATTAATTTGATTTAAAAAAAAAAATTGTAAATTGTTTTTAATACTATTTTTATTTATGTGCGCAGCAGGATGTGCGCCGCAGGATGTGCGCCCCACATAATTTGCGCCCCACAGGTATGTGCAAGCAAGGTTTTTTATTAGTTATATTTAAATATTTTTTTTTTGTAAAAATGTTTTAATATTATTTTTATTCATGCGCGCAGCAGGATTTGCGCCGCAGGATGTGCACCCCACAGAATTTGCGCCCCACAGGATGTGCAAGGACAGTTTTTTTATTAATTTGATTTAAATATTTTTTTTGTAAAAATGTTTTAATATTATTTTCATTCATGTGCGCAACAGGATGTGCGCCGCAGGATGTGCGCCCCACAGAATTTGCGCCCCACAGGATGTGCAAGGACAGTTTTTTTATTAATTTGATTTAAATATTTTTTTTGTAAAAATGTTTTAATATCATTTTTATTTATGTGCGCAGCAGGATGTGCGCCGCAGGATGTGCGCCCCATAGAAATTGCGCCCCACATAATTTGCCCCCCACAGGATGTGCATACACAGTTTTTTTATTAATTTGATTTAAAAAAAAAAATTGTAATTTGTTTTTAATATTATTTTTATTTATGTGCGCAGCAGGATATGCGCCGCAGGATGTGCGCCCCACAGAATTTGCGCCCCACAGGATGTGCAAGGACAGTTTTTTTATTAATTTGATTTAAATACTTTTTTTGTAAAAATGTTTTAATATTATTTTTATTCTTGTGCGCAGCAGGATTTGCGCCGCAGGATGTGCGCCTCACAGAATTTGCGCCCCACAGGATGTGCAAGCACAGTTTGTTTATTAATTTGATTTAAAAAAAAAAAATTGTAAATTGTTTTTAATATTATTTTTATTTATGTGCGCAGCAGGATGTGCGCCGCAGGATGTGCGCCCCACAGAATTTGCGACCCACAGGATTTGCAAGGACATTTTTTTTATTAATTTGATTTAAATATTTTTTTTGTAAAAATGTTTTAATATTATTTTTATTCTTGTGCGCAGCAGGATTTGCGCCGCAGGATGTGCGCCCCACAGAATTTGCGCCCCACAGGATGTGCAAGCACAGTTTGTTTATTAATTTGATTTAAAAAAAAAAAATTGTAAATTGTTTTTAATATTATTTTTATTTATGTGCGCAGCAGGATGTGCGCCGCAGGATGTGCGCCCCACATAATTTGCGCCCCACAGGATGTGCAAGGACAGTTTTTTTATTAATTTGATTTAAAAAAAAAATTGTAATTTGTTTTTAATATTATTTTTATTTATGTGCGCAGCAGGATGTGCGCCGCAGGATGTGCGCCCCACATAATTTGCGCCCCACAGGATGTGCAAGCACAGTTTTTTTATTAATTTGATTTAAATATGTTTTTTTTGTAAAAATGTTTTAATATTATTTGTATTAATGTGCGCAGCTGGATGTGCGCCGCAGGATGTGCGCCCCACAGAATTTGTGCCCCACAGGATGTGCAAGGACAGTTTTTTTATTAATTTGATTTTTAAAAAAAAATTGTAATTTGTTTTTAATATTTTTTTTATTTATGTGCGCAGCAGGATGTGCGCCCCACAGAATTTGCGCCCCAAAGGATGTGCAAGCACAGTTTTTTTATTAATTTGATTTAAATATTTTTTTGTTGTAAAAATGTTTTAATATTATTTTTATTTATGTGCGCAGCAGGATGTGCGAGGACAGTTTTTTTATTAATTTGACTTAAAAAAAAAAAATTGTAATTTGTTTTTAATATTATTTTTATTTATGTGCGCAGCAGGATGTGCGCCCCACAGAATTTGCGCCCCAAAGGATGTGCAAGCACAGTTTTTTTATTAATTTGATTTAAATATTTTTTTGTTGTAAAAATGTTTTAATATTATTTTTATTTATGTGCGCAGCAGGATGTGCGCCGCAGGATGTGCGCCCCACAGAATTTGCGCCCCACAGGATGTGCAAGGACAGTTTTTTTATTAATTTGATTTAAAAAAAAAAATTGTAATTTGTTTTTGATATTATTTTTATTTATGTGAGCAGCAGGATGTGCGCCGCAGGATGTGCGCCCCACAGAATTTGCGCCCCACAGGATGTGCAAGCACAGTTTGTTTATTAATTTGATTTAAAAAAAAAAAATTGTAAATTGTTTTTAATATTATTTTTATTTATGTGCGCAGCAGGATGTGCGCCGCAGGATGTGCGCCCCACATAATTTGCGCCCCACAGGATGTGCAAGGACAGTTTTTTTATTAATTTGATTTAAAAAAAAAATTGTAATTTGTTTTTAATATTATTTTTATTTATGTGCGCAGCAGGATGTGCGCCGCAGGATGTGCGCCCCACATAATTTGCGCCCCACAGGATGTGCAAGCACAGTTTTTTTATTAATTTGATTTAAATATGTTTTTTTTGTAAAAATGTTTTAATATTATTTGTATTAATGTGCGCAGCTGGATGTGCGCCGCAGGATGTGCGCCCGACAGAATTTGCGCCCCACAGGATGTGCAAGGACAGTTTTTCTATTAATTTGATTTTTAAAAAAAAATTGTAATTTGTTTTTAATATTTTTTTTATTTATGTGCGCAGCAGGATGTGCGCCCCACAGAATTTGCGCCCCAAAGGATGTGCAAGCACAGTTTTTTTATTAATTTGATTTAAATATTTTTTTGTTGTAAAAATGTTTTAATATTATTTTTATTTATGTGCGCAGCAGGATGTGCGAGGACAGTTTTTTTATTAATTTGATTTAAAAAAAAAATTGTAGTTTGTTTTTAATATTATTTTTATTTATGTGCGCAGCAGGATGTGCGCCGCAGGATTTGCGGCCCACAGAATTTGCGCCCCACAGGATGTGCAAGGACAGTTTTTTTATTAATTTGACTTAAAAAAAAAAAATTGTAATTTGTTTTTAATATTATTTTTATTTATGTGCGCAGCAGGATGTGCGCCCCACAGAATTTGCGCCCCAAAGGATGTGCAAGCACAGTTTTTTTATTAATTTGATTTAAATATTTTTTTGTTGTAAAAATGTTTTAATATTATTTTTATTTATGTGCGCAGCAGGATGTGCGCCGCAGGATGTGCGCCCCACAGAATTTGCGCCCCACAGGATGTGCAAGGACAGTTTTTTTATTAATTTGATTTAAAAAAAAAAATTGTAATTTGTTTTTGATATTATTTTTATTTATGTGCGCAGCAGGATGTGCGCCGCAGGATGTGCGCCCCACAGAATTTGCGCCCCACAGGATGTGCAAGCACAGTTTTTTTATTAATTTGATTTAAAAAAAAAAACTTGTAAATTTGTTTCAATATTATTTTTATTTATATGCGCAGCAGGATGTGTGCCGCAGGATGTGCGCCCCACATAATTTGCGCCCCACAGGATGTGCAAGGACAGTTTTTTTATTATTTTGATTTAAATATTTTTTTTGTAAAAATGTTTTAATATTATTTTTATTTATGTGCGCAGCAGGATGTGTGCCGCAGGATGTGCGCCCCACAGAATTTGCGCCCCACAGGATGTGCAAGGACAGTTTTTTTATTAATTTGATTTAAATATTTTTTTGTAAAAATGTTTTAATATTATTTTTATTTATGTGCGCAGCAGGATGTGCGCCGCAGGATGTGCGCCCCACAGAATTTGCGCCCCACAGGATGTGCAAGCACAGTTTTTTTATTAATTTGATTTAAATATTTTTTTTTGTAAAAATTTTTTAATATTATTTTTATTTATGTGCGCAGCAGGATGTGCGCCGCAGGATGTGCGCCCCACAGAATTTGTGCCCCACAGGATGTGCAAGGACAGTTTTTTTATTAATTTGACTTAAAAAAAAAAAATTGTAATTTGTTTTTAATATTATTTTTATTTATGTGCGCAGCAGGATGTGCGCCCCACAGAATTTGCGCCCCAAAGGATGTGCAAGCACAGTTTTTTTATTAATTTGATTTAAATATTTTTTTGTTGTAAAAATGTTTTAATATTATTTTTATTTATGTGCGCAGCAGGATGTGCGAGGACAGTTTTTTTATTAATTTGATTTAAAAAAAAAATTGTAGTTTGTTTTTAATATTATTTTTATTTATGTGCGCAGCAGGATGTGCGCCGCAGGATTTGCGGCCCACAGAATTTGCGCCCCACAGGATGTGCAAGGACAGTTTTTTTATTAATTTGACTTAAAAAAAAAAAATTGTAATTTGTTTTTAATATTATTTTTATTTATGTGCGCAGCAGGATGTGCGCCCCACAGAATTTGCGCCCCAAAGGATGTGCAAGCACAGTTTTTTTATTAATTTGATTTAAATATTTTTTTGTTGTAAAAATGTTTTAATATTATTTTTATTTATGTGCGCAGCAGGATGTGCGCCGCAGGATGTGCGCCCCACAGAATTTGCGCCCCACAGGATGTGCAAGGACAGTTTTTTTATTAATTTGATTTAAAAAAAAAAATTGTAATTTGTTTTTGATATTATTTTTATTTATGTGCGCAGCAGGATGTGCGCCGCAGGATGTGCGCCCCACAGAATTTGCGCCCCACAGGATGTGCAAGCACAGTTTTTTTATTAATTTGATTTAAAAAAAAAAACTTGTAAATTTGTTTCAATATTATTTTTATTTATATGCGCAGCAGGATGTGTGCCGCAGGATGTGCGCCCCACAGAATTTGCGCCCCACAGAATTTGCACCCCACAGGATGTGCAAGCACAGTTTTTTTATTAATTTGATTTAAAAAAAAAAACTTGTAAATTTGTTTCAATATTATTTTTATTTATATGCGCAGCAGGATGTGTGCCGCAGGATGTGCGCCCCACAGAATTTGCGCCCCACATAATTTGCGCCCCACAGGATGTGCAAGGACAGTTTTTTTATTAATTTGATTTTTAAAAAAAAATTGTAATTTGTTTTTAATATTATTTTTATTTATGTGCGCAGCAGGATGTGCGCCGCAGGATGTGCGCCCACAGAATTTGCGCCCCTCAGGATGTGCAAGCACATTTTTTTTATTAATTTGATTTAAAAAAAAAAAATTGTAAATTTTTTTTAATTTTATTTTTATTTATGTGCGCAGCAGGATGTGCGCCGCAGGATGTGCGCCCCACAGAATTTGCGCCCCACAGGATGTGCAAGCACAGTTTGTTTATTAATTTGATTTAAAAAAAAAAAATTGTAAATTGTTTTTAATATTATTTTTATTTATGTGCGCAGCAGGATGTGCGCCGCAGGATGTGCGCCCCACATAATTTGCGCCCCACAGGATGTGCAAGGACAGTTTTTTTATTAATTTGATTTAAAAAAAAAATTGTAATTTGTTTTTAATATTATTTTTATTTATGTGCGCAGCAGGATGTGCGCCGCAGGATGTGCGCCCCACAGAATTTGTGCCCCACAGGATGTGCAAGGACAGTTTTTTTATTAATTTGATTTTTAAAAAAAAATTGTAATTTGTTTTTAATATTTTTTTTATTTATGTGCGCAGCAGGATGTGCGCCCCACAGAATTTGCGCCCCAAAGGATGTGCAAGCACAGTTTTTTTATTAATTTGATTTAAATATTTTTTTGTTGTAAAAATGTTTTAATATTATTTTTATTTATGTGCGCAGCAGGATGTGCGAGGACAGTTTTTTTATTAATTTGACTTAAAAAAAAAAAATTGTAATTTGTTTTTAATATTATTTTTATTTATGTGCGCAGCAGGATGTGCGCCCCACAGAATTTGCGCCCCAAAGGATGTGCAAGCACAGTTTTTTTATTAATTTGATTTAAATATTTTTTTGTTGTAAAAATGTTTTAATATTATTTTTATTTATGTGCGCAGCAGGATGTGCGCCGCAGGATGTGCGCCCCACAGAATTTGCGCCCCACAGGATGTGCAAGGACAGTTTTTTTATTAATTTGATTTAAAAAAAAAAATTGTAATTTGTTTTTGATATTATTTTTATTTATGTGCGCAGCAGGATGTGCGCCGCAGGATGTGCGCCCCACAGAATTTGCGCCCCACAGGATGTGCAAGCACAGTTTGTTTATTAATTTGATTTAAAAAAAAAAAATTGTAAATTGTTTTTAATATTATTTTTATTTATGTGCGCAGCAGGATGTGCGCCGCAGGATGTGCGCCCCACATAATTTGCGCCCCACAGGATGTGCAAGGACAGTTTTTTTATTAATTTGATTTTAAAAAAAAATTGTAATTTGTTTTTAATATTATTTTTATTTATGTGCGCAGCAGGATGTGCGCCGCAGGATGTGCGCCCCACATAATTTGCGCCCCACAGGATGTGCAAGCACAGTTTTTTTATTAATTTGATTTAAATATGTTTTTTTTGTAAAAATGTTTTAATATTATTTGTATTAATGTGCGCAGCTGGATGTGCGCCGCAGGATGTGCGCCCGACAGAATTTGCGCCCCACAGGATGTGCAAGGACAGTTTTTCTATTAATTTGATTTTTAAAAAAAAATTGTAATTTGTTTTTAATATTTTTTTTATTTATGTGCGCAGCAGGATGTGCGCCCCACAGAATTTGCGCCCCACAGGATGTGCAAGCACAGTTTTTTTATTAATTTGATTTAAATATTGTTTTTTGTAAAAATGTTTTAATATTATTTTTATTTATGTGCGCAGCAGGATGTGCAAGCACAGTTTTTTTATTAATTTGATTTAAATATATTTTTTTGTAAAAATGTTTTAATATTATTTTTATTTATGTGCGCAGCAGGATGTGCGCCGCAGGATGTGCGCCCCACATAATTTGCGCCCCACAGGATGTGCAAGCACATTTTTTTTATTAATTTGATTTAAATATTTTTTTTTGTAAAAATGTTTTAATATTATTTTTATTCATGTGCGCAGCAGGATGTGCGCCGCAGGATGTGCGCCCCACAGAATTTGCGCCCCACAGGATGTGCAAGCACAGTTTTTTTATTAATTTGATTTAAATATTTTTTTTTGTGAAAATGTTTTAATATTATTTTTATTCATGTGCGCCCCACAGAATTTGCGACCCACAGGATGTGCAAGGACAGTTTTTTTATTAATTTGATTTAAAAAAAAAAATTGTAATTTGTTTTTAATATTATTTTTATTTATATGCGCAGCAGGATGTGCGCCGCAGGATGTGCGCCCCACAGGATGTGCAAGCACAGTTTTTTTATTAATTTGATTTTAAAAAAAAAATTGTAATTTGTTTTTAATATTATTTTTATTTATGTGCGCAGCAGGATGTGCGCCGCAGGATGTGCGCCCCACAGAATTTGCGCCCCACAGGATGTGCAAGCACATTTTTTTATTAATTTGATTTAAATATTTTTTTTTGTAAAAATGTTTTAATATTATTTTTATTCATGTGCGCCCCACATAATTTGCGCCCCACAAGATGTGCAAGGACAGTTTTTTTATTAATTTGATTTAAATGTTTTTTTTGTAAAAATGTTTTAATATTATTTTTATTCATGTGCACAGCAGGATGTGCGCCGCAGGATGTGCGCCCCACATAATTTGCGCCCCACAGGATGTGCGACAGTTTTTTTATTAATTTGATTTAAAAAAAAAAATTGTAATTTGTTTTTAATATTATTTTTATTTATGTGCGCAGAATGATGTGCGCCGCAGGATGTGCGCCCCACAGAATTTGCGCCCCACAGAATTTGCGCCCCACAGGATGTGCAAGCACAGTTTTTTTATTAATTTGATTTAAATATTGTTTTTTGTAAAAATGTTTTAATATTATTTTTATTTATGTGCGCAGCAGGATGTGCAAGCACAGTTTTTTTATTAATTTGATTTAAATATATTTTTTTGTAAAAATGTTTTAATATTATTTTTATTTATGTGCGCAGCAGGATGTGCGCCGCAGGATGTGCGCCCCACATAATTTGCGCCCCACAGGATGTGCAAGCACATTTTTTTTATTAATTTGATTTAAATATTTTTTTTTGTAAAAATGTTTTAATATTATTTTTATTCATGTGCGCAGCAGGATGTGTGCCGCAGGATGTGCGCCCCACAGAATTTGCGCCCCACAGGATTTGCAAGCACAGTTTTTTTATTAATTTGATTTAAAAAAAAAAACTTGTAAATTTGTTTCAATATTATTTTTATTTATGTGCGCAGCAGGATGTGCGCCGCAGGATGTGCGCCCCACAGAATTTGCGCCCCACAGGATGTGCAAGCACAGTTTTTTTATTAATTTGATTTAAATATTTTTTTTTGTAAAAATGTTTTAATATTATTTTTATTTATGTGCGCAGCAGGGTGTGCGCCGCAGGATGTGCGCCCCACAGAATTTGTGCCCCACAGGATGTGCAAGGACAGTTTTTTTATTAATTTGATTTTAAAAAAAAAATTGTAATTTGTTTTTAATATTATTTGTATTTATGTGCGCAACAGGATGTGCGCCGCAGGATGTGCGCCCCACAGAATTTGCGCCCCACAGGATGTGCAAGCACCGTTTTTTTATTAATTTGATTTACATATTTTTTTTTGTAAAAATGTTTTAATATTATTTTTATTCATGTGCGCCCCACAGAATTTGCGCCCCACAGGATGTGCAAGGACAGTTTTTTTATTAATTTGATTTTAAAAAAAAAATTGTAATTTGTTTTTAATATTATTTTTATTTATATGCGCAGCAGGATGTGCGCCGCAGGATGTGCGCCCCACAGAATTTGCGCCCCACAGGATGTGCAAGCACAGTTTTTTTATTAATTTGATTTAAATATTTTTTTTTGTAAAAATGTTTTAATATTATTTTTATTCATGTGCACAGCAGGATGTGCGCCGCAGGATGTGCGCCCCACATAATTTGCGCCCCACAGGATGTGCGACAGTTTTTTTATTAATTTGATTTAAAAAAAAAAATTGTAATTTGTTTTTAATATTATTTTTATTTATGTGCGCAGCAGGATGTGCGCCGCAGGATGTGCAAGCACAGTTTTTTTATTAATTTGATTTAAATATTTTTTTTTGTAAAAATGTTTTATTTTATTTTTATTTATGTGCGCAGCAGGATGTGCGCCGCAGGATGTGCGCCCCACAATATTTGCGCCCCAAAAGATGTGCAAGGACAGTTTTTTTATTAATTTGATTTAAATATTTTTTTTGTAAAAATGTTTTAATATTATTTTTATTTATGTGCGCAGCAGGATGTGCGCCGCAGGATGTGCGCCCCACAGAATTTGCGCCCCACAGGATGTGCAAGCACAGTTTTTTTATTAATTTGATTTAAAAAAAAAAAATTGTAAATTGTTTTTAATATTATTTTTATTTATGTGCGCAGCAGGATGTGCGCCGCAGGATGTGCGCCTCACAGAATTTGCGCCCCACATAATTTGCGCCCCACAGGACGTGCAAGCACAGTTTTTTTATTAATTTGATTTAAAAAAAAAATTGTAATTTGTTTTTAATATTATTTTTATTCATGTGCGCCCCACAGAATTTGCGCCCCACAGGATGTGCAAGCACAGTTTTTTTATTAATTTGATTTAAATATTTTTTTTTGTAAAAATGTTTCATTTTATTTTTATTTATGTGCGCAGCAGGATGTGCGCCCCACAGAATTTGCGCCCCACAGGATGTGCAAGCAAGGTTTTTTATTAGTTATATTTAAATATTTTTTTTTGTAAAAATGTTTTAATATTATTTTTATTTATGTGCGCAGCAGGATGTGCGCCGCAGGATGTGCGCCCCACATAATTTGCGCCCCACAAGTATGTGTAAGCAAGGTTTTTTATTAGTTATATTTAAATATTTTTTTTTGTAAAAATGTTTTAATATTATTTTTATTTATGTGCGCAGCAGGATGTGCGCCCCACAGAATTTGCGCCCCGAAGGATGTGCAAGGACAGTTTTTTTATTAATTTGATTTAAATATTTTTTTTGTAAAAATGTTTTAATATTATTTTTATTTATGTGCGCAGCAGGATGTGCGCCACAGGATGTGCGCCCCACAGAATTTGCGCCCCACATAATTTGCGCCCCACAGGAAGTGCAAGCACAGTTTTTTTATTAATTTGATTTAAAAAAAAAAAATTGTAAATTTTTTTTAATTTTATTTTTATTTATTTGCGCAGCAGGATGTGCGCTGCAGGATGTGCGCCACACATAATTTGCGCCCCACAGGATGTGCAAGCAAGGTTTTTTATTAGTTATATTTAAATATTTTTTTTTGTAAAAATGTTTTAATATTATTTTTATTCATGTGCACAGCAGGATGTGCGCCGCAGGATGTGCGCCCCACATAATTTGCGCCCCACAGGATGTGCGACAGTTTTTTTATTAATTTGATTTAAAAAAAAAAAATTGTAATTTGTTTTTAATATTATTTTTATTTATGTGCGCAGCAGGATGTGCGCCGCAGGATGTGCGCCCCACAGAATTTGCGCCCCACAGGATGTGCAAGCACAGTTTTTTTATTAATTTGATTTAAATATATTTTTTTGTAAAAATGTTTTAATATTATTTTTATTCATGTGCACAGCAGGATGTGCGCCGCAGGATGTGCGCCCCACAGAATTTGCGCCCCACAGGATGTGCAAGGACAGTTTTTTTATTAATTTGATTTTAAAAAAAAAATTGTAATTTGTTTTTAATATTATTTTTATGTATGTGCGCAGCAGGATGTGCGCCGCAGGATGTGCGCCCCACAGAATTTGCGCCCCACAGGATTTGCAAGCACAGTTTTTTTATTAATTTGATTTAAAAAAAAAAACTTGTAAATTTGTTTCAATATTATTTTTATTTATGTGCGCAGCAGGATGTGTGCCGCAGGATGTGCGCCCCACAGAATTTTCGCCCCACAGGATGTGCGACAGTTTTTTTATTAATTTGATTTTTAAAAAAAAATTGTAATTTGTTTTTAATATTATTTTTATTTATGTGCGCAGCAGGATGTGCGCCGCAGGATGTGCGCCCCACATAATTTACGCCCCACAGAATGTGCAAGCACAGTTTTTTTATTAATTTGATTTTAATACATTTTTTTGTAAAAATGTTTTAATATTATTTTTATTTATGTGCGCAGCAGGATGTGCGCCGCATGATGTGCGCCCCACATAATTTGCGCCCCACAGGATGTGCAAGCACATTTTTTTTATTAATTTGATTTAAAAAAAAAAAAATTGTAAATTTTTTTAAATTTTATTTGTATTCATTTGCGCAGCAGGATGTGCGCTGCAGGATGTGCGCCCCACATAATTTGCGCCCCACAGGATGTGCAAGCACAGTTTTTTTATTAGTTATATTTAAAAAAAATTTTTTGTAAAAATGTTTTATTATTATTTTTATTCATGTGCGCCCCACAGAATTTGCGCCCCACAGGATGTGCAAGGACAGTTTTTTTATTAATTTGATTTAAAAAAAAAAATTGTAATTTGTTTTTAATATTATTTTTATTTATGTGCGCAGCAGGATGTGCGCCGCAGGATGTGCGCCCCACAGAATTTGCGCCCCACAGGATGTGCAAGCACAGTTTTTTTATTAATTTGATTTAAATATTTTTTTTTGTAAAAATGTTTTAATATTATTTTTATTTATTTGCACAGCAGGGTGTGCACCGCAGGATGTGCGCCCCACAGAATTTGCGCCCCACAGGATGTGCAAGGACAGTTTTTTTATTAATTTGATTTAAAAAAAAAAATTGTAATTTGTTTTTAATATTATTTTTATGTATGTGCGCAGCAGGATGTGCGCCGCAGGATGTGCGCCCCACAGAATTTGCGCCCCACAGGATGTGCAAGCACAGTTTTTTTATTAATTTGATTTAAATATTGTTTTTTGTAAAAATGTTTTAATATTATTTTTATTTATGTGCGCAGCAGGATGTGCGCCGCAGGATGTGCGCCCCACATAATTTGCGCCCCACAGGATGTGCAAGCACATTTTTTTTATTAATTTGATTTAAATATTTTTTTTTGTAAAAATGTTTTAATATTATTTTTATTCATGTGCGCAGCAGGATGTGCGCCGCAGGATGTGCGCCCCACAGAATTTGCGCCCCACAGGATGTGCAAGCACAGTTTTTTTATTAATTTGATTTAAATATTTTTTTTTGTAAAAATGTTTTAATATTATTTTTATTCATGTGCGCCCCACAGAATTTGCGACCCACAGGATGTGCAAGGACAGTTTTTTTATTAATTTGATTTAAAAAAAAAAATTGTAATTTGATTTTAATATTATTTTTATTTATATGCGCAGCAGGATGTGCGCCGCAGGATGTGCGCCCCACAGAATTTTCGCCCCAAAGGATGTGCGACAGTTTTTTTATTAATTTGATTTAAATATTTTTTTTTGTAAAAATGTTTTAATATTATTTTTATTTATTTGCGCAGCAGGATGTGCGCTGCAGGATGTGCGCCCCACATAATTTGCGCCCCACAGGATGTGCAAGCAAGGTTTTTTATTAGTTATATTTAAATATTTTTTTTTGTAAAAATGTTTTAATATTATTTTTATTTTTGTGCGCAGCAGGATGTGTGCCGCAGGATGTGCGCCCCACAGAATTTGCGCCCCACAGGATGTGCAAGCACAGTTTTTTTATTAATTTGATTTAAATATTGTTTTTTGTAAAAATGTTTTAATATTATTTTTATTTATGTGCGCAGCAGGATGTGCAAGCACAGTTTTTTTATTAATTTGATTTAAATATATTTTTTTGTAAAAATGTTTTAATATTATTTTTATTTATGTGCGCAGCAGGATGTGCGCCGCAGGATGTGCGCCCCACATAATTTGCGCCCCACAGGATGTGCAAGCACATTTTTTTTATTAATTTGATTTAAATATTTTTTTTTGTAAAAATGTTTTAATATTATTTTTATTCATGTGCGCAGCAGGATGTGCGCCGCAGGATGTGCGCCCCACAGAATTTGCGCCCCACAGGATGTGCAAGCACAGTTTTTTTATTAATTTGATTTAAATATTGTTTTTTGTGAAAATGTTTTAATATTATTTTTATTCATGTGCGCCCCACAGAATTTGCGACCCACAGGATGTGCAAGGACAGTTTTTTTATTAATTTGATTTAAAAAAAAAAATTGTAATTTGTTTTTAATATTATTTTTATTTATATGCGCAGCAGGATGTGCGCCGCAGGATGTGCGCCCCACAGGATGTGCAAGCACAGTTTTTTTATTAATTTGATTTTAAAAAAAAAATTGTAATTTGTTTTTAATATTATTTTTATTTATGTGCGCAGCAGGATGTGCGCCGCAGGATGTGCGCCCCACAGAATTTGCGCCCCACAGGATGTGCAAGCACATTTTTTTATTAATTTGATTTAAATATTTTTTTTTGTAAAAATGTTTTAATATTATTTTTATTCATGTGCGCCCCACATAATTTGCGCCCCACAAGATGTGCAAGGACAGTTTTTTTATTAATTTGATTTAAATGTTTTTTTTGTAAAAATGTTTTAATATTATTTTTATTCATGTGCACAGCAGGATGTGCGCCGCAGGATGTGCGCCCCACATAATTTGCGCCCCACAGGATGTGCGACAGTTTTTTTATTAATTTGATTTAAAAAAAAAAATTGTAATTTGTTTTTAATATTATTTTTATTTATGTGCGCAGAATGATGTGCGCCGCAGGATGTGCGCCCCACAGAATTTGCGCCCCACAGAATTTGCGCCCCACAGGATGTGCAAGCACAGTTTTTTTATTAATTTGATTTAAATATTGTTTTTTGTAAAAATGTTTTAATATTATTTTTATTTATGTGCGCAGCAGGATGTGCAAGCACAGTTTTTTTATTAATTTGATTTAAATATATTTTTTTGTAAAAATGTTTTAATATTATTTTTATTTATGTGCGCAGCAGGATGTGCGCCGCAGGATGTGCGCCCCACATAATTTGCGCCCCACAGGATGTGCAAGCACATTTTTTTTATTAATTTGATTTAAATATTTTTTTTTGTAAAAATGTTTTAATATTATTTTTATTCATGTGCGCAGCAGGATGTGTGCCGCAGGATGTGCGCCCCACAGAATTTGCGCCCCACAGGATTTGCAAGCACAGTTTTTTTATTAATTTGATTTAAAAAAAAAAACTTGTAAATTTGTTTCAATATTATTTTTATTTATGTGCGCAGCAGGATGTGCGCCGCAGGATGTGCGCCCCACAGAATTTGCGCCCCACAGGATGTGCAAGCACAGTTTTTTTATTAATTTGATTTAAATATTTTTTTTTGTAAAAATGTTTTAATATTATTTTTATTTATGTGCGCAGCAGGGTGTGCGCCGCAGGATGTGCGCCCCACAGAATTTGTGCCCCACAGGATGTGCAAGGACAGTTTTTTTATTAATTTGATTTTAAAAAAAAAATTGTAATTTGTTTTTAATATTATTTGTATTTATGTGCGCAACAGGATGTGCGCCGCAGGATGTGCGCCCCACAGAATTTGCGCCCCACAGGATGTGCAAGCACCGTTTTTTTATTAATTTGATTTACATATTTTTTTTTGTAAAAATGTTTTAATATTATTTTTATTCATGTGCGCCCCACAGAATTTGCGCCCCACAGGATGTGCAAGGACAGTTTTTTTATTAATTTGATTTTAAAAAAAAAATTGTAATTTGTTTTTAATATTATTTTTATTTATATGCGCAGCAGGATGTGCGCCGCAGGATGTGCGCCCCACAGAATTTGCGCCCCACAGGATGTGCAAGCACAGTTTTTTTATTAATTTGATTTAAATATTTTTTTTTGTAAAAATGTTTTAATATTATTTTTATTCATGTGCACAGCAGGATGTGCGCCGCAGGATGTGCGCCCCACATAATTTGCGCCCCACAGGATGTGCGACAGTTTTTTTATTAATTTGATTTAAAAAAAAAAATTGTAATTTGTTTTTAATATTATTTTTATTTATGTGCGCAGCAGGATGTGCGCCGCAGGATGTGCAAGCACAGTTTTTTTATTAATTTGATTTAAATATTTTTTTTTGTAAAAATGTTTTATTTTATTTTTATTTATGTGCGCAGCAGGATGTGCGCCGCAGGATGTGCGCCCCACAATATTTGCGCCCCAAAAGATGTGCAAGGACAGTTTTTTTATTAATTTGATTTAAATATTTTTTTTGTAAAAATGTTTTAATATTATTTTTATTTATGTGCGCAGCAGGATGTGCGCCGCAGGATGTGCGCCCCACAGAATTTGCGCCCCACAGGATGTGCAAGCACAGTTTTTTTATTAATTTGATTTAAAAAAAAAAAATTGTAAATTGTTTTTAATATTATTTTTATTTATGTGCGCAGCAGGATGTGCGCCGCAGGATGTGCGCCTCACAGAATTTGCGCCCCACATAATTTGCGCCCCACAGGACGTGCAAGCACAGTTTTTTTATTAATTTGATTTAAAAAAAAAATTGTAATTTGTTTTTAATATTATTTTTATTCATGTGCGCCCCACAGAATTTGCGCCCCACAGGATGTGCAAGCACAGTTTTTTTATTAATTTGATTTAAATATTTTTTTTTGTAAAAATGTTTCATTTTATTTTTATTTATGTGCGCAGCAGGATGTGCGCCCCACAGAATTTGCGCCCCACAGGATGTGCAAGCAAGGTTTTTTATTAGTTATATTTAAATATTTTTTTTTGTAAAAATGTTTTAATATTATTTTTATTTATGTGCGCAGCAGGATGTGCGCCGCAGGATGTGCGCCCCACATAATTTGCGCCCCACAAGTATGTGTAAGCAAGGTTTTTTATTAGTTATATTTAAATATTTTTTTTTGTAAAAATGTTTTAATATTATTTTTATTTATGTGCGCAGCAGGATGTGCGCCCCACAGAATTTGCGCCCCGAAGGATGTGCAAGGACAGTTTTTTTATTAATTTGATTTAAATATTTTTTTTGTAAAAATGTTTTAATATTATTTTTATTTATGTGCGCAGCAGGATGTGCGCCACAGGATGTGCGCCCCACAGAATTTGCGCCCCACATAATTTGCGCCCCACAGGAAGTGCAAGCACAGTTTTTTTATTAATTTGATTTAAAAAAAAAAAATTGTAAATTTTTTTTAATTTTATTTTTATTTATTTGCGCAGCAGGATGTGCGCTGCAGGATGTGCGCCACACATAATTTGCGCCCCACAGGATGTGCAAGCAAGGTTTTTTATTAGTTATATTTAAATATTTTTTTTTGTAAAAATGTTTTAATATTATTTTTATTCATGTGCACAGCAGGATGTGCGCCGCAGGATGTGCGCCCCACATAATTTGCGCCCCACAGGATGTGCGACAGTTTTTTTATTAATTTGATTTAAAAAAAAAAAATTGTAATTTGTTTTTAATATTATTTTTATTTATGTGCGCAGCAGGATGTGCGCCGCAGGATGTGCGCCCCACAGAATTTGCGCCCCACAGGATGTGCAAGCACAGTTTTTTTATTAATTTGATTTAAATATATTTTTTTGTAAAAATGTTTTAATATTATTTTTATTCATGTGCACAGCAGGATGTGCGCCGCAGGATGTGCGCCCCACAGAATTTGCGCCCCACAGGATGTGCAAGGACAGTTTTTTTATTAATTTGATTTTAAAAAAAAAATTGTAATTTGTTTTTAATATTATTTTTATGTATGTGCGCAGCAGGATGTGCGCCGCAGGATGTGCGCCCCACAGAATTTGCGCCCCACAGGATTTGCAAGCACAGTTTTTTTATTAATTTGATTTAAAAAAAAAAACTTGTAAATTTGTTTCAATATTATTTTTATTTATGTGCGCAGCAGGATGTGTGCCGCAGGATGTGCGCCCCACAGAATTTTCGCCCCACAGGATGTGCGACAGTTTTTTTATTAATTTGATTTTTAAAAAAAAATTGTAATTTGTTTTTAATATTATTTTTATTTATGTGCGCAGCAGGGTGTGCGCCGCAGGATGTGCGCCCCACAGAATTTGTGCCCCACAGGATGTGCAAGGACAGTTTTTTTATTAATTTGATTTTAAAAAAAAAATTGTAATTTGTTTTTAATATTATTTGTATTTATGTGCGCAACAGGATGTGCGCCGCAGGATGTGCGCCCCACAGAATTTGCGCCCCACAGGATGTGCAAGCACCGTTTTTTTATTAATTTGATTTACATATTTTTTTTTGTAAAAATGTTTTAATATTATTTTTATTCATGTGCGCCCCACAGAATTTGCGCCCCACAGGATGTGCAAGGACAGTTTTTTTATTAATTTGATTTTAAAAAAAAAATTGTAATTTGTTTTTAATATTATTTTTATTTATATGCGCAGCAGGATGTGCGCCGCAGGATGTGCGCCCCACAGAATTTGCGCCCCACAGGATGTGCAAGCACAGTTTTTTTATTAATTTGATTTAAATATTTTTTTTTGTAAAAATGTTTTAATATTATTTTTATTCATGTGCACAGCAGGATGTGCGCCGCAGGATGTGCGCCCCACATAATTTGCGCCCCACAGGATGTGCGACAGTTTTTTTATTAATTTGATTTAAAAAAAAAAATTGTAATTTGTTTTTAATATTATTTTTATTTATGTGCGCAGCAGGATGTGCGCCGCAGGATGTGCAAGCACAGTTTTTTTATTAATTTGATTTAAATATTTTTTTTTGTAAAAATGTTTTATTTTATTTTTATTTATGTGCGCAGCAGGATGTGCGCCGCAGGATGTGCGCCCCACAATATTTGCGCCCCAAAAGATGTGCAAGGACAGTTTTTTTATTAATTTGATTTAAATATTTTTTTTGTAAAAATGTTTTAATATTATTTTTATTTATGTGCGCAGCAGGATGTGCGCCGCAGGATGTGCGCCCCACAGAATTTGCGCCCCACAGGATGTGCAAGCACAGTTTTTTTATTAATTTGATTTAAAAAAAAAAAATTGTAAATTGTTTTTAATATTATTTTTATTTATGTGCGCAGCAGGATGTGCGCCGCAGGATGTGCGCCTCACAGAATTTGCGCCCCACATAATTTGCGCCCCACAGGACGTGCAAGCACAGTTTTTTTATTAATTTGATTTAAAAAAAAAATTGTAATTTGTTTTTAATATTATTTTTATTCATGTGCGCCCCACAGAATTTGCGCCCCACAGGATGTGCAAGCACAGTTTTTTTATTAATTTGATTTAAATATTTTTTTTTGTAAAAATGTTTCATTTTATTTTTATTTATGTGCGCAGCAGGATGTGCGCCCCACAGAATTTGCGCCCCACAGGATGTGCAAGCAAGGTTTTTTATTAGTTATATTTAAATATTTTTTTTTGTAAAAATGTTTTAATATTATTTTTATTTATGTGCGCAGCAGGATGTGCGCCGCAGGATGTGCGCCCCACATAATTTGCGCCCCACAAGTATGTGTAAGCAAGGTTTTTTATTAGTTATATTTAAATATTTTTTTTTGTAAAAATGTTTTAATATTATTTTTATTTATGTGCGCAGCAGGATGTGCGCCCCACAGAATTTGCGCCCCGAAGGATGTGCAAGGACAGTTTTTTTATTAATTTGATTTAAATATTTTTTTTGTAAAAATGTTTTAATATTATTTTTATTTATGTGCGCAGCAGGATGTGCGCCACAGGATGTGCGCCCCACAGAATTTGCGCCCCACATAATTTGCGCCCCACAGGAAGTGCAAGCACAGTTTTTTTATTAATTTGATTTAAAAAAAAAAAATTGTAAATTTTTTTTAATTTTATTTTTATTTATTTGCGCAGCAGGATGTGCGCTGCAGGATGTGCGCCACACATAATTTGCGCCCCACAGGATGTGCAAGCAAGGTTTTTTATTAGTTATATTTAAATATTTTTTTTTGTAAAAATGTTTTAATATTATTTTTATTCATGTGCACAGCAGGATGTGCGCCGCAGGATGTGTGCCCCACATAATTTGCGCCCCACAGGATGTGCGACAGTTTTTTTATTAATTTGATTTAAAAAAAAAAAATTGTAATTTGTTTTTAATATTATTTTTATTTATGTGCGCAGCAGGATGTGCGCCGCAGGATGTGCGCCCCACAGAATTTGCGCCCCACAGGATGTGCAAGCACAGTTTTTTTATTAATTTGATTTAAATATATTTTTTTGTAAAAATGTTTTAATATTATTTTTATTCATGTGCACAGCAGGATGTGCGCCGCAGGATGTGCGCCCCACAGAATTTGCGCCCCACAGGATGTGCAAGGACAGTTTTTTTATTAATTTGATTTTAAAAAAAAAATTGTAATTTGTTTTTAATATTATTTTTATGTATGTGCGCAGCAGGATGTGCGCCGCAGGATGTGCGCCCCACAGAATTTGCGCCCCACAGGATTTGCAAGCACAGTTTTTTTATTAATTTGATTTAAAAAAAAAAACTTGTAAATTTGTTTCAATATTATTTTTATTTATGTGCGCAGCAGGATGTGTGCCGCAGGATGTGCGCCCCACAGAATTTTCGCCCCACAGGATGTGCGACAGTTTTTTTATTAATTTGATTTTTAAAAAAAAATTGTAATTTGTTTTTAATATTATTTTTATTTATGTGCGCAGCAGGATGTGCGCCGCAGGATGTGCGCCCCACATAATTTACGCCCCACAGAATGTGCAAGCACAGTTTTTTTATTAATTTGATTTTAATACATTTTTTTGTAAAAATGTTTTAATATTATTTTTATTTATGTGCGCAGCAGGATGTGCGCCGCATGATGTGCGCCCCACATAATTTGCGCCCCACAGGATGTGCAAGCACATTTTTTTTATTAATTTGATTTAAAAAAAAAAAAATTGTAAATTTTTTTTAATTTTATTTGTATTCATTTGCGCAGCAGGATGTGCGCTGCAGGATGTGCGCCCCACATAATTTGCGCCCCACAGGATGTGCAAGCACAGTTTTTTTATTAGTTATATTTAAAAAAAATTTTTTGTAAAAATGTTTTATTATTATTTTTATTCATGTGCGCCCCACAGAATTTGCGCCCCACAGGATGTGCAAGGACAGTTTTTTTATTAATTTGATTTAAAAAAAAAAATTGTAATTTGTTTTTAATATTATTTTTATTTATGTGCGCAGCAGGATGTGCGCCGCAGGATGTGCGCCCCACAGAATTTGCGCCCCACAGGATGTGCAAGCACAGTTTTTTTATTAATTTGATTTAAATATTTTTTTTTGTAAAAATGTTTTAATATTATTTTTATTTATTTGCACAGCAGGGTGTGCACCGCAGGATGTGCGCCCCACAGAATTTGCGCCCCACAGGATGTGCAAGGACAGTTTTTTTATTAATTTGATTTAAAAAAAAAAATTGTAATTTGTTTTTAATATTATTTTTATTTATGTGCGCAACAGGATGTGCGCCGCAGGATGTGCGCCCCACAGAATTTGCGCCCCACAGGATGTGCAAGCACAGTTTTTTTATTAATTTGATTTAAATATTGTTTTTTGTAAAAATGTTTTAATATTAATTTTATTTATGTGCGCAGCAGGATGTGCGCCCCACAGAATTTGCGCCCCACAGGATGTGCAAGCACAGTTTTTTTATTAATTTGATTTAAATATTGTTTTTTGTAAAAATGTTTTAATATTATTTTTATTTATGTGCGCAGCAGGATGTGCGCCGCAGGATGTGCGCCCCACATAATTTGCGCCCCACAGGATGTGCAAGCACATTTTTTTTATTAATTTGATTTAAATATTTTTTTTTGTAAAAATGTTTTAATATTATTTTTATTCATGTGCGCAGCAGGATGTGCGCCGCAGGATGTGCGCCCCACAGAATTTGCGCCCCACAGGATGTGCAAGCACAGTTTTTTTATTAATTTGATTTAAATATTTTTTTTTGTAAAAATGTTTTAATATTATTTTTATTCATGTGCGCCCCACAGAATTTGCGACCCACAGGATGTGCAAGGACAGTTTTTTTATTAATTTGATTTAAAAAAAAAAATTGTAATTTGATTTTAATATTATTTTTATTTATATGCGCAGCAGGATGTGCGCCGCAGGATGTGCGCCCCACAGAATTTTCGCCCCAAAGGATGTGCGACAGTTTTTTTATTAATTTGATTTAAATATTTTTTTTTGTAAAAATGTTTTAATATTATTTTTATTTATGTGCGCAGCAGTATGTGCGCAGCAGGATGTGCGCCCCACAGAATTTGCGCCCCACAGGATGTGCAAGCACAGTTTTTTTATTAATTTGATTTAAATATATTTTTTTGTAAAAATGTTTTAATATTATTTTTATTTATGTGCGCAGCAGTATGTGCGCAGCAGGATGTGCGCCCCACAGGATGTGCAAGCACAGTTTTTTTATTAATTTGATTTTAAAAAAAAAATTGTAATTTGTTTTTAATATTATTTTTATTCATGTGCGCAACAGGATGTGCGCCCCACAGAATTTGCGCCCCACAGGATGTGCAAGCACATTTTTTTTATTAATTTGATTTAAAAAAAAAAAATTGTAAATTTTTTTTAATTTGATTTTTATTTATTTGCGCAGCAGGATGTGCGCTGCAGGATGTGCGCCCCACATAATTTGCGCCCCACAGGATGTGCAAGCAAGGTTTTTTATTAGTTATATTTAAATATTTTTTTTTGTAAAAATGTTTTAATATTATTTTTATTTTTGTGCGCAGCAGGATGTGTGCCGCAGGATGTGCGCCCCACAGAATTTGCGCCCCACAGGATGTGCAAGCACAGTTTTTTTATTAATTTGATTTAAATATTGTTTTTTGTAAAAATGTTTTAATATTATTTTTATTTATGTGCGCAGCAGGATGTGCAAGCACAGTTTTTTTATTAATTTGATTTAAATATATTTTTTTGTAAAAATGTTTTAATATTATTTTTATTTATGTGCGCAGCAGGATGTGCGCCGCAGGATGTGCGCCCCACATAATTTGCGCCCCACAGGATGTGCAAGCACATTTTTTTTATTAATTTGATTTAAATATTTTTTTTTGTAAAAATGTTTTAATATTATTTTTATTCATGTGCGCAGCAGGATGTGCGCCGCAGGATGTGCGCCCCACAGAATTTGCGCCCCACAGGATGTGCAAGCACAGTTTTTTTATTAATTTGATTTAAATATTTTTTTTTGTAAAAATGTTTTAATATTATTTTTATTCATGTGCGCCCCACAGAATTTGCGACCCACAGGATGTGCAAGGACAGTTTTTTTATTAATTTGATTTAAAAAAAAAAATTGTAATTTGTTTTTAATATTATTTTTATTTATATGCGCAGCAGGATGTGCGCCGCAGGATGTGCGCCCCACAGAATTTTCGCCCCAAAGGATGTGCGACAGTTTTTTTATTAATTTGATTTAAATATTTTTTTTTGTAAAAATGTTTTAATATTATTTTTGTTTATGTGCGCAGCAGGATGTGCGCCGCAGGATGTGCGCCCCACAGAATTTGCGCCCCACAGGATGTGCATGGACAGTTTTTTTAAAAATTTGATTTAAAAAAAAAAATTGTAATTTGTTTTTAATATTATTTTTATTTATGTGCGCAGCAGGATGTGCGCCGCAGGATGTGCGCCCCACAGAATTTGCGCCCCACAGGATGTGCAAGCACAGTTTTTTTATTAATTTGATTTAAATATTTTTTTTTGTAAAAATGTTTTAATATTATTTTTATTCATGTGCGCCCCACAGAATTTGCGCCCCACAGGATGTGCAAGGACAGTTTTTTTATTAATTTGATTTAAATGTTTTTTTTGTAAAAATGTTTTAATATTATTTTTATTCATGTGCACAGCAGGATGTGCGCCGCAGGATGTGCGCCCCACATAATTTGCGCCCCACAGGATGTGCGACAGTTTTTTTATTAATTTGATTTAAAAAAAAAAATTGTAATTTGTTTTTAATATTATTTTTATTTATGTGCGCAGCAGGATGTGCGCCGCAGGATGTGCGCCCCACAGAATTTGCGCCCCACATAATTTGCGCCCCACAGGAAGTGCAAGCACAGTTTTTTTATTAATTTGATTTAAATATTGTTTTTTGTAAAAATGTTTTAATATTATTTTTATTTATGTGCGCAGCAGGATGTGCGCCCCACAGAATTTGCGCCCCACAGGATGTGCAAGCACAGTTTTTTTATTAATTTGATTTAAATATTGTTTTTTGTAAAAATGTTTTAATATTATTTTTATTTATGTGCGCAGCAGGATGTGCAAGCACAGTTTTTTTATTAATTTGATTTTAAAAAAAAAATTGTAATTTGTTTTTAATATTATTTGTATTTATGTGCGCAACAGGATGTGCGCCGCAGGATGTGCGCCCCACAGAATTTGCGCCCCACAGGATGTGCAAGCACAGTTTTTTTATTAATTTGATTTACATATTTTTTTTTGTAAAAATGTTTTAATATTATTTTTATTCATGTGCGCCCCACAGAATTTGCGCCCCACAGGATGTGCAAGCACAGTTTTTTTATTAATTTGATTTAAATATTTTTTTTTGTAAAAATGTTTTAATATTATTTTTATTCATGTGCACAGCAGGATGTGCGCCGCAGGATGTGCGCCCCACATAATTTGCGCCCCACAGGATGTGCGACAGTTTTTTTATTAATTTGATTTAAAAAAAAAAATTGTAATTTGTTTTTAATATTATTTTTATTTATGTGCGCAGCAGGATGTGCGCCGCAGGATGTGCAAGCACAGTTTTTTTATTAATTTGATTTAAATATTTTTTTTTGTAAAAATGTTTTATTTTATTTTTATTTATGTGCGCAGCAGGATGTGCGCCGCAGGATGTGCGCCCCACAATATTTGCGCCCCAAAAGATGTGCAAGGACAGTTTTTTTATTAATTTGATTTAAATATTTTTTTTGTAAAAATGTTTTAATATTATTTTTATTTATGTGCGCAGCAGGATGTGCGCCGCAGGATGTGCGCCCCACAGAATTTGCGCCCCACAGGATGTGCAAGCACAGTTTTTTTATTAATTTGATTTAAAAAAAAAAAATTGTAAATTGTTTTTAATATTATTTTTATTTATGTGCGCAGCAGGATGTGCGCCGCAGGATGTGCGCCTCACAGAATTTGCGCCCCACATAATTTGCGCCCCACAGGACGTGCAAGCACAGTTTTTTTATTAATTTGATTTAAAAAAAAAATTGTAATTTGTTTTTAATATTATTTTTATTTATGTACGCAGCAGGATGTGCGCCACAGGATGTGCGCCCCACAGAATTTGCGCCCCACAGGATGTGCAAGCACAGTTTTTGTATTAATTTGATTTAAATATTTTTTTTTGTAAAAATGTTTTAATATTATTTTTATTCATGTGCGCCCCACAGAATTTGCGCCCCACAGGATGTGCAAGCACAGTTTTTTTATTAATTTGATTTAAATATTTTTTTTTGTAAAAATGTTTCATTTTATTTTTATTTATGTGCGCAGCAGGATGTGCGCCCCACAGAATTTGCGCCCCACAGGATGTGCAAGCAAGGTTTTTTATTAGTTATATTTAAATATTTTTTTTTGTAAAAATGTTTTAATATTATTTTTATTTATGTGCGCAGCAGGATGTGCGCCGCAGGATGTGCGCCCCACATAATTTGCGCCCCACAGGTATGTGTAAGCAAGGTTTTTTATTAGTTATATTTAAATATTTTTTTTTGTAAAAATGTTTTAATATTATTTTTATTTATGTGCGCAGCAGGATGTGCGCCGCAGGATGTGCGCCCCACAGAATTTGCGCCCCGAAGGATGTGCAAGGACAGTTTTTTTATTAATTTGATTTAAAAAAAAAAAATTGTAAATTTTTTTTAATTTTATTTGTATTCATTTGCGCAGCAGGATGTGCGCTGCAGGATGTGCGCCCCACATAATTTGCGCCCCACAGGATGTGCAAGCACAGTTTTTTTATTAGTTATATTTAAAAAAATTTTTTTGTAAAAATGTTTTATTATTATTTTTATTCATGTGCGCCCCACAGAATTTGCGCCCCACAGGATGTGCAAGGACAGTTTTTTTATTAATTTGATTTAAAAAAAAAATTGTAATTTGTTTTTAATATTATTTTTATTTATGTGCGCAGCAGGATGTGCGCCGCAGGATGTGCGCCCCACAGAATTTGCGCCCCACAGGATGTGCAAGCACAGTTTTTTTATTAATTTGATTTAAATATTTTTTTTTGTAAAAATGTTTTAATATTATTTTTATTTATGTGCACAGCAGGGTGTGCACCGCAGGATGTGCGCCCCACATAATTTGCGCCCCACAGGATGTGCGACAGTTTTTTTATTAATTTGATTTAAAAAAAAAAATTGTAATTTGTTTTTAATATTATTTTTATTTATGTGCGCAGCAGGATGTGCGCCGCAGGATGTGCGCCCCACAGAATTTGCGCCCCACATAATTTGCGCCCCACAGGAAGTGCAAGCACAGTTTTTTTATTAATTTGATTTAAATATTGTTTTTTGTAAAAATGTTTTAATATTATTTTTATTTATGTGCGCAGCAGGATGTGCGCCCCACAGAATTTGCGCCCCACAGGATGTGCAAGCACAGTTTTTTTATTAATTTGATTTAAATATTGTTTTTTGTAAAAATGTTTTAATATTATTTTTATTTATGTGCGCAGCAGGATGTGCAAGCACAGTTTTTTTATTAATTTGATTTAAATATATTTTTTTGTAAAAATGTTTTAATATTATTTTTATTTATGTGCGCAGCAGGATGTGCGCCGCAGGATGTGCGCCCCACATAATTTGCGCCCCACAGGATGTGCAAGCACATTTTTTTTATTAATTTGATTTAAATATTTTTTTTTGTAAAAATGTTTTAATATTATTTTTATTCATGTGCGCAGCAGGATGTGCGCCGCAGGATGTGCGCCCCACAGAATTTGCGCCCCACAGGATGTGCAAGCACAGTTTTTTTATTAATTTGATTTAAATATTTTTTTTTGTAAAAATGTTTTAATATTATTTTTATTCATGTGCGCCCCACAGAATTTGCGACCCACAGGATGTGCAAGGACAGTTTTTTTATTAATTTGATTTAAAAAAAAAAATTGTAATTTGTTTTTAATATTATTTTTATTTATATGCGCAGCAGGATGTGCGCCGCAGGATGTGCGCCCCACAGAATTTTCGCCCCAAAGGATGTGCGACAGTTTTTTTATTAATTTGATTTAAATATTTTTTTTTGTAAAAATGTTTTAATATTATTTTTATTTATGTGCGCAGCAGGATGTGCGCCCCACAGAATTTGCGCCCCACAGGATGTGCAAGCACAGTTTTTTTATTAATTTGATTTAAATATATTTTTTTGTAAAAATGTTTTAATATTATTTTTATTCATGTGCGCAGCAGTATGTGCGCAGCAGGATGTGCGCCCCACAGGATGTGCAAGCACAGTTTTTTTATTAATTTGATTTAAAAAAAAAAATTGTAATTTGTTTTTAATATTATTTTTATTTATGTGCGCAGCAGGATGTGCGCCGCAGGATGTGCGCCCCACAGAATTTGCGCCCCACAGGATGTGCAAGGACAGTTTTTTTATTAATTTGATTTAAATATTTTTTTTGTAAAAATGTTTTAATATTATTTTTGTTTATGTGCGCAGCAGGATGTGCGCCGCAGGATGTGCGCCCCACAGAATTTGCGCCCCACAGGATATGCATGGACAGTTTTTTTAAAAATTTGATTTAAAAAAAAAAATTGTAATTTGTTTTTAATATTATTTTTATTTATGTGCGCAGCAGGATGTGCGCCGCAGGATGTGCGCCCCACAGAATTTGCGCCCCACAGGATGTGCAAGCACAGTTTTTTTATTAATTTGATTTAAATATTTTTTTTTGTAAAAATGTTTTAATATTATTTTTATTCATGTGCGCCCCACAGAATTTGCGCCCCACAGGATGTGCAAGGACAGTTTTTTTATTAATTTGATTTAAATGTTTTTTTTGTAAAAATGTTTTAATATTATTTTTATTCATGTGCACAGCAGGATGTGCGCCGCAGGATGTGCGCCCCACATAATTTGCGCCCCACAGGATGTGCGACAGTTTTTTTATTAATTTGATTTAAAAAAAAAAATTGTAATTTGTTTTTAATATTATTTTTATTTATGTGCGCAGCAGGATGTGCGCCGCAGGATGTGCGCCCCACAGAATTTGCGCCCCACATAATTTGCGCCCCACAGGAAGTGCAAGCACAGTTTTTTTATTAATTTGATTTAAATATTGTTTTTTGTAAAAATGTTTTAATATTATTTTTATTTATGTGCGCAGCAGGATGTGCGCCCCACAGAATTTGCGCCCCACAGGATGTGCAAGCACAGTTTTTTTATTAATTTGATTTAAATATTGTTTTTTGTAAAAATGTTTTAATATTATTTTTATTTATGTGCGCAGCAGGATGTGCAAGCACAGTTTTTTTATTAATTTGATTTAAATATATTTTTTTGTAAAAATGTTTTAATATTATTTTTATTTATGTGCGCAGCAGGATGTGCGCCGCAGGATGTGCGCCCCACATAATTTGCGCCCCACAGGATGTGCAAGCACATTTTTTTTATTAATTTGATTTAAATATTTTTTTTTGTAAAAATGTTTTAATATTATTTTTATTCATGTGCGCAGCAGGATGTGTGCCGCAGGATGTGCGCCCCACAGAATTTGCGCCCCACAGGATTTGCAAGCACAGTTTTTTTATTAATTTGATTTAAAAAAAAAAACTTGTAAATTTGTTTCAATATTATTTTTATTTATGTGCGCAGTAGGATGTGTGCCGCAGGATGTGCGCCCCACAGAATTTTCGCCCCAAAGGATGTGCGACAGTTTTTTTATTAATTTGATTTAAAAAAAAAAATTGTAATTTGTTTTTAATATTATTTTTATTTATGTGCGCAGCACGATGTGCGCCGCAGGATGTGCGCCCCACAGAATTTGCGCCCCACAGGATGTGCAAGCACAGTTTTTTTATTAATTTGATTTAAATATTTTTTTTTGTAAAAATGTTTTAATATTATTTTTATTTATGTGCGCAGCAGGGTGTGCGCCGCAGGATGTGCGCCCCACATAATTTGCGCCCCACAGGATGTGCAAGCACAGTTTTTTTATTAATTTGATTTAAATATTTTTTTTTGTAAAAATGTTTTAATATTATTTTTATTTATGTGCGCAGCAGGATGTGCGCCGCAGGATGTGCGCCCCACAGGATGTGCAAGGACAGTTTTTTTATTAATTTGATTTTAAAAAAAAAATTGTAATTTGTTTTTAATATTATTTTTATTTATGTGCGCAGCAGGATGTGCGCCGCAGGATGTGCGCCCCACAGAATTTGTGCCCCACAGGATGTGCAAGGACAGTTTTTTTATTAATTTGATTTAAAAAAAAAAAAATTGTAAATTGTTTTTAATATTATTTTTATTAATGTGCGCAGCTGGATGTGCGCCCCACAGAATTTGCGCCCCACAGGATGTGCAAGCACAGTTTTTTTATTAATTTGATTTAAATATTTTTTTTTGTAAAAACGTTTTTAATATCATTTTTATTTATGTGCGCAGCAGGATGTGCGCCACAGGATGTGCGCCACACAGGATCTGCAAGCACAGTTTTTTTATTAATTTGATTTAAAAAAAATTTTTTGTAAAATTGTTTTAATATTATTTTGATTTATGTGCGCAGCAGGATGTGCGCTGCAGGGTGTGCGCCCCACAGAATTTGCGCCCCACATGATGTGCAAGGACAGTTTTTTTATTAATTTGATTAAAAAAAAAAAAATTGTAAATTGTTTTTAATATTATTTTTATTTATGTGCGCAGCAGGATGTGCGCCGCAGGATGTGCGCCCCACAGGATGTGCAAGCACATTTTTTTTATTAATTTAAATTAAAAAAAAAAAATTGTAAATTTTTTTTAATTTTATTTTTATTTATTTGCGCAGCAGGAATGTTCGCTGCAGGATGTGCGCCCCACAGAATTTGCGCCCCACAGGATGTGCATGGACAGTTTTTTTATTAATTTGATTTAAAAAATTTTTTTTGTAAAAATGTTTTAATATTATTTTTATTCATGTGCGCCCCACAGAATTTGCGCCCCACAGGATGTGCAAGGACAGTTTTTTTATTAATTTGATTTAAATATTTTTTTTTGTAAAAATGTTTTAATATTATTTTCATTCATGTGCGCAGCAGGATGTGCGCCGCAGGATTTGCGCCCCACAGGATGTGCAAGCACAGTTTTTTTATTAATTTGATTTAAAAAAAAAATTGTAATTTGTTTTTAATATTATTTTTATTCATGTGCGCAGCAGGATGTGCGCCGCAGGATGTGCGCCCCACAGAATTTGCGCCCCACAGGATGTGCAAGCACAGTTTTTTTATTAATTTGATTTAAAAAAAAAAATTGTAATTTGTTTTTAATATTATTTTTATGTATGTGCGCAGCAGGATTTGCGCCGCAGGATGTGTGCCCCACAGAATATGTGCCCCACGTAATTTGCGCCCCA
Source organism: Pleuronectes platessa (assembly GCF_947347685.1). NCBI lineage: Eukaryota > Metazoa > Chordata > Actinopteri > Pleuronectiformes > Pleuronectidae > Pleuronectes > Pleuronectes platessa. Next base: position 1,240,965 of record NC_070629.1, read on the forward strand.
CAGGATGTGCAAGCACAGTTTTTTTATTAATTTGATTTTAAAAAAAAAATTGTAATTTGTTTTTAATATTATCTTTATTTATGTGCGCAGCAGGATGTGCGCCGCAGGATGTGCGCCCCACAGAATTTGTGCCCCACAGGATGTGCAAGGACAGTTTTTTTATTAATTTGATTTTAAAAAAAAAATTGTAATTTGTTTTTAATATTATTTGTATTTATGTGCGCAACAGGATGTGCGCCGCAGGATGTGCGCCCCACAGAATTTGCGCCCCACAGGATGTGCAAGCACAGTTTTTTTATTAATTTGATTTACATATTTTTTTTTGTAAAAATGTTTTAATATTATTTTTATTCATGTGCGCCCCACAGAATTTGCGCCCCACAGGATGTGCAAGGACAGTTTTTTTATTAATTTGATTTAAAAAAAAAAATTGTAATTTGTTTTTAATATTATTTTTATTTATATGCGCAGCAGGATGTGCGCCGCAGGATGTGCGCCCCACAGAATTTGCGCCCCACAGGATGTGCAAGCACAGTTTTTTTATTAATTTGATTTAAATATTTTTTTTTGTAAAAATGTTTTAATATTATTTTTATTCATGTGCACAGCAGGATGTGCGCCGCAGGATGTGCGCCCCACATAATTTGCGCCCCACAGGATGTGCGACAGTTTTTTTATTAATTTGATTTAAAAAAAAAAATTGTAATTTGTTTTTAATATTATTTTTATTTATGTGCGCAGCAGGATGTGCGCCGCAGGATGTGCAAGCACAGTTTTTTTATTAATTTGATTTAAATATTTTTTTTTGTAAAAATGTTTTATTTTATTTTTATTTATGTGCGCAGCAGGATGTGCGCCGCAGGATGTGCGCCCCACAATATTTGCGCCCCAAAAGATGTGCAAGGACAGTTTTTTTATTAATTTGATTTAAATATTTTTTTTGTAAAAATGTTTTAATATTATTTTTATTTATGTGCGCAGCAGGATGTGCGCCGCAGGATGTGCGCCCCACAGAATTTGCGCCCCACAGGATGTGCAAGCACAGTTTTTTTATTAATTTGATTTAAAAAAAAAAAATTGTAAATTGTTTTTAATATTATTTTTATTTATGTGCGCAGCAGGATGTGCGCCGCAGGATGTGCGCCTCACAGAATTTGCGCCCCACATAATTTGCGCCCCACAGGACGTGCAAGCACAGTTTTTTTATTAATTTGATTTAAAAAAAAAATTGTAATTTGTTTTTAATATTATTTTTATTTATGTGCGCAGCAGGATGTGCGCCACAGGATGTGCGCCCCACAGAATTTGCGCCCCACAGGATGTGCAAGCACAGTTTTTGTATTAATTTGATTTAAATATTTTTTTTTGTAAAAATGTTTTAATATTATTTTTATTCATGTGCGCCCCACAGAATTTGCGCCCCACAGGATGTGCAAGCACAGTTTTTTTATTAATTTGATTTAAATATTTTTTTTTGTAAAAATGTTTCATTTTATTTTTATTTATGTGCGCAGCAGGATGTGCGCCCCACAGAATTTGCGCCCCACAGGATGTGCAAGCAAGGTTTTTTATTAGTTATATTTAAATATTTTTTTTTGTAAAAATGTTTTAATATTATTTTTATTTATGTGCGCAGCAGGATGTGCGCCGCAGGATGTGCGCCCCACATAATTTGCGCCCCACAGGTATGTGTAAGCAAGGTTTTTTATTAGTTATATTTAAATATTTTTTTTTGTAAAAATGTTTTAATATTATTTTTATTTATGTGCGCAGCAGGATGTGCGCCGCAGGATGTGCGCCCCACAGAATTTGCGCCCCGAAGGATGTGCAAGGACAGTTTTTTTATTAATTTGATTTAAAAAAAAAAAATTGTAAATTTTTTTTAATTTTATTTGTATTCATTTGCGCAGCAGGATGTGCGCTGCAGGATGTGCGCCCCACATAATTTGCGCCCCACAGGATGTGCAAGCACAGTTTTTTTATTAGTTATATTTAAAAAAATTTTTTTGTAAAAATGTTTTATTATTATTTTTATTCATGTGCGCCCCACAGAATTTGCGCCCCACAGGATGTGCAAGGACAGTTTTTTTATTAATTTGATTTAAAAAAAAAATTGTAATTTGTTTTTAATATTATTTTTATTTATGTGCGCAGCAGGATGTGCGCCGCAGGATGTGCGCCCCACAGAATTTGCGCCCCACAGGATGTGCAAGCACAGTTTTTTTATTAATTTGATTTAAATATTTTTTTTTGTAAAAATGTTTTAATATTATTTTTATTTATGTGCACAGCAGGGTGTGCACCGCAGGATGTGCGCCCCACATAATTTGCGCCCCACAGGATGTGCGACAGTTTTTTTATTAATTTGATTTAAAAAAAAAAATTGTAATTTGTTTTTAATATTATTTTTATTTATGTGCGCAGCAGGATGTGCGCCGCAGGATGTGCGCCCCACAGAATTTGCGCCCCACATAATTTGCGCCCCACAGGAAGTGCAAGCACAGTTTTTTTATTAATTTGATTTAAATATTGTTTTTTGTAAAAATGTTTTAATATTATTTTTATTTATGTGCGCAGCAGGATGTGCGCCCCACAGAATTTGCGCCCCACAGGATGTGCAAGCACAGTTTTTTTATTAATTTGATTTAAATATTGTTTTTTGTAAAAATGTTTTAATATTATTTTTATTTATGTGCGCAGCAGGATGTGCAAGCACAGTTTTTTTATTAATTTGATTTAAATATATTTTTTTGTAAAAATGTTTTAATATTATTTTTATTTATGTGCGCAGCAGGATGTGCGCCGCAGGATGTGCGCCCCACATAATTTGCGCCCCACAGGATGTGCAAGCACATTTTTTTTATTAATTTGATTTAAATATTTTTTTTTGTAAAAATGTTTTAATATTATTTTTATTCATGTGCGCAGCAGGATGTGCGCCGCAGGATGTGCGCCCCACAGAATTTGCGCCCCACAGGATGTGCAAGCACAGTTTTTTTATTAATTTGATTTAAATATTTTTTTTTGTAAAAATGTTTTAATATTATTTTTATTCATGTGCGCCCCACAGAATTTGCGACCCACAGGATGTGCAAGGACAGTTTTTTTATTAATTTGATTTAAAAAAAAAAATTGTAATTTGTTTTTAATATTATTTTTATTTATATGCGCAGCAGGATGTGCGCCGCAGGATGTGCGCCCCACAGAATTTTCGCCCCAAAGGATGTGCGACAGTTTTTTTATTAATTTGATTTATATATTTTTTTTTGTAAAAATGTTTTAATATTATTTTTATTTATGTGCGCAGCAGGATGTGCGCCCCACAGAATTTGCGCCCCACAGGATGTGCAAGCACAGTTTTTTTATTAATTTGATTTAAATATATTTTTTTGTAAAAATGTTTTAATATTATTTTTATTCATGTGCGCAGCAGTATGTGCGCAGCAGGATGTGCGCCCCACAGGATGTGCAAGCACAGTTTTTTTATTAATTTGATTTAAAAAAAAAAATTGTAATTTGTTTTTAATATTATTTTTATTTATGTGCGCAGCAGGATGTGCGCCGCAGGATGTGCGCCCCACAGAATTTGCGCCCCACAGGATGTGCAAGGACAGTTTTTTTATTAATTTGATTTAAATATTTTTTTTGTAAAAATGTTTTAATATTATTTTTGTTTATGTGCGCAGCAGGATGTGCGCCGCAGGATGTGCGCCCCACAGAATTTGCGCCCCACAGGATATGCATGGACAGTTTTTTTAAAAATTTGATTTAAAAAAAAAAATTGTAATTTGTTTTTAATATTATTTTTATTTATGTGCGCAGCAGGATGTGCGCCGCAGGATGTGCGCCCCACAGAATTTGCGCCCCACAGGATGTGCAAGCACAGTTTTTTTATTAATTTGATTTAAATATTTTTTTTTGTAAAAATGTTTTAATATTATTTTTATTCATGTGCGCCCCACAGAATTTGCGCCCCACAGGATGTGCAAGGACAGTTTTTTTATTAATTTGATTTAAATGTTTTTTTTGTAAAAATGTTTTAATATTATTTTTATTCATGTGCACAGCAGGATGTGCGCCGCAGGATGTGCGCCCCACATAATTTGCGCCCCACAGGATGTGCGACAGTTTTTTTATTAATTTGATTTAAAAAAAAAAATTGTAATTTGTTTTTAATATTATTTTTATTTATGTGCGCAGCAGGATGTGCGCCGCAGGATGTGCGCCCCACAGAATTTGCGCCCCACATAATTTGCGCCCCACAGGAAGTGCAAGCACAGTTTTTTTATTAATTTGATTTAAATATTGTTTTTTGTAAAAATGTTTTAATATTATTTTTATTTATGTGCGCAGCAGGATGTGCGCCCCACAGAATTTGCGCCCCACAGGATGTGCAAGCACAGTTTTTTTATTAATTTGATTTAAATATTGTTTTTTGTAAAAATGTTTTAATATTATTTTTATTTATGTGCGCAGCAGGATGTGCAAGCACAGTTTTTTTATTAATTTGATTTAAATATATTTTTTTGTAAAAATGTTTTAATATTATTTTTATTTATGTGCGCAGCAGGATGTGCGCCGCAGGATGTGCGCCCCACATAATTTGCGCCCCACAGGATGTGCAAGCACATTTTTTTTATTAATTTGATTTAAATATTTTTTTTTGTAAAAATGTTTTAATATTATTTTTATTCATGTGCGCAGCAGGATGTGTGCCGCAGGATGTGCGCCCCACAGAATTTGCGCCCCACAGGATTTGCAAGCACAGTTTTTTTATTAATTTGATTTAAAAAAAAAAACTTGTAAATTTGTTTCAATATTATTTTTATTTATGTGCGCAGTAGGATGTGTGCCGCAGGATGTGCGCCCCACAGAATTTTCGCCCCAAAGGATGTGCGACAGTTTTTTTATTAATTTGATTTAAAAAAAAAAATTGTAATTTGTTTTTAATATTATTTTTATTTATGTGCGCAGCACGATGTGCGCCGCAGGATGTGCGCCCCACAGAATTTGCGCCCCACAGGATGTGCAAGCAC